>NW_019174522.1:1167277-1457050 GCF_002260705.1 Seriola dumerili | reverse complement strand
CCTTCCAGCTTGTCTTTAAGGAGTGGGTTGGATGATGTTAAATGCACTTGAGAAATCAAAACATAATCGTCAATGTAACCACCTGCTCTCCAATAAGAATGGTGGAGCATGTAAAGGACGGAATCATCCCACTCCAATATGTTCTTTGTAGGTGAACTGTAGGGGGATCTAGTGCAAGTTCAACCTGTGGCCTCAGAAGGCGAAGAAGCAGCTGCTCCAGGGTCTTCAGATTTGTGATGTGAGGCCACCGGTCTGTGTCATTTATCTCCTTCCTCCTCCCTCTCCTAAGCTGGTACGTCCTACTTTAGGTACCAGAAACAAGACATGATGTTTTCCACAGAACTGGGACCCTGTTCTCTATCCCCTGAAGCCAGCCTTTTCTGGTTGAGGAGTGTCTTGAGTACTGTTGACCCAGGTTTTGTTGTTTGGGAAAGCAGTGCACAGTCCTTGCTGCGTATTACAGGTGTCCATACAGAAGTTAAATGTAGTCTGTGGTACAGTCAACCATTCTATCAAAGGTCAGGGCCCTTGCTTTTATCATTTTCCTGTGACTCCAACAGGACAGTTTCAATCTGTGCAGCAAAACAGTCTTTTTAAACACCCACTGGCCTCCAGGTCCAGTTCCTGAATGAGCGGTGGTTGCAGCGCTGGCCTCAGACACAGGGTTTGTAGGAAGGCTGAAGAAAAAAAAAGATTATGATCTGATCTGCCAATGGTGGGAGAGCTGAAGCAAGTGTAGGCGCTCCTTATTTCCTTGTGGGACAGTCAACATACAGAGTGTAGCCAGTCAGGTGAGAGGTGAAGTGACCATGGTTAAAATCTCCTGATACTGCAATGAATGCATCAGGGCTGGTTCTGACTCTCGCAACAGTCTCGTGGATGACGCACACACGACGCAGGCTCGGCTCTGGTTGAATGTAAAACAAAAACTATGCAACGATGTGTGAGAACTCCTCGTACATTGTACGGTCTAAGACCAACTGCTGACAGTTCAAGTATGCTGACAGCAGATCTTCTGCTTCCCACTGTGTGTGACCGAGGTTGCACCATCTATTGTTCACAAGCAGAACCAGTCCTCCACCTTTATTCTTCCCACTTGCTCTGGCGTCTCTGTCCGCTCGTACAACAGTCGGGAGTGTTTGTCGTTTAACCAGTCTCCGTGAAACACATGAGATACGCTCACAATGTGCTCGCTGGGTTCTTCACAAGTGCCTCCAGTTCATCACACTGTTAGCCAGGAGTTGACATTTCCATAGAATCGATGTAGAAAAGTTTATATCTCCATCTCCTAGCCCTTTAGCTTAGCCCCGCTCTGCATCCACGGTACGGCTTCTTCAGCTCAGCCGGTATGGATGTTTTAACTCCATATCTCGTAAGCTTAAAGCCAGGAGTTCTTCCTTTGTCTACATTATTTCTCCATCGTCAGACAAACAATTGACGAGTATAAAAAACATCAGAGGCCGACATAAAAATTTACTAATATATACAAATCTATTGCAAAAAACACAAGCTACCAAGACTTGCTGCCACTTGTTGTCAGGCATCATTAGATTATTAGTATTCAAGTTATGATGATGATATGTTAACTAGAATTTCAATATGGCCTGTTTGTCATGATGACTCCTAATGAATTTTAGAAAAGAAATCTTATATTTATGGATTTTGGGCTTCAGTGATCGACAATGTCCTTTCCTTTCGTAAAGGAAAGACAATGCCTTCCTTTACGAAAGGAAAGGAAATCCTTGTCTGATCAATGAAGCCAAATCCATAAATATAGATTTATTTTCTAAATAAGTTAGGAGTCATCATGAAAAACAGGCATATTGAAATTCTAGTTAACAATATCATCAATCATAACTGAATACTATAATCTAATGATGCGCTGACAACAAGTGGCAGCAAGTCCTTGTAGCTTGTAGTTTTTTGCAATAGATTTGTATATATTAGTATATTTTATGTCGCTTGATGTTTTTATACTACGTCATTGTTTCGTCTGACGATGGAGAAAATAATGTAGACAAAGGAAGAACTCCTGGCTTTAAAGCTTACGAGATATGGAGTTAAACATCCCATACCGGCTGAGCTGAAGAAGCCGTACCGTGGATGCAGAGCCGGGGTAAGCTAAAGGCTAGGAGATGGAGATATAAACTTTTTTCTACCATCGATTCTCATGGGAAATGTCAACTCCCTGGCTAACAAGTGTGATGAACTGGAGGCACTTGTGAAGAACCAGCGAGCACATTGTGAGCGTAGTCTCATGTGTTTCACGGAGACCTGGTTAAACGGACACACTCCGACTTGTTGTACGAGCGGACAGAGGACGCCAGAGCAAGTGGGAAGAATAAAGGTGGAGGACTGGTTCTGCTTGTGAACAATAGATGGTGCAACCTCGTCACATCACAGTGAAGCAGAAGATCTGCTGTCAGCATACTGAACTGTCAGCAGTTGGTCTTAGACCGTACAATGTACCGAGGGAGTTCTCACACATCGTGCCATAGTTGTTTAACATTCAACCACGAGCAGAGCCTGCAGTCGTGTGTGACGTCATCCACGAGACTGTTGGAGAGTACAGACCCAGCACCCTGATGCATTCATTGCAGTATCAGGAGATTTTAACCATGTCACTTTCACCTCTCACCTGACTGGCTACACTCTGTATGTTGACTGTCCCACAAGGGAAAATAAGGAGGCCTACACTGCTTCAGCTCTACCACCACTTGGCAGATCAGATCATAATCTGTTTTTTCTTCAGCCTTCCTACAAACCCTGTGTACTGAGGCAGGCTGCAACCACCGCTCATTCAGGAACTGGACCCTGGAGGCCAGTGGGTGTTTAAAAGACTGTTTTGAGTGCACAGATTGGAATGTCCTTTGAGTCACAGGAAAATGATAAAAGCAAGGAGCCTGACCTTGATAGAATGGTTGACTGTACCACAGACTACATTAACTTCTGTATGGACACTGTAATACCAGCAAGGACTGTGCACTGCTTTCCAAACAACAAACCCTGGGTCACCAGAACATCAAGACACTCCTCAACAGGAAAAAAAGTGCCTTCAGGGATAGAGACAGGTCCAGTTCTGTGGAAAACATCATGTCTTGTTCTGGTACCTAAAGTAGGACGACCAGCTGAGATAAATGACTACAGACCGGTGGCCCTCACCATCACAACATTGAAGACCCTGGAGCAGCTGCTTCTTCGCCTTCTGAGGCCACAGGTTGAACTGCACTAGACCCCTACAGTTCACCTACAAAGAACATATTGGAGTGGATGATTCCGCCTTTACATGCTCCACCATTCTTACTTGGATGAGCCAGGTGGTTACATGAGATTATGTTCTTGATTTCTCAAGTGCATTTAACATCATCCAACCCCCCATCTTAAAAGACAAGCTGGAAGGGATGGGGGTGGATCCCTGCTTCACCTCCTGGATTGTGGATTACCTGACAAGATGACCAAAGTACATCAGACTGGCTGTCTCAGGGACAGTGATGACCCCATCTATAAATAAATGTTGTTCATTGTTCCAATCCCCTTCCATTGTGGAATGCCACAAAAAACTAACTTAAATGTCAAAAGCATCAGGAAACTATATCTTATGTTTGATATAATTTATTCTGATCTCTTTCTCAGTTTTTTATTATTATTGATACTGAACTTTCTCTATTTGTAAATTCCTTTCATATGATTCTATAACATTTCAATCCCGTTGTTGGTTAGGAAAGGAGGATTTATCGTCCATGTCTTACAATTAAAGTAGTAAAAAAAAAAAGAAAGACTTGGTGTAAGTGTATTCCTTTTTCTAAGTCCTTATAATTTTTTTTCACATCTTTCCATGACCTCATGACATTTTCCCTTTAAGGAAGGGAGATTATTTGACTTTCGACCGCAGCGTTTTTTTATGTTCTTAAAGATAATTTTGTTTAGAACATTAAAAAAACTATATTTTCATTTTTTATTACTTTAATTTTTAATCAAAACTGTTCGTGTTTCGCAAATGATTTGTCCTTCACGGCCCACCGGGGGGGGAATGGGACACAGGTTGGGTATATAGACTGTAAATAATCCAAAAATCAGGCAAAGAGGAAGGGCATGTGGGAGCTGAGACTTTGGTGCATGCTAGCTTGTGACAAGCATATTCTTATCCACCTGTCACTCAAAGAGCCACACCCTCAATTATGCAAAACTTTAAGTCTTAATAAAGTGTAAACAGGTGATGATATAAACAGTTGGCATAAAGAGGAAGTTAGCTCTAGAGACCAAAACTGTTTTGTACCAGGCTGTAAAATTTTTTATTTTGCTCTAAAGTCATTTACATGACATTTTAACATGGGAGTCTATGGGGATTGACTCTCTTGTGGAGCCAGACTCTATGTGTCATTAGAGGAACTGTTTGTTTCTTAGCACTCCTGTGATGGCACTTTTTTTTCATTTTCAGCCACATACATTGATTATTGGTTGGAAACACCAGTGTGGACAATCAAACTGATCACGGAGTCTCCCTCCCACGCTGTATTGCCTACAACTTCCCTAAATATTGTAATTACAAAAATCAAATGGTGGCAAAGTGAACCACAAAGCACCTGATAAATCCCTCAAAGCAAAGTAATCACACTGCTGTGAGCACAAGCCACTAGTGTTGTTTTGGCGGCCTGTTTTAATTTTAGTTTTAGTCTAGTCTTTGTGTCAAGCTGTCATGTTTAGTTTTTATTAGTTTTAGTCACGTTCATACTACCTTTTTAGTCTAGTCAAGTTTTAGTCGACTAAAAGTCTGAGCATTTAGTCTTATTTTAGTCAGAATCATCCATGGACTATTTTTTAGTCTAGTTTTAGTCGACGAAAAAACTGATGACATATTTAGTCAGTTTTAGTCAATGAAAATTTTTTTTAGTCTCTTTCTAGTAATGCAATTCTATTTAACCCAGTATAGTATAAGTTACCTAGTAGTATAGACAAAACCAAAATTTTCTTTTAAGCCAAACCCATTTCACAGTTCAAACAAGGTTATCTTATTATTATATTATTGTGACGCTCTGATTTGAATTTACAACATATTTATTTTACCAACCAAACATGTTAGTACACACACATAAATTAAATTAAATAAATAAATAAAATAGCATCACAGACAATGCCAAAAAAAAACCTGAATACATTCAAGTTCAACAAAGAGAGAAACAAGGTGCTTCAATGCCCAGCTACAATAATATAATAAAAAAGTGCAAATAACGTGTGTCTGTCTTGGTATTGCTTGTAAACTGAAGACAGATTTTGCATCATAAAAACCATTAAAAGATATTACACTACAAATGGTTTGGACCCTTAGAGAGATATAATGGGATGGGAAGCACTGACTGCATACAGTGGAATTCATTGACAGAAAACAGACAGTAGTGAATTATGCAAACTACTGAACCAAATAACCAGCAGTCTCAACACTTAACTATATGAACTGTAACCTCCTGGATGTTGTTATTTTAAAACTAGTTGTTACACACACGCCCGCGAGTGGGAATTGAGGAAGTGATGTCGCATGCGTCGCGCAGATGCGACTGATGAAGTGAGACACAGGAAACAGAAATACTGCAAATAATAATAACTCGACTGAAACGAGTCGAAATGACGTTTATAACATTTCGTCTCGTCTCGTTTAGTCAACGAAATGAAGAGACATTTTAGCAGAGTTTTTATTTTGTAAACCACATTTAGTTCTCGTTTTTAATCGTCAACAATATTGCATTATATATTTAATTATAGTTATCGCCACATGACCAGCATTTACGTTGCGTCTCGTCTCGTTTTCGTCACGTATAAAGGGTTCGTTGACGAAGTATTTAGTCATAGATTTTCGTTGACGAAAGCAACACTACAAGCCACCAAAAACTGTCTTCTAAAAACACAAGAATAAAGACATCCTCTGCTGCTAAGTCAACTAGTGGCCAAGTAGGTGAAACTCGAGCCCAAACAAACCCCGCAATTTTCTAAAATATTAGATCATTATTTATTATAGGCTTACTGAAAATTATTTGATTCTTCAACATAATCTAGATCTCACTGGTTTATGTGAAACGTGGCTTAAATCAAATGTTTTCTAACCATTAAATGAAGGCTTCCTCACCTCAGTATACCAATGCCCTGATTTTGATTTCCTTTGCATATTAGTTAATGTTAATTGAATATATATATATATTACAGTGCTCTTAATGAAGGTCTGGAGGTTTAATGTCTCGGTTGGTTAGCCAGCAATCAGGTTGTTACCAGATCTTGAATTTGAGAAGAGAATCAAACATGATCAAACATGAGGCTGTATGACATAATGAAGTGTATGTCTGAAAGGTATGTAAGCTGAAAGACAGGAGGACAGCTACTGTATGACTGTGACTCACCACTCTACAGTAGAGAATATATTCTACCTTGGCATCTCACATGACGTCTGCAGATCAATTTGAGGCCAGAAAATAGTTTAAAGCATTGTAAAACTTAATCAATAATACATCATTAGATCGCAACTAATAGCTTTATTTTAATAACAGCAAAGCAAGAGCAGCTGTGTGGAGTGTGTACACACGTAAACACACACACAAGAAATGTGTGTGCACCAACAATCCACATAATAACGAGTGTCGCAGAGAAGGCATTGTCTTATGTAAGACTTGTATTGTCAGTTTTTAATTCACATGGCTCTCATCAGAAAAGCCCTGAAGGTTCTCATCATCTCCACCTGAATAAATTATTCACTGGATCTAACTCAAAACACATGCACACAACACACACACACAAGCTCACAAAAACAAACCGTACGCATAAACATGCACTTTTGTATGCGCAGAGTGCTTGTATGTGCAAATGCTTGTACCTGCACACACACCACACACGCACGCACGCACGCACGCTATGCACGCATGCACGCACACACACATGCACGCACACACCACACACACACACACACACACACACTCTGTGTTATTGTTGTCTGGCTCATTCTTAAACTGTGACTAAAAGCTGAAGAGTGTCTTCATTTGTTCACTGCTGAACCACTAATGCTCCCAGTCCGCTAACGCTAGCACCATAGTAGGTCACACATTAGTCTGACTGGGCTTTGTTGTGTGTGTGTGTGGTGGTGTGTGTGTGTGTGTGGGGAAATGATGGTTTAAGCAGACGCAAAAAGTGTTTGCTTGTTTCCGACTTGTTCTCCTGCAGAATGTTGTAGAAGTGTTATCGACGGTTTTCGAGTGATGCCACAGTTCATATGTCAGATGGTTTTTACGGGCCTCTTCATTCAGCCAGTTTGAGGAGCAGAGATGTGCAAAGAGTCACTCAGAAAAGATTATAGAATACAGCTGTTCATACAACTGTTTTTATTCTTTAATCAGCTGCAGAAACAGCTTTGACACAACAGTTGGCAGTCATCAAATCAATAAGAGGTAGACTTAAGGGAACATTCCACCAAACTCTACACATTAAAAACGTTCGCTGGTCACAGGGAAGATACTGTTAAAATTAGTTGTGTGTCTCCAACAAGTCTGTCTTTGGGGGGAATTTGGGGGAACTTGTTTAAAGTCCATATTAGTATAAAGGTAGATGTCATCTGTTAGTTCATTATAAAGCAGTAGTTAATCTATATTAATACTGTGAGAGTATCAAAGCGCTCAGTCCACAGAGAAATGCACACAGCCTGTATTCAGAAACACTGGAGCCTTAAAACCACCGTCAGGACTTCTGGAACTTTGTGATGTCACAACAAAGCATTCATGCACCCTCAGCACCAATAACCCAAGCCCCGCCCACATGACCCACCATCCCAACCTTGCAGGATTTTTGTTTGCAGGAGGTTTCAACCTGAAATCTGCTCTATTTTTATTGGATTCACTCAGTTAAACAGGTCAGCCAACGGAGGAGAGACTCTTTAGCAACGTTAGCAATCAGAAGAGAGGCTGATTCTGATGGTACGATAAATGGATATAGAAACATCCAAAATGACTTTTTGTGTTTGTGGTGTGTGTGTGTGTTGTGTGTGTTGTGTGGTGATTCTTTAATTAGAGGGGCGGTGTGGGGTCAAATAAGGTAGATTTGCTGCCTGAAGGCAAAACACCACGCCATACTAAAGGAACATAGTCTGAGGTTTTGCTCATTTCAACAGAATAAACAGTGCGTGAGCCACAAGTCTTAGTCTCAGTCCAATAAGCACATAGATAATGTGAAGTTCAAATCTCTGATTCCAGCTTCATCTGTATTGAGGGTGTGGGATATTATTCATATATTATATTTTCATATTTAATATAAACATAAAGTGAAGTCCTTGTTTTCACGAATGTCAGGTTAATTTCTTCACGAGTAACCACCTGACAGCAGTCTGCCCCGATGGCCCTGTTGTGTTCCTTCTCAGAGTTTCAATCCCACATATCAGAATAACAGGCTGTAATACATCCTTCAACAGAACAAAAAGACACCCACTTCTCTCCACAACTTGCTCACCCCTCACCTGCCCTTCTTTCTATTAGCTGCAAATAATCCCACATAAGCCACTGACCTCTGTAAAACTTTGTTTTGCACTCATTTTGTCAGGGCCGAGACTCAAAGAGGACTCAGATGCAGAGATTTTAGGATAAACAAGATGCTTTTATGAATTCACCGGAGAACTCAGACAGAGTGACAAACAAAATGGCTATAAAAACCGTAGACACTAACTCTGAAAAACTGAGAAACAAAAACTCCCCAGGAGAGGAAAAAACTCTAATCAAAAAGAAAAAACCAAAATCGAGAAAACAAACAAATGCCCGATGGAGAAACCGAAGGACTATGGAAAATCTAATCTATGGAAGAACAAACAAACAAAAAACACTCTTAAAGAGGAAAAACCCAAAAGGACTAGAAATCTAAACTTATGGAAGAATTAACAAACAAAAATCACTCGTTAATGAGGAAAAACAAAGGGCTATGAACTTTGCTATGTGGAAAATTTACAAAACAAAAAAGCACTCGTCACGAGGCAGAATACGGCTTACATATGGCGATGGCTGATGGACAATGGATCAAGGCTCTGGTGCAGGACAAAGGACTAAAGACGCACTCTAGCACAAGGCAAGGGTAACACAGACTATTTAAGCACATGGAGGGAAATACGGAACAGGGAAAACACTTAGGGCAATCAACTGAGAACATGAGGAAGGGCAAGTTTGACCCTGAAACGAGAGGAGGATTAAACTTTTCAAATAAAACAGGAAAGACAGGACAAAAACAAAACCAAGACAAAGACAACCTCACCACGCGTGGACACATTTAGAGTGAAAACAGGCCCCAACAGCTCTCTGACCTCTTCTGGCTCCCACAAGTCTTATTAAAGCGACACTTAGATTGTTGCGTATCCCCCTTATCGTTTAACTGATGTCTCATTTAACAATTATACCTTCATGTGTTAAGAGTTGAGGCTTCTGTCAATCAAATTTTATTATTTACTTTACTCATTTATATAAGACATATTTATATAGCACCTTTTTATACAAGCTTGAATGCAGTAGTAATATATTAGTATATTATATTATATAGAGGAGTAAATATGATACAGATATTATATAGACACTATCTAAAAATTACTGTGCATATACACCATATGATATAACCATACTCATTCACATGCATGCACAGAAACAGAAGTTGAAAAAGGTTTTAACACACACTACTGAAACCCTCTCGACAGAAACTCTGAACACTGACACATTATACTCTCACAAAAACACCAACCTGAAAAAGCTTTCATAAAAAACTACTGAAACTTTTCACATACATACTTGACAAGCTTTGACACATACTAGTAAAATGTTTCTCAATACACAGCTGAAAAGGTTGCTCTCAACCCTGAAACCAGGGTTTCGGGAGTATAAGTGAAAAGTTTCACAGTTTTCATGATACCTTTTCAGTTTGTTTGGTTCGAGGGAGAGATTTTTTCAGTGTTTCAGTGTTGAAGTGCAGAGGTTTGTCAGTGTGCGTGAAAACTTTTCACCTGTATGATGGTGAGGTTTTCAGTACAGTATGTGAATAGTATGTTTCATTATGTGTATATGTATGGTAATGTAGAAATGTCCCTGCGTGGCCCCTCATCATACACATTCGTCTTCGATGTTCTGGGTGCGCCGTTCAACCACCAGAAAGTTGAACCACGTATAGGATCATCAGAGACGGAGTAATTCCAGGTTGTAACAGGCCAGCCAGAAAATTAAGAGCAAATTAAATTTTGCGAAAAATTTTGAGAAATTAAAATTTGCATTTAATAATAAAACATGTTCTAACAACCTTACCTCTGCTTTGCTGCATAACCAGCATGCTATTCCTGCACTGAAATATTCTCATCAGGTGTAAATCACAAGTGAGCCAACCAACTTTACTTAGTTTCACTACATTTCATTGAATATTCCTGAATAAAACAGTAGCACTGGCAGTACTGTGCTAACCTGCAGTGAACGATCATTACAGTAAATAAATGCATTTCTGCTGTGAATGAGTGTGAGAAATGCTGCACCACACACACACACACACACACACAACACACACACACACACACACCACACACACAACACACACACAGCACACACAACACACATCGACACCTCAGCGATGAGTTGCGATGAGAGCTCTAAGCTCTCTCTTATATCTGGACAACAGCTCACACCAATCACATCCAATGGCATACACACACACACACACACACACACACACACACACACACACACAACAACACACACACGACACCACTTAAAAATATAGCAGTTTATATTGCCACAGCTCTAATGAATCCCAATCTAATTAACTGCGAGATATGGAGAGTTTTTCATATTCTTTCATCTCATCTCTTTGATGGGGGTGGATCCCTGCTTCACCTCCTGGATTGTGGATTACCTGACAAGATGACCAAAGTACATCAGACTGGCTGTCTCAGGGACAGTGATGACCCCATCTATAAATAAATGTTGTTCCATTGTTCCAATCCCCTTCCATTGTGGAATGCACTAAAAACTAACTTAAATGTCAAAAGCATCAGGAAACTATATACTTATGTTTGAATATAATTTATTCTGATCTCTTTCTCAGTTTTTATTATTATTGATGACTGAACTTTCTCTATTTGTAAATTCCTTTCATATGATCTTATTTCAACATTTCAATCCCGTTTGTTGGTTAGGAAAGGAGGATTTATCGTCCATGTCTTACAATTAAAGTTAGTAAAAAAAAAAGAAAGACTTGGTGTAAGTGTATTCCTTTTTCTAAGTCCTTATAATTTTTTTTCACATCTTTCCATGACCTCATGACATTTTCCCTTTAAGGAAGGGAGATTATTTTGACTTTTCGACCGCAGCGTTTTTTTATGTTCTTAAAGATAATTTTGTTTTAGAACATTAAAAAAACTATATTTTCTATTTTTTATTACTTTAATTTTTAATCAAAACTGTTCTGTTTCGCAAATGATTTGTCCTTCACGGCCCACCGGGGGGGGAATGGGACACAGGTTGGGTATATAGACTGTAAATAATCCAAAAATCAGGCAAAGAGGAAGGGCATGTGGGGAGCTGAGACTTTGGTGCATGCTAGCTTGTGACAAGCATACTCTTATCCACCTGTCACTCAAAGAGCCACACCCTCAATTATGCAAAACTTTAAGTCTTAATAAAGTGTAAACAGGTGAGTTATATAAACAGTTGGCATAAAGGAGGAAGTTAGCTCTAGAGACCAAAACTGTTTTGGTACCAGGCTGTAAAATTTTTTATTTCTGCTGTAAAGTCATTTACATGACATTTTAACATGGGAGTCTATGGGGATTGACTCTCTGTTGGAGCCAGACTCTACTGGTCATTAGAGGAACTGTTTTTTCTAGCACTCCTGTGATGGCACTTTTTTTTTCATTTTTCAGCCACATACATTGATTATTGGTTGGGAAACACCAGTGTGGACAATCAAACTGATCACGGAGTCTCCCTCCCACGCTGTATTGCCTACAACTTCCCTAAATATGTGAATTACAAAAATCAAATGGTGGCAAAGTGAACCACAAAGCACCTGATAAATCCCTCAAAGCAAAGTAATCACACTGCTGTGAGCACAAGCCACTAGTGTTGTTTTTGGCGGCCTGTTTTAATTTTAGTTTTAGTCTAGTCTTTGTGTCAAGCTGTCAGTTTAGTTTTTATTAGTTTTAGTCACGTTCATACTCTTTTTAGTCTAGTCAAGTTTTAGTCGACTAAAAGTCTGAGCATTTTAGTCTTATTTTAGTCAGAATCATCCATGACTATTTTAGTCTAGTTTTAGTCGACGAAAACTGATGACATTTTAGTCTAGTTTTAGTCAATGAAAATTTTATTTTAGTCTCTTTCTAGTAATGCAATTCTATTTAACCCAGTATAGTATAAGTACCTAGTAGTATAGACAAAACCAAAATTTTCTTTTAGCCAAACCCATTTCACAGTTCAAACAAGGTTATCTTATTATTATATTATTGTGACGCTCTGATTTGAATTTACAACATATTTATTTTACCAACCAAACATGTTAGTACACACACATAAATTTAAATTAAATAAATAAATAAAATAGCATCACATGACAATGCAAAAAAAAACCTGAATACATTCAAGTTCAACAAAGAGAAACAAGGTGCTTCAATGCCCAAGCTACAATAATATAATAAAAAGTGCAAAAAACGTGTGTCTGTCTTGTATTGCTTGTAAACTGAAGACAGATTTTGCATCATAAAAACCATTAAAAGATATTACACTACAAATGGTTTGGACCTTAGAGAGATATAATGGGATGGGAAGCACTGACTGCATACAGTGGAATTCATTGACAGAAAACAGACAGTAGTGAATTATGCAAACTACTGAACCAAATAACCAGCAGTCTCAACAGCAACTATATGAACTGTAACCTCCTGGATGTGTTATTTTAAAACTAGTTGTTACACACACGCCCGCGAGTGGGAATTGAGGAAGTGATGTCGCATGCGTCGGCGCAGTGCGAACTGATGAAGTGAGACACAGGAAACAGAAATACTGCAAAATAATAATAACTCGACTGAACGAGTCGAAATGACGTTATAACATTTCGTCTCGTCTCCTTTTAGTCAACGAAAATGAAGAGACATTTTAGCAGAGTTTTTATTTTGTAAACCACATTTAGTCTCGTTTTTAATCGTCAACAATATTGCATTATATATTTAATTATAGTTATCGCCACATGACCAGCATTTACGTTGTGTCTCGTCTCGTTTTCGTCACGTGATAAAGGTTCGTTGACGAAGATATTTAGTCATAATTTTCGTTGACGAAAGCAACACTACAAGCCACCAAAACTGTCTTCTAAAAACACAAGAATAAAGACATCCTCTGCTGCTAAGTCAACATAGTGGCCAAGTAGTGAAAACTCGAGCCCCAACAAGACCCCCGCAATTTTCTAAATATTAGATCATTATTTATTATAGGCTTACTGAGAAATTATTTGATTCTTCAACATAATCTAGATCTCACTGGTTTATGTGAAACGTGGCTTAAATCAAATGTTTTCTAACCATTAAATGAAGCTTCCTCACCTCAGTATACCAATGCCCTGATTTGATTTCCTTTGCATATAGTTAATGTTAATTGAATAATATATATATTACAGTGCTCTTAATGAAGGTCTGGAGGGTTTAATGTCTCGGTTGGTTAGCCAGCAATCAGTTGTTACCAGATCTGAATTGGAGAAAGAGAATCAAACATGATCAAACATGAGGCTGTATGTACATAATGAAGTGTATGTCTGAAAGGGGTATGTAAGCTGAAAGACAGGAGGACAGCTACTGTATGACTGTGACTCACCACTCTACAGTAGAGAATATATTCTACCTTGGCATCTCACATGACGTCTGCAGATCAATTTGATGGCCAGAAAATAGTTTAGAAGAGCATTGTAAAACTTAATCAATAATACATCATAGATCGCAACTAATAGCTTTATTTTAATAACAGCAAAGCAAAGAGCAGCGTGTGCGTGTGTACACACGTAAACACACACACAAGAAATGTGTGTGCACCAACAATCCACATAATAACGAGTGTCGCAGAGAAGGCATTTGTCTTATGTAAGACTTGTATTGTCAGTTTTTAATTCACATGGCTCTCATCAGAAAAGCCCTGAAGGTTCTCATCATCTCCACCTGAATAAATTATTCACTGGATCTAACTTCAAAACACATGCACACACACACACACACAAGCTCACAAACAAACCGTACGCATAAACATGCACTTTTGTATGCGCAGAGTGCTTGTACGTGCAAATGCTTGTACCTGCACACACACACACACACGCACGCACGCACGCACGCATGCACGCATGCACGCACACACACATGCACGCACACACACACACACACACACACACACACTCTGTGTTATTGTTGTCTGGCTCATTCTAACTGTGACTAAGTGAAGAGTTGTCTTCATTTGTTTCACTCTGAACCACTAATGCTCCCAGTGCCGTAAGCTAGCACCATAGGTCACACATTAGTCTGACTGGCTTTGTGTGTGTGTGTGTGTGGGTGTGAAGGGGAAATGATGTTTAAAGCAGAGCAAAAGCTTTGCTGTTTTCCACTGTTCTCCTGCAGAATGTTGTAGAAGTGTTCGACTGTTTCAGTGATGCCACAGTTCATCATGTCAGATGGGTTTTACGCCTCTTCATTCACCAGTTTGAGGAGCAGAGATGTGCAAAGAGTCACTCATGAAAAGATTATAGAATACAGCTGTTCATGCAACTGTTTTTATTCTTATCAGCTGCAGAAACAGCTGTTGACACACAGTGGCAGTATCAATCAATAAGAGGTAGACTTAAGGGACATTCCACCAACTCTACACATTAAAAACCAGTTCGCTGGTCACAGGGAAGATACTGTTAAAATAGTTGTGTGTCCTCACAAGTCTGTCTTTGGGGGAACTTTGGGGGATCTTGTTAAAGCTCCATATAGTATAAAGGTAGATGTCCATGTGTAGTTTCATTATAAAGCAGAGTTCTAAGTTCTATATTAATACTGTGAAAGTATCAAAGCCTCAGTCCACAGAGAAATGCACACAGCCTGTATTCAGAAACTGAGCCTTAAAACCAGCCGTCAGGACTTCTGGAACTTTGTGATGTCACAACAAAGCATTCATCACCCTCAGCCATAACCCAAGCCCCGCCCACATGGACCCACCATCCAACCTTGCAGGATTTTGTTGCAGGAGTGTTTACCTGAAATCTGCTCTATTTTTATTGGATCACTCAGTTAACAGTCAGCCAATCGGAGGAGAGACTCTTAGCCAGTTAGCCAATCAGAAGAGAGGCTGACTTCTGTGGTACTGATAATGGATATAGACAAACATCCAAATGACTGTGTGTGTGTGTGTGTGTGTGTGTGTGTGTGTGTGTGTGTGTGTGTGAGTGAGTGATTTCTTTAATTAGAGGGGCGGTGTGGGGTCAAATAAGGTAGTTTGCTGCCTGAAGGCAACACCACGCCATACTAAAGGAACATAGTCTGAGGTTTTGCTCATTTCAAACAGATAAACAGTGCGTGAGCCACAAGTCTTAAGTCTCAGTCCAATAAGCACATCGATAATGTGAAGTTTCAAATCTCTGATTCCAGCTTCATCTGTTTGAGGGTGTGTGTGTGAATATTTATATTTTCATATTTATATATAAACATAAAGTGAGTCCTGTTTCACGAATGTCAGGGTTAAGTCTTTCACGAGTAACCACCTTGACAGGTCTGCCCCATTGCCCTGTTGTGTTCCTTCTCAGAGTTTCATCCCACATATCAGATAACAGGCTGAATACATCCTTCAACAGAACAAAAGACACCACTTCTCTCCACAACCTGCTCACCCCTCCACCTGCCCTTTCTTTCTATTAGCTGCAAATAATCCCCACATAAGGCCACTGACCTCTGTAAACATCTTTGTTTTTGCCTCATTTTGTCAGGCCGAGACTCAAAGCAGGACTCAGATGCAGAGATTTAGGATAACAAGATGCTTTTATTGAATTCACCGGAGAACTCAGACAGAGTGACAAACAAATGGCTATAAAAACCTAGACACTAACTCTGAAAACTGAGAAACAAAAAACTCTCCAGGAGGAGGAAAAAACTCTAATCAAAAGAAACAAATCGAGAAACACAAAACACTCCGAATGGAGGAAAACCGAAGGACTATGAATCTAATCTATGGAAGAACAAACAAACAAAAAATCACTCTTAGAGAGGAAAAATCAAAAGGACTAGAAATCTAAACTATGGAAATAATTAACAAACAAAAAATCACTCTTAAAGAGGAAAAACCAAAAGGACTAGAAATCTAAACTATGGAAAGAATTAACAAACAAAAAATCACTCGTTAATGAGGAAAAACAAAGGGCTATGAACTTTAGCTATTGGAAAATTTACAAACAAAAAATCACTCGTCACGAGGAACATACGGCTTACTATGGCGATGGCTGTGGACATGGATCAAGGCTCTGGTGCAGGACAAGGACGAAGACACTCTGGCACAAGACAAGGGGAACACAGACTATTTAAACACATGGAGGGAAATAGGGAACAGGTGGAAACACTTAGGGCAATCAGACTGAGACACATGAGGAAGGGCAAGTGACCTGAAACGAGAGGAGAATTACTTTTCAAAATAAAACAGGAAATGACAGGACAAAACAAACCCAAGACAAGACAACCTCACCACGGTGTGACACATTTAGAGTGAAAACAGGCCCCAACAGCTCTCTGACCTTTCTGTCTCCACAAGTCTTATTAAAGGCACTTTAGATTGTTTATCCCCCTTATGTTTAACTGATGTCTCATTTAACAATTATACCTTCCTGGTTAAGAGTTGAGGCTTTTGGTTCAATCAAATTTTATTTATTTACTTTACTTCATTTATATAGCATATTTATATAGCACCTTTTTATACAAGTTGAATGCATATATATATATATATATATATACAGTATATATAGACACTATCTAAAATTACCGTGCATATACACATATGTAACCATACTCATTCACATGCTGCACAGAAAAGAAGTGAAAAGGTTTTACACACACTACTGAAACCCTCTCACAGAAACTCTGAACACTGACACATTATACTCTCACAAACACAACTGAAAAGCTTTCATAAAAACTACTGAAACTTTTCACATACAGTACTGACAAGCTTTGACACATACTAGTAAAATGTTCTCATATACACAGCTGAAAAGGTTGCTCTCAAACCCTGAAACCAGGGGTTTCGGGAGTATAAGTGAAAAGTTTCACTAGTTTTCATGATACCTTTTCAGTTGTGTTTGTGAGGGGAGATTTTTTCAGTGTTCAGTGTTTGTGTGAGAGGTTTTTAGTAGTGTGCGTGAAAACTTTTCACCTGTATGTGTGTGAGGTTTTCAGTACAGTATGTGAATGAGTATGGTTTCATATGTGTATATGTATGGTAATTGTAGATAATGTCCCTGGTGGCCCCTCATCATACACATGCGTCTTCGATGTGTCTTGGGTGCGTTCACACCAGAAGAGTTGACCACTTGTGATAGGATCATCAGAGACGGATGTTAATTCCAGGTCTGAACAGGGCCAGAGAAATTAAGAGAAAATTAAATTTGCGAAATTTGAGAAATTAAAATTTGCATTAAAATAACATGTTCTAACAACCTTACCCTCTGCTTTGCTGCATAACCAGCATGCTATTTCCTGCACTGAATATTCTCATCAGGTGTAAATCACAAGGTGAGCACCAACTTTACTTAGTTTCACTCATTTCATTAATATTCCTGGAGTTAAAACATAGCACTGTGCAGTTACTGTCTAACCTGCAGTGAACAGTCATACAGTAATAAATGCAGTTTTCTGGCTGTGAATGAGTGTGAGGAAATGCTGCACCACACATACACACACACACACACACACACACACACACACACACACACACACACACACACACACACACACACACACACCTCAGGATGAGGATGCTGATGAGGAGGCTCTAAGCTCTCTTTTACTATTCTGGACAACAGCTCCACCAATCCATCCAATGCATCACACACACACACACACACACACACACACACACACACACACACACACACACACACACACACCACTAAAAATATACAGTGTTATATTGCCACAGCTCTAATGGAATCCCAATCTAATTACTGGAGATATGGAGAGTTTTTCATAGTTCTTTTCTCTTGACATCCAGCTTCTGTTTGTTCTGTATTATACCTGAACAAACAGCCGACACACACACACACACACACACACACACACACACACACACACACACACACACACCCCTCTCTTTCTCACCTCCCAATGTTTTTTAGCAGGAACTTATCTGTAGGAAGTTGGAATTCATGATCAATAATTTTCTCCAGTCTCAGTGCCACACCCCCCCTCACACTCATGACTCATCTTCACTTCCCTCTCTCTCTGTCTGGTTGTCTGCTGCTTTTTTACTGTATTTTTTTCCCCTGGTTGTTTTTCATCTCTCTCTCTCTTTCTCTCTCTCACTCTTTCCACAGCTGGTCTCTGTAATAGATGGTTCATACGTGGCCGCTTCTGATAGAGATACAGTATATACGGGGACTTCAGAGAGTATTCAGACCCCTTCACTTTGTGATAAACAAAACTGCCATTTTTGCAAATCACACTGAATGATACATAACTGACTGTTTTGAAACTTTCAAGCTCTGTCAGAAGTGTCTATGATCTACTGTGTTCGGGTCTCTCCTGGGGTCCCGGCTTTGGTCCCTCAAGGACAGTCACAGACTTGTCCTGAAGCCACTCCAATGTTCTTCAGTTCTGACTAGTCTCCCCAGCTCTGCCACTGGAACAACAGCATGATGCTGCCACTACCAAGCTTCACTGTAGTGATGGTATTATCCAGGTGATGAGAAGAGATTGGAATTCTTCCCAAAAGGTTCATCAGACCAGAAAAGCTTTCAGAGTCTTTAGATGCTGTTTGACAAACTCCAGTAGGCTTTCACATGTCTTTTACTCAGAGTGGCCTCTGTCTGACCAGTCGACCATAAAGATCTGACTGATGGAGAGCTGCTGCGATGGTTGTCCCTCCGGCAGTTTCTCACATCTCTTTAGAGGACTGATAAAGCTCTGTCAGAGCGGCCGCTGGGTTATATACACAGGTGTTTTCCTTTCTAAACGGCGTCAAATTAATTCAGTTTGTCACACGTGGACTCCAGTCAGGGTCTGGACAGATATTGCAAGGATACTGAAAACAAACTGGAAGCAGCTGGCCACAGTTTGGAGCCACAGAAAAGAGTGTGAAGACTTTTGTAAATGAGTTTTCAAATGATTTTTGAACATTGAACATTTCTGGTTGCATTATGGATTTTTGAGTGGCGACTGATGGGAAAATGGTGTATCTAGTTCAAATCTATAACAGAATAAAGTGTGAACAAAGTATAGGGGTCTGAATACTGTTGGAAGTCACTGTAGATATACAGCATAGATCCTACAAACTCAGGATTTGCTGGTGATCGTTGCTATGGATACTGTTCAACACCACATTGATCATATTGTTTATTTGCTTCATTAACTGAATTCTATGGTGGCCCTGAGAGGTCAATGCACTGCAGCTTCATCTTCATCTTCATCAGTCTGACCACACATGAGCTGCAAATATTCACAACACAACCAAAAACACAAATGTTAGTTTAGTGTCCCCTGGAAACACTTGTGTTGTGTTGTGAATATTTGCAGCTCATGTGTGGTCAGACTGATGAAGATGTTTTCTGAACGTGTTTGTGTTTCGTCTGTTTGCATGTGTTTTTTTAAGTTGCTACGACGGCCGGCGTACCAAATCTTGGTTGTCATGGTTACAATAATAAATGCGACGACTATATTGGTAGCGGCATACCTACCTTTGTTGCCGTGGTAACTATAATAATGGTCATGGCTTGGTTAGGTTTAGGATAGATGGTGATTTGGGTTGAAATAAGAACTTCCTCAACATTAGACACTCTTTGTTGTCACGGTTACAATATAAACAACTAATTTCACATGGTAATCAAACAGCACTCTCCTTTGTCATATTCATCCATCCACCACAACCTCCTCCTGACGTGGGCTTTGTCTCTCTTTATACTACGTCATCCGCACTTTTCCCTTCGCTCCTGTCATCATTACTACGACCACTAGATGTCGCCTAGCAACAAAGCCTAACTATAGGTCGTAATAACCTGCTGCACAGACGACCTGTGGGCTCGTTTTTTAAGGAGGACAGTTTCAAAAAACTTTTTGAAACTTGTAAATGTTTGTAGACAGCTAACAGAGACAATTTGGTCTGCAGGCAACCATCCTGGACAGACTTGCACAGCAATGCATTTGCCAAAACAAGGGCTTTTAAATAAGATCCGCAAAATTAACCCATATTTCCATTCTCTCTTGCTGTTTCATGTTCTCTTTCATTTAGTTTTTGACGACAGCCTGGACTGAAGTCTTTGTGCTTTAGCACCGACTTTGGAAACAGGTTGTGCATGGGTAGTGCTTATAATATCCTGTTTTAGTGTTTGACATCTCAAACGCTGTATCCAATAATCAGACTCTCCCCACAGGGACAATAAACCTTCAGTGTATACAGATAACAACCTTTTTTCCAGAGCTTTCTCATGACAGAGTTAAAACATTTCCTTCTCACCTCGCCTCACTGCTGTCGCTGTTGTTCTGTCGGAGCTGGAAGTCTTCCTGGCTTCTGGGAGTGTGAGAAGGCCTAATGGCTCCAATGGGAGTGACACCAAACTGTCTTTGATAAATTGTTTTTAAATTACAACATAATTTCATTTGGGCAGCAATTTCCACAAGACTCCTACAGAGAAGTGATTCAGGCTACGTTGGGATTGGCTTACAAAACGCACACGCGCACGCATGCTCTCACACACACTCATGCAAATGTGCACATGCACATCAACCAAGAATCATCTGCTTTGGCGAGGATAGTGTTACATGACCTGCAGCCCGGAGGCTAACCAAATTACCGCCTCCAAACTACTAAAGTGGTCATTAAGGACACTCTGTCTCTCTGTGTGTCTTTATCTTTGCCTCTCGCTCTATCACTCTTTTTTTTTATCATGTTCTCTAACCTGTTTCCGTCATTTCTCTTGATTATTTCTCGTAATCTATTTGTTCTCCCTTTCGCATTTTTTGCTCACTCTCCTCTCTCTCTTTTACACCTGCTGGGTTTTCTTTTTCTTCTCTCTTTTCTTTCTCTTTCTTAGTGCTACTTGCTCTTTTCTCTTCATCCCTCCATCTGTATCTTCTCCTTTTCTCTCACGCCTGCCTCTCTCTGTCTCTTTCGGTCTTTGCTGGTAAAAGCATTACGATTGTTGCCTCAATATTACTGTTCAGACTGTCAGTTGTGCATCATTACTAACCCCCCTCCCCCCCCACACACACACATATACACACACACACACACACACACACACACACACACACACACACACACACTCACACACACTCACAACATTACCAGTCTTCATTCTTCATTTTGGAGTAATGCTGCAATGCACTCATGCACGCACACACACACACACACACACACACACACACACATGCACATGCACAAGCACTCACACTTGCTATGTAATATCAATGATGAATGTCTAAATGATCTGTAATGATCCAGAGCCCTAAATCTTGTTAGCCTTGCCCCACCCTGGGAAAAACACACACACACACACACACACACACACACACACACACACACACACACACAGCACACATGTGGCACACATCTCTCTCGTCTCTCTCTCTCTCGTCTCTCCTCACATACAGTACACATACAAAAGAGGAGGGAGGCTGATGCTGCTTCATGTTCAAGTTAGGTGAAGTCCTTAATTTTAAGAAAGTGTAGCGTACATTCCCGGCCTGGCATCAGTCACAAGCCATTAAGGAAGTTCATTATAAGGACATGCAGAGTTACGGACCCACAATTGACACTTTGCGACTCTTCCCACCATCAAACTATCACATTGATAGGAAACAGAGACAAAGGACCTTTCTCTCACAAATAGTCCATGCTCTCAGCATGTCAGAAACACACAGAACCAGACCAAGGGTCAAAGGGTCAGTTCCAGAGGATCAACCAATGGACACCAGACAACTGGAGAACATAGGCAAAATCTCCAGTTTGTAACAATAAGACTCTGTCTAATGATATTTGATTGTTTCTTATATTGGACAAGTAACAACAAAAGGACTGATTAACACTAAGGTGTGAATCCTGGCCTCTCTGTGCCATGCATGAACACACACTCACTCGCACACACACACCAACCTTCCTTCCTCTGCCCCTCTCTAGATAAGAGTCATAAACTACAACCCACATTCCAATCCTGGGTAGTGACCAGCAGAACTCTCTTCACAGACACAGATCTGAGGAAGAATGTAAAATTAAATATCTAGCTGTTCTGTAACTCATGAGATGTTCTTATGCAATAGTTTAATCCCAAACTTCTATCCCATAGAATGTTTGAAATGTAACATGTAGATTTTAAGACAATGTCCTTCCTGTGACCATACTGTCAGCATCCTTCACACAAGGTAACACACACTACATGACATCCAGCATGTCCATATTGTTATGGACGAGTGAAGACAGGTGACGCCCCTGAAACGTGCGCCAGCCCCCAGGGGATAAAACAGTCGTGATCATTTCACACATTGCTAAAAGCCCAGCTCAGTGGCTTTTTGTAGCTCTGTAGCTTTGTAGTTCCAAACTCTTAACCATGGCTCTTAGCCATTTTTGCACTTTACCATTT
Source organism: Seriola dumerili (assembly GCF_002260705.1). NCBI lineage: Eukaryota > Metazoa > Chordata > Actinopteri > Carangiformes > Carangidae > Seriola > Seriola dumerili. Next base: position 1,434,226 of record NW_019174522.1, on the reverse strand, counting down.
TGTCCACGTCCTTTATTCTTTCTTTGCCACATGTTCCAAGTAATATTCTTTAGTCTACTTTTGCGATCTTTTATTTTAAAAGCCAAGACAAGACCAACTGAACCAAAGCAACAGAAGTGCCTCAGAGTAAATTTTGTAACTTTTAATTATTATCAAGTTTTCCTTTTGAAGATTCTGACAAATTCAGAGTCATCTGGTCAACGCCAGTCTCCTCTAAAGTTATCCAGCCAAAGTGAAGAGCATTAGAGTTTATTTCGCATCAACCCGCAAGAGACGCCGACAGATAACATCTGCACGACCGCCTGCAGAGAAGCCGAGCAGAAATCAAGAGTGCCCGAGACAGAAAGTCTCCTGGCAAACTCCACCAGAGCTGAACCGCTGTCAGAATCTGTCACCGTGATAACTGGACACGGCCTCCAGGAGAATCCACCTAGATCCCGCGTCTCCAGGGTTACCACGGCAACCACAGCCACCTGGGTTCCAGCCAAGGGTCTTCAGCTACAGCGCAACTCACAGTAGGCCGGTCTTAACACTCTGCTCGTGTATAGCCATAACATATTCTCTCCCACCATTGCCAACTCATCACACTGCTCATTCCATTATTATTTTCATCTTTATGATTATTACACCTTGCATTTACTCTGTAGATAGTAGTTTAGTTAATAAACTCCTTTATTTACACCCAGTTGTTGTCCTGTTGTATTCTTTTGACGTAGAGACTGGAGATCCATTGAATCAAGAAGTCATGGCTTCTGATATGAGAATTTATCAATGAAGTTATATTGTTGTCCTCCCAGAGGACTGGTGCCCCATTTCAACGACAGCAAATTCTAAATTATGGCGTTAACGCTACAAAAAGAAAAAAAAAAGAAATTAAATCCATAAGAATAAAAACAAACCAAAAACTCTGCTCTCTGTTTCATCAGTTTAACCAAATTCTGAGAAATGCTGCCATTTACATATGGCCACTTTGGAACATCATGTGAAAGTACTTACACTGCCTTATCCGTCTTAGCACTGGCATGAAATGCTGCATTCATCATAAAAAAGTAGGAGAAAGTCATACATGGTTTTTATTACACCTCCGTACCGGTTTACCTCTGACTCCAGAGCTTTGCAGTCAGGCTTTAAACAAATACATGACACAGATCACAGCAGTTTTAGCTTCTTTACTGGATTCCTGTCAAATGTAGTTGCATTATATGGCTGTTCTCTTGTGTGCTCAGAAGACATGTTGTCCTCTCTCACTACTGGGAGGAGTCTCTCTTACCTCCAAACATCAACCGAAGGTGATCATGCTTTTAACATTGTTGTTCATTGACTCTCAAACTCTCAGACAAGTCAAAAAGACATCTTAAACACTAGTTTTCACTGAAACTTTACACAGCTTGTGAGAATTTTGCCGCTATTATATGTAAAGGTGTGGACTCATATGACTTATCAGTTTATGAATCTAATGACTTTAGACTCAATTTGATAAAATCATGAGACTTGTGACTCCTGACTTGAGATCCTCCCTCTTCTCCCTTTGCAATAACAAGACCAGGTCTAAACCTAGTATATGTCTGGACCGCCTATTGTCAAATCCTTATTTTATAACTGTGATGTCGTCTGACATAACAACCAAACATATATATGGAAGACAAAGAGTGAGCTGTGATTTCAGCTGGATTTACTGTAACACAATCACTCAGAGAGAAAGTTAGAAGAGACAGACTGTCTTTCTTTTTCTTTTAAAGTTATTTAAAGATCAATTTAAAAACATTTATAATGAAAATTTAGTGAAATAAGCTCTAACATCGGTGTGTGTAAAAATGTTTTGTATATATAATATAAAAAATATAAGTGTGTGTGTGTGTGTGTGTGTGTGTGTGTGTGTGGATATTAGAAAATTAAAGGGGCATTGTGAGGTCCAAAAAGGTCAAATAGAATGATTATAATTAAAAGTTCAAAGATATTCCAAATTTAAGTACCCAGGCTGAATCAAGCTTTAAAAACACTTGATCCTTCACATCCAAGGAGGCACTTCTTTTATTAAACCCTCCCTGCNGTGTGTGTGTGTGTGTGTGTGTGTGTGTGTGTGTGTGTGTGTCCAAAAAGGTCAAATAGAATGATTATAATTAAGAGTTCAAAGATATTCCAAATTTAAGTACCCAGGCTGAATCAAGCTTTAAAAACACTTGATCCTTCACATCCAAGGAGGCACTTCTTTTATTAAACCCTCCCTGCCTGCCATGTCTTTCAAACCCTGCATGTTCCTGTTACAAAAATGAAATAAAACTTTATCACTATAATTTAAGTTAGTCTCCTTTTGTGTTTATGTCTGCCAGAAACAACATGGTCCAAATGTAGGTTAAGTTGTTTTGTTTTTTTTTGACAAAATCCTAGAAAGGAACAGTTCAGTGTTTATACCAAAAATATTAATGTCCACCAAAACATTCAAAATAATGCACTTTGTTCATGAAGACATAATTTTTACATTTACATTTGTATCAGGTAGCAATGACTGTCTAAACTCGTTCCCCTCTCCATTCAATAACCCCATGTGGCCCTCAGGATCAGGCTGTGAATTATCTCAACACTTCTCAAGGAATCCCTCCCACTACAAATGCACATGCACTATAACACACACACACACACACACACACACACACACACACACACACACACACAAACACACACACACACACAAACACACACACACAAACACACCCTGGATCACAAGTGGAGCACTTGGCTTAATAGTAACCAACAGATTGCCACCGGTAATTCTTATGATATTATATGTAAATAAGATACATCATCTTGGGGCTGTAAAATCCCACATATGCTGCAAACAGCCGCAGGCTGCAGTCAGCTCATTAAATGCATTGTAAACATATTTTGCAGCAGTAAGTTTTAAATAAAGTGACTTTAGGAGGTTTATTGCCACCAAAATTAACAACTAAGAAGCACAGAGGACCACACTGGCACTAGCAGGGTGAATACCAGCTTTATATCAACTGAAATCAGTCAATAACATTATCATCAGTACATTGATGGTCCTACCTGACCTGACTCAGTAAGGTGCTGGACAAATGTGCATGCAGATGTTTTCCCACTGCCAGGCCTTGTCACCACTCTTCTCGGTTTTGGGTCCTGCATGCCAGTCAGTTATTCACAGAGACAAACCTGTGAGCCAGGCTCGTATTAATCAACAGGTGGATGTTATATTCTGTGTCGATAAAAAGATTTCAGTACCCAAAGTAGGGATCTATCAGAGATACTCACCTGGAGTTTCAACCCAGCCTGTTGCTAAATGCTGTAAAGTGGTCAAAGTGAATAAATGAACTTAAAGGGCCAGATGAAATATGTGGGAGGACATTAAGATACTGTGCTGATTATGTATTTCAAAGTCTCTTCCAGCTCTCCTCAGACTCTGGGGTTGTTCCTGATCTTTGAAGAATTTGAATTCAAACATCGCTCCAGTTCTTAAGATAAATAGACCTGAAAATATTCACTGACTTGCAGCCTTTATCGTTAACATTACCAGTAATGAAAACCAAATCAGAAACTGTGAATGTAACTGGATCAGCTCTTGTATAAGCCTTTGAGAGGTGTTTATGTTGTAGTTAGTTTATTTTGAACTCAGCCTTTAATACAATGCAACTCCACATACAAGCAAACAAAGCTCATATCCTTACATTTGGATCATCAGATGGACTATCAGTTTCTCACTGACAGAACTTGCAGTAGTTGTAAATGTAAATACCACCAGCTAACAACAGGGTTATGTCCTTTCTCCTTTATTTTTTACCATATATACAGATGATATCATATTAAATATAAAGATCACCGTATTGTAAACAGGATAATTTTGCACTGCTGACAGAAGTGTTATTATGTCTTTTCTCAGTCAATCAATCAGTGACATGGAGCCATGATGCAAGAATTTGTGGACAAATCCTTTTATTAAGATTTAAATGTATCTGAAACAAAACAATTGATAAGCTCAACAAAACACACAGACAGTCTTTCAACCAATCATTTAATGGCATACAGTAAGTGTTGAAGTCATCCAGATCTACAAATACTTGGGAACTGTTTTGGATGACAGATTGAGATTTAAGCTTAGCCCTACATGAAGGAGCAGACCAGAGACAACTGCAGACAACATTATTCCTCTTTTATCAAAAGTATTCCAACTTGCTCATTTTACTTGCTGGTTCACTTCATTTTGTGAATAGGACAAGAAGTATTTGTAAGGTGTTGTTCACCTCAGCTCTAAAGACATTGAGGTCTCCCAACCCTCCTTCTAGCAGCTCACAAGATTTCCATTGCGTTGTGTATAGACTAATAAATGCAGTAGTATGTGACAGACAAAGACTGAGTGAGTGAGTGAGTGAGTGATAGAGTTGAGTCAGTGATGAAGTTACACCATTGGTTAACATGTTAACTGGTGTTAACCAATGGTGTTGGATTTTTTTCCATTGGCTGTTGCTCTTTCAAAATAATTTGGAATGCAGTTTCTATTACATCATCAGGGGGCGTTTACAGCTGCTCCACAACAGTTTTCAATGACTGTATTTCCTCAGCTGCAGAAGGTAACAGGTCTTTATTAAGGGCAGGTCTTTATTTCTAATTTCCTCTGTTATGTAGAATTGTTCATAGCGGTATGTTAGTACGAAGCCTCATGCCTGCATTAATACAAACTGAACTTGAAACACTTCCAATAAGTGTTTCAAATTAAAAGCCCTCTAGCGTTTCAGTGGGCAGAAACTGGTTCCTGGTGTTTTTGTTGTTTACATGCTGTTCAGATCTTCTAGTTTCTTTAGCTTAACAGTTACCTATGACATCTCTCTCTCCCTCCCTCTCTCCTGCTCTCTCTGCTTGGTGTAACTTACATTTTGTTATTCGTTTGCCTCCTTTAGTGATAATGGTACATGCAATAAATGTAGTTTATTTGCCATCATGGAGGCTAGACTCAGTGAATTGAAAGCACATGGTTTGCACCCATACACAGCCCAGCCATATGGGTGGTTATTCTTAATAATAATATGATCTATATCCAGTCTGAACATTGTTGGCCAGCTATGGACCCGTCACTGTTATAGATCCTTCTTATTCTTCCTTACTTTACAGGTAATTACTTTGTACAGGTAATCTATGATACAACTTATAATACAGGTGATCTCTCCACTATCACCGCCGATTTCAAAACATTCCTGTTTTAGACATCATACGTTGTTGCTTTATTCTCTAACTTTTAATTTTCTTTTCTTTTTTTCCCACCAAGATAAGGATTATTCTGAATCGAACTGATGGCTCATTTTGACAAAAGAAAAAATAAATCTTGAACATAAAGGGAGAAAAAAAAACACATAAGAAATGATGAATATTTGTTTCTTCTCTCTCTTGGCCCTCTCAGTATTTTCTCTCTCTTCGTCTTCTGCTGCTTTATTTGATCTAAGGGCCACCACTAAAGCTGACTCCCACTGTGTGTATTTGTGAGTCTGGGTGAGTGGTAGCCATGTCCAGCCAAATGACCTCTCCTGGGGCAATGGCTGCTGTCTTTGTTTTATGACTTGTCATAAACTTGCCGCACACACACACACACACACACACACATACACACACACACACACACACACGCACACACAAACAGCAGGGCTCCGTAGTGTTCTTTACGTTGTGAACGATATACCATATACATGATTCTGTGTGTGTGTGTGTGTGCCCAAGCCAAGGCTTTTTGTGTCCTCTGGGTGTTTGGACACTTTAAACTGAAATGTGCCTTAACCAGCAACAGGGCACATAATGCCTTTACAGACATATGTGACTTGTTCACCAACCACAAGATCAAGTTTGTATATTTTTCAGAAACAGCAGCAGAGGTGATGCATTTTGCAAAAAGCTCAGTATTGCCACAGGGGCAGGAAAAGGCTGTGATGTGACACACTGCGGGAAGCACAGTGATGCGTGAGGGAAGCATATAGTATAAAGGTAGGTGCATGTGTAGTTTGATTATAGATCAGGTCTAGCTTCTATATTAATACTGTGAAAGTATCAAAGCCTCAGTCCACAGAGAAATGCACACAGCCTGTATTCAGAAACTGAGCCTTAAAACCAGCCGTCAGGACTTCTGGATGTCACAACAAAGCAGTCACAAGCCCCACCCACCTACACCCACCATCCAGGATGGTGCAGGATTTGGTTTCTGGTGTGTTTATCTAAAATCTGTGGAATGCAATCTATAGCAATATTAAATAAATAAATACAGTAATGAAACAAATCCTGAATTAAATTAGGTAATAAATGTATAAATATATAATACATGTAAATATAAATATATAGCCTAAGTAAGTAAGTAAATAAATAAATAAATAGCTACAGTATATAAATGAATAAATACATGAATAAATTAATTAATTAATGAATAAGAAAATACATAAATAAATAGCTTTTTATTTCCAAGCTCATTTTATTCCCATCTGTTATATTCAAATGAGGGGGTGTGGTTACCTCACAGACTCAGACCCAAGCAACAGCACCAGAACAGCACTGAATCACACACTGAACAAGCTAAATAAAAGTGGCATTGGGAAATAAAAGTCTCCACAAATAAATAAATGTGGAAATATATAAATATAAATAAGTGGAATAAAGTGGAATAAATAAAAAGGTGAATTGTAAAAAAAAGGCAAATGTATTTATTTATGCATTTATTTATCCATTCATTAATTTTTACAGGTATATATATTTACTGACTTATATATTTATATTGACATTTATTTATTATTACCAAATTTGTTTATTTCAAGATTTATTTATGTACTTGTATGTATTTAATTTTGATTTCGATGGCATTCTATAGAAATCTGCTACATTTTTATTGGATAACACAGAAAACAGTCAGCCAGTCAGAAGAGAGGCTCAGAACCTCCTCTCTTCTGATTGGCTCACCGACTTGTTGTTATTAGAGCTCCGCAGAGAAGCCTGAGAGAGGAGATGTAAAACTACACTGAGATGGTTTTTGGTTCTTTAAACCACAAATATACTGTATCTTCTCATGGATCAACACTTCAAATAAAACACAAGAGAAGAAGAAAATATGGGGCTGTAAATTATACTTAGTCAGTAACAGACTATTATCACCGCATGACTAGCCAAGGCTAGATTAACCTGCTGGATCCCTAATAACCCCTTTTTACAGTATGTGGTAATTTGATTAAACATATCAGTTTAGGATTATGTAACATGTAGCCTAATCATAAAGCTGAACTTAAGAAGTTCACACAAGAATAGCTAATAAATGAGGACTTATCATGCTCCTATCATGTCAGTTGGTAATGTGCTTTAGTGGTGTATATTCCTCTCTAAAAATGTGTCTGCTGACACATAGTAAACCTAGAGCTTTCAGGGGCCACCAGGAGGCAGCAAACAAGGAGCAGACAAATGGACATTGGCCACTTTAATAGTTGTGGTGGTGGTCTGTGGGAGAAATCAAATTCTTCATAGGGGCCCGTCAATTATGTAGCACGAATGTTAGCATGGTGTTTCACATACTGTAGAGGAGTCATTTAAATTGTTCACAGAATGATTGTTATGGGTTGTAAGTTCAGGACAAAGAAAGAAAAAAAAAACAGGTTTCTGCTACATGGAATATGTTTAATTTTTCTGTCTCTTCTCTCGTATCTCTCGGAGGGTCACGTTGGTGATCTCCTGCTTCTCAAAGCTTCTCTCTAAGGTTTGAAAAGCTGCTTCTTTCCAGCGAACTGTAGAGTTTGTTTCTTTTCTAAAAGCTTTTTGTATGAAACTTCACTGGTTTAACTGCTCACAACTCATGCCACCTGTGATGTGGGGAGCCAAAATGAATGGCAACGATATACTGAACTGTCGGTCGCGTGGTGTGACAACTTGAGGAGATACACTTACATTTCAGCGCTGTGTTTTCATCTCTATATACTGTACATACACACTATTTTAAAATGCCAAAAGACTCTGTGTCTCTTTTTGTGCTTCCAACTGTCATTTTAATGAATAACAATTAGCGTAATATAATCCATCTGAAAGAGAGTGGACAAGAAGCACGGCTGCAAATCAGCATCCCTCTAATGAAGACATCATGCTGAAGTAGTGATGCTGCCATTATGTACAAATTAACAGAAAGAGAGGGATAGATGGAGGGATGATAGAAAGTTGAGATATGGAGGGAAGAAGTGAAATGAAGACAGACGGAGACAAAGGACACAAGGAAGGGAGGCAAAAAACTGAAATCATGGGAGAGAAAGGAAAACAAAAGGAGAAGAGGGAGAAGAAAGAGAAGGGGAGGAAAAGAGGAGAGGACGGAAGGAGAGAAGGAGGACCAAAGAGAAGAACGTGGAGAGAGAGTGTGAAAGAGAAAAATGTAATGAAATGTGATAAAAATGTAGGGAAAGGGGAAGCAAAGGATTCAGGGAGATCATGAGGAAGAAAAACAAGGAAACAAGGAAGGATGAATCGAAGGGAAGGATGAATCGAAGGAGATAAAGTGGAATCCTGGGATTAAAAACAACATATACAGGAAAGAAGGAGGGGCGTGTTAGATTTATAGAAAGTGTGAAGAAAGAGAGATGGACTGAAGTTTAGGTCGGTTTACATTACACAATGACCTCTCACCCTGCAGCTTTGCATATTGTTTTGGTGTGCATGTGAACGTGCACATTTGTGTGCATCTACATTTTTCACAGTACAAGCAGCAGTTAGCCGCCAGCTAACAACACAGCTGTGCTGCTATAGGGGAAAAAAAGTATGAGCATGAGGTTTCGACACGCGACTTCTTGCTGTGTGTTTTAGTTAACACAAGATGGTGGCTAATTTACTTAATCTGACTTGATGGCACTGACTATTTACTGGTGTCTACCAACTTGCTGCCGCTTTAAGTAACTTTTATATTATTTCCAGTGTTGTGCATGAATGTTCATTGAACACGTTCATAGTTTTTTGTGAACACTGAACTGAACGAATCAGTTTACAAATCATGAACACGAACGTGACAGTTTTACGGCACGACGCATGACATTTCCATAGACACGGCCCAGCATGGCTGGTGCTAGCGGGACAGACCATACAGACGCATCTGCTACTGCTGAAGCAGTTTTATGAACAAAATGTAACTCGTGTCTGTGATTCTTCAGTGGTGAACAATAATTCATTTAGTTTGGGAGTGGCAATGATATGGGGCTGGTGATGGATGGGTAGAAGGAGGTTCTATTGAAAAAGAGTATCAGCCTATTTATTAGGTTCATTTTCATCTGTATGAACTGAAAATTGAACTAGGTATTTTTAAGTGTAAACTGGCACAACACTGATTATTTATGTGCAATAAACATTTAATAAGTTTTCCACCTTGCTCAAAGCAGATAGTCACATGTAAACATAAAAACTTTGTTTCAACTGATTACTTTTTATAATTATAGCACTAGAAATAAATAATAATGATAGAGTCTGGATCAACATTATGGCTACTTGTCACCCTAGTATTCCTCAAAAAGGTATAAAATGTCACATGTCACACTGAAAATGAGAAAGCTGAGAGGCCATATTTTTTTTATCCCATTACCAGGAGAAAACGATTTTTTGTTATCTTGAGATAACAAGATAATTATCCAGTTATCTGGAGATAGCAAAGCTTGTATTCTCATTATAATGACTTTGGTAATCAGAGATCAGATGTGCCATTATGAAGATGGAAACTTGTAGTGCTGTAAACTTAAAATGGCGGGACGACACGTTGATCAACGCATCAGAGAATATTTCAATCAAGGGCTGAGTCCCATCGTCTTCACCGTTACCAAATGATTTATGAGAGGTGCAAATCATCTTGACTGCGTGTTACTCGCAACTTGTGCGTATGAGGTTCAGTAAAAATAGTTTTCTCCTGATAATATCTCTGAGCTTTGTTATCTTGAGATAACAAAATAAAAACATATTTACAATATGGCCTTCTCGGCCTTATTCGCAGTTTTCGTAGAATAACATCCAATCCCATCCACTTATTGGTAATGTGATGTTCAGTTGGTTTAATAGGTGAAAATAAATGATATAGTGTGATGTGGTTTGTTGTTAGATTCAATGTTGAATTCTGTGTGAATATATGTTGGTACAATTCAACAAGTGATGCTGTAAAGTACATTGCTGTGTGGTGTTTTAAAATTTTGTTCCCTGTGTCTTTTTTTATCTTTGGGCACCATCAAAACCACACACAGACACACAGACAAACACACACATACATACACACACACATGTAGCGACATGGCAGAGACATTAATAGAAAGCCAATATGAGTACAACAGAGCTCTGGGAAATGAGAAGCTGGACTTATACTTGATTTTGTCCTCCAGTGTTGTCCCCGATGTGGCCTATTGATTTGAGAGACAGATGAAAGAATGGAGCTGCTGAGCAATATGGCTGCTGAGTGTTTGAGTGAGTGATGGTGAAAAAGGAGAGAAGAAAATAGTAAAAAAAAAATAAAAAATACAGGAGTAAACACAGCTACAGTATGTTATAAGGTGTTTCAGAAAGGCACTGAACTTTTCAGTTTATTCATCCGTAACACACAGCTGTACATGGTCATCGCTCTTTGATGGATCCTTTAAACATTCAGTCTGGTTGATCTAAACTTTTAGTACTTACCTGGAATATAATGGAATGCCATCTAAATCAATGTTAAATAAATAAATAAATACATAAGTGAATAAATACATCTATGATATAAATCCTGAAATAAATAAATTAGGTAATAAATGTAGAAATATATAAATAAATGTAAATATAAATATGTAAGTGAGTCAATAAATAAAAAAATATATAAAAATGAATAAATAAATAGGCTAAATAAGAATAAAAATAACATTTTTATAATTCCACATTACTTTATTTACAGAGACTTTTATCTCCAAATGGCCAATTATTTCCCTTCCTTTTTATTTCCACCTGTTATATTTAAATGAGGGGGTGTAGTTACCTCGGAAATTCAGAGCAAAGCAACAGCACCAGAACAGCACTGAATCACACACTGAACAAGCTAAATAAATGTGGCATTGAGAAATAAAAGTCTCCAGAAATAAATGAATGAGGAATGATAAAATAAAGGTCCAATGGAATAAAACATTTTTAAAGTCATTATTGAAATAAAATAAAAAAAACTATTTATTTTTCATGTATTCAAATATATATGTATATTATTATTATTATTATTATTATTATATATTTCTATACCTACATCACCTAATTATTTATTTCATAGCTGTATTTATGTGAACGTATGTATTTATTTATTGAAATTGATTGAGATGGTATCACAGAGGAATACACTATATGAGTTTGAGAAATGCAAGATAGGGTGCGTACCACATGGGCTCATATGCTCTAAGCAACGAGTCCCCAGTTCGACTCCCAGCCGGCCATTCTCATTCCCCTACTCTGTCCTTGAATTTCCTGTCTGTCTCTACTGGTCCTATCAAATAAGGACATATAATGGCCAAAAACGAAAATAGGAAAAAAAAAGAAAGATCAGCGTTACAAAACCTAATCTAAGTTTTCTGGATAATCTCATTGATTTCATTGGAAAATTGTTATTTTATGAAGTTGTTCTTCATAAAAAAAAAGCTAGGGATTAATTGGTAATTGTAAGGACCTTTAAAATAATCAATAATAATATCAATATCAATAATAATCAAGCAAGTTCAGTAGAATTAAAAACATGCAAGAAAAAATAAATAAAATAAAAATATTTAAGACCATTACATTATTATATTTGATTTGATTTGTTATAGTTACAGTTATTGTCTAGTGTTAATTAATAAATGATCATAAATGTATGTGTATATATATATATATATATAGCTTTAAATTTGCTTTGTTTGTGTCTCGTTATCTTTTTTTCTTCTTTTGTTAATCTTTTTTCTTACACTTGAGTTTTTACAATTAGCATCTCAGATACACAAGAAAAAACAAAACAAAAACAAAACAGAAAAGATTTAAAAAACCAAATGTTTCAGTGATGGAGGCGGAGGTTTCTCATCTCCGTGTTGCTGCTGTGAACCTGCCAGTGTGAGTGGTGCTGCTTCTCTTCCCACTCAGCTGAGGTAAATTCACCTCGATTAATTATTAATGCCACAGACTGGTGTTTTAAAGCCTGTAATTATCCTCTGAGTGAAGGAGTAAACTATACATTTGCTGAGGACAGAAGAAATAAAAGAGGAGTTTGTAGAGGACAGAGAGGGGAGGAGACATGAAGATGATTTAATTTGCTTTAATCACTGTAAGGATTAGCATTGTTAATGAGGGTGACACCTGAAAAGACAGTGACATTTACAGGACGAAAATCTGTTTACAGTATCCTAATTTATTCTCATTTTAAATGAAGTGGTACCCAACAAGTCACCGTCCTGATCTGAGTAACTCACTAAATGACTATAGAAACATTATATATATACAGCAGGGTCCAGACGTATGAGATCACAGTTTACATGGTGACCATGCAACCATACCCCTTTATACTACTCATCACAATAAACAATACACAATGTAACATGATAATGCACATAACAACTGACAACTGACACAAACAGAGAGAATGGAAGAGCTCCATCAGAAACATCATTATCTAACAGATAAATATCTACAGTTACAGTTACAAAGTAGACTTATTAATTACTAAAATGTCTTCTCAGGTAATGCTCTTCTAGTATTTTTTTTAAAACCATGTTATTAATTTTTCATTTGTTACCATGTTAGTTTCTTGGATAATATGATTTGGATGGGAATTGCACTCCTCTGTCTGTTGAATTGAGATGGTTTTGGATTTTGGTAACACAACTTCCAGCAGTTTGCCTTGTTGAATTATTGTGTATTCTTGAACTAAAGGACAGTTTTTAATAAAAAAAATGTATTTGTTTGTTGGTATGACCTTCCCAATGATCAGCAATCTATTTTTACTTCAAACAAAAAAAGACATTCAGGCATATTTCTAACACTTCTCAACCTACAACAAAGACCTGCTGCTTCATTCTGGACCAGTTATTTTCTTATATTAATTAGTGAAGTACTGGACCAAAAAGCAATAATCCAGGTGATACAAAAAGAAAGCCGGAATTACTTTGTATGTGTTTGTCCCATGATAATTTATTGTCTAAGAAAATGCCCAAAAGTTTGCTTTATTAATGTGTTATTTATACTGGGATCAAGCTTTGGTTTTCAACATGACAATAATCCTTTGTTTGTATAACACTGGGTACTTTGGACAGTTGACAACCAACTTCAACCAACACCTGATCAAGATTTGAATTTAAATCACCAATTGTTGCTTTAGCTAAATATATTGTTTATATTGAGATACAAGCTTCTTTTTAATACTAACATAAGATCATTCGTAACTAGAATGAGCAACAAGTCAAGTTGCAGGAAATATGGTCACAATCTCCCCTTCAAATGAATAATGGCCAGAAGTATTCCTGTTGAAGCACCCTTTGAAACAATAACAATACATGTGTTACAAGAATTATCATAATTGACCATTTCCAAAGACCTGCTTCCCTTAGATACACTTGGATGCCTCTCAAGTTTCCTGTTCATACATGGCACATATGCCATTTATAAAAGTGACAAATTTACTATTCACTATTTTAGTTTTGAAACAGCCAGTCATTGATTTCAGACAGAGGCAGATGAATAGCAATTTTATCATGTCCCAGTGTTCCATTTTGGTGCCTATTTCATTTTCTATTCATATAAATAGTTGTGCGAGGACATTCAAGCAAAAAATCCACCGATATGCTGATGACACTGTCATTTATATGGACACTCCCTCCGTAGAGAAAGTTGTCAAAGGGCGTCAGACTGCATTAACGTCATTACACACAGCTCTGCATAGTTTAAGACTGGTATTAAATGATCAGAAAACAGAGTTCATGGTCTTTTTAAAAGCTTGTCTACAATCACTTAATGATTTTAGCATTTTCACATCTGATGGCAAATCCATTAAAAGGGTACCCTTGTACAAATACTTGGGTATATGTATAAACGACAAAATTTTTTAATGCACATATTGCTAATCTGGTCAGGAAGCTTAAAGTGAAAGTAGCTTTTATTTTAGAAATCTTGTTTTACTGTCAGCGTTAAGAAAAAACTTGTGAGCTACTTTACTGCTTGTGATAGATTATGGTGATATATTTTTTAAGTGCATGCAACATGCAAAGTCTCTTACACTCCATTGCACTCTTTATGAACTGGTGGGCTCGGAATCGTTGACCAATTGCAGACAACAGCCCTGATATATTTTTGTTTATAAAGCAATACTGGGTAAACTTCCAGCTTACCTTTGTACCGTCCGCTGCCTCAGCAGGGGTAGCTACCATGTACACCCCTTTTAGGTGGTTGCCTAATTTTCTTATTCTGCACCTTGGACATGGAGTAATCTGCAGAAAGATCTAAAATTCGATAAATGTCTATCCAGTGAAAATTTTAAAAGCATCATAAAGACTGTGGTGAATGAGATGTGTGGTTGTTTTCCTTTAGAAGCCAGTGAGTTCAAATAGCTGCCATGTTGTATATGTGGTATTTTATGTTTTATGCTGTATCTTAATATGTTGTGACTTTGTATGGCTTTTATCTGGCCAGGTGTCTCTTGGGACTTCCTCATAAAATGAAGGAAAAATGTGGAAGTTGGCTAATTAAGCTGGGTTTTTCTCAGTGAGTTTGTAAACATTCAGTCTCCTACATGGATGCTGTGCTTTTGTCTTGTTTGGTGATGCTGAACAGAGAGGTACTGAAAAGTATTTAATTTGCTGCAGTATTCTTTACATCTGCTAATTGTTTATTATTTCTCAGCTATTTACTTTTGTCTCACTGTTCCCCTGTCTCTTTCCCCACTGTCATGACCTGGGTCTCTTTGCTTCAGTGTTTGAGAGAGAGATGAGAGAGCACTTTAGAATTTACACCGGCTTTCCCAGATGTTAAATTTCAGATGCACTTTACTCTGCTGCAGTGCAAAGTCTGCAGTGATAAATTTGTGGAGCAGCAGCTGTATTTGTATAAACACAAACATACAAAACAGGACCACATGAAAATATACTGTAAATTGAAAAAGGCCAAACACTATATTTTCAGCAGTGTTGCTTTTACCTCCACAAAACCTGATTTGCAGTCGTTTAGTAAATAAAGACAAATTAAACTAGACAGTTTTGTGCCATAAAAGTGTCACAAATCCTCAGTAAATATTCCCAAATATGTGATCAAATGTTATCATCACCTCACTGGAGTTATTTATTTTATACATCTGCATAATTTTATGATTTAGCTGTGTTCTCACTATGTCATTTGAACTCTCAGTTGGTCAAAAGCTTTTATATTTTTCTTTTCCTTCACAGATGGAACTCTAAATTTTCCCCGATGTATCATCTGTATGTGTGTGTGTGTGTGTGTGTGTGTGTGTGAGAGAGAGAGATAGCAAAAGTGCTGTATGAGTATGCATGTGAATGGGTGAATGTGGCCAGTAGTGTGAAGTGCTTTGAGTGGTTGATAAGACTAGTAAAGTGTGTTATATAAGTGCAGGCCATTTGCCACATTAAGGTATTGACTTTCAAAACACAGAAACAAAAGGAAAACAACAAGAATCATCGAAATTCCTTTTTTTTTAATACCAAAGAGAGGAGAGAGCAAAAGAAAGAGAGGCAATACATATTCACAGCCAACAGTGATGAGGGCTGCGCTCCAAACATTACTGTCCCCAGGGAAACCACAATGAGACAGTTCCTCCCTCCTGTTGTTAGGCAGTTTTATTCAGTGATCCTGCTCTCCAGGCATGCATATTGCATTGCTCCGAAATACTTCTCCATATCATTAGTGTCGCCTACAATGTTGTGTGTGTCTGTTTAAGTGAATGTGCATAAATGTCTGTCGTGTGTTTGTGTAAGTACGTGCAAGGTTGTATGCTTTCATACAGGGTGTGTGTGTGTGTGTCTATTAGGCTGCATGTTGGGTACCTTGTGTGAAGCCTATATATTAGATATAGTGTGTTTTTGTGTGTCCACGCAGAAGTGTGTGAGCTTTCATATGAAAGTGTCACTGTGTATATATGTGCACAGAAAACTCACAGAATATTCATGTGCATCCTGTGCCTCTGTGTTAGTGTGTGTACTTCCCACACAGTGGGATGTAAAGTAGTGGCATTATAAGTATGATACTGCCACTAAGTAATTGCACAGAGAAGCCTTGAGGAGCTGACAACATATTAAAAACCATAAAGAAACACATCTTGATGTTCGATAAAACAGATGCCTGATGCATTATGCATAATACACAGCTCTTACAGTTTTCTCCTCTTTTTGTCCGATCAAACCCTCCACCCCTCCACCAGTGGCAATGGCATGTTTTCTTTATTATGTTGATCAATCGTCTAAGTTATTAACAGAATAATTCCATGATAACTGTATAATCATGGGACAATGGGATTTATGGGAAATGTGGTCAACATTTAAAGAAACAGTTGTACTGCGCTCACACTGCCAGTGTTGGCTGAGTTTTTCTGTGGTTTCTGCAGTTTTGGACTCCACAATAAGAGTAGTGCTATTTGTTTAAGTACTGGAGCGCAACTGTGATGCGTGCGGATGTGGCTTGTTTCAAAGGTTATGTAACCACTGTTCCTACGGTGGCAAGTTTACTTTCATCAGTCAACTATGATCACATGATCAAATGTGCGACTGACTTTCTGAACAGTTTTATCATGTTGAGAATATGATACAGCATCAGACAAACATCCAGCTCAGTGATATTAGACCAAGTAGTTTGTGTTTTGAATTAATTAATTTACTTACTTGTGCCGAGCCACATTGGAAACATCTATTTAGATGCAGAGACTTCATCAAACTTTTTGTGAGTACAAACTAGATCTTGATTTTCAATTGTAAAAGACCTACAACTGTAGATAATAAACAATAACAAAAAACAACAATCCAATAAATCTCTCAAATCTTACAGTGCGAACACCGTCTCCAGATGCAGGTGTGTGCCATAGTTATAGGCAGGTGTGCCATAGGTATGTCAGGCACTGCCACGTCAGTTAAAGTGTTTATATTATTTCTCTGATCATATATTTTATTCTGCAATGTGTTTATAGCTACAATGTTGTATTTTACAGAGGAAACAAGCATCAGCACTAAATAAATCAATGCGCATTATAATGCTGTTAATTGGCATGGGATCATTACCAATCCTGCTCTATGATCTGTCTTTTTTTTTACTTCACTACATTTATCTGACAGTTTAAACCTTTAAATAAACAAAAAAAAAATGATATTAAACTATACAACAGTTTCCAAGTATGGCAGAAACTGTTAGTTATGATTAGTCAGTTATTCTTTAACATACTCCACCCCCTTTAGGGGGTGCTAGAATGCTAGAATGGTCCTAGTGTTAGATGTCAGTATGAGAACTTTGGCCAATTCATTTGTCTTTATTAGCTCTCTCCTGACATACTCTTTAGTGATGATCAGATCTTCTAATGATTAAAAATATATCTACATTTCAACCGGATTATCTGAGCAGCAGATATTTTATTTCATCACCTTTTTTTTTCATCACAGAAAAAAAAGTGGCAGAGCATCATTCTGGTGCGCTCTGGCAACACTACACCAGCACCCCAGAAATACCATGCTCTGACCTCTGCTGTAGCTCCACTATCAGACAAAAGTTTCCATTTGAACCACACTTTATTCCAAACTAGTGTAAGAACAGCAAAGGTGTGAGCTTGGGTGATACTGTAGGTCCTATTAAATCTCTTTGTTTGTTTGTGTGTGTGTGTGTGTGTGCTGCGTGGACTAACAGGGTAGAGGGAGGAGAGGAAGAAGAGATAAACAATGCTAACAGGAGAGGAGGAAAAACAGACACATTAAGGGTTGCTTCACTTTTTTAACTAACAAGACAGGCAGGGCGGTGGAAAGCCTCAACGCAATTTTTCTCTCTGTCTCGCTCTCTCTCTCTCTCTCTCTCTCTCTCTCTCACACACACACACACACACACACGTTTTTATGACTGGATTTTTAAGGGTTTTCCCCACAGATTTGTATTCATTTGTTCTTCACAGGGATAAGCATAAAATCAGGGTATATATACACTCTGAATATACACTCACATTCTACTGTACACAGTTAGGAGTATAGGTGTATCAGTCATGCATGTGTATGCACTTATGGTGTAGCACACACACACACACACACACACACACACACACACACACACACACACACACAGAGCTGCTTGTTCCACTGCATACATGCAGGATGAAGCTGTCATGGTCCAATCACTAGGAGAGCATCATAATGGATGCTTCAATTTCTAATCATCACTGTTTGAACAAATCTCTGCTCTGTCCCTCCGATTCACTACACCTCCGTCTCTTCCCTGCCAGCTGGATCACTCCGTCTCTGTTTGTCAGATTCAAAATGTTTTATTTTGCAGTTTGAATTGTAAATATAGAAATGGAATAATAAAACTATAGAGCATGAATGTATATAAAGTCAATTACCGGTGGTAAATGTAGTGTGTGAATGTTTATTGTGGTTTCCATCCACCACTGACATTCAGCTTGTGTTTTTCTTTTTGATGAAGTTTGATCATGTGTTATAGTGTGTTTGCTTTATACACTATTTGTAGGGTTAGCTGGCGACCAGTGTTTTAAATACCATATATTCATACAGTTCCCACCCCTCCATGAAACCTTTAGGTTATGGATTTTTTTTCCTAAAGACAACACTTTGACTTACTCTACAAGAAAGACACTGTGGAACCTGTGGATATTGTAAGTAAAGGGTAAATACGACTGCTGTATATGTATTGTATTTTTTCAAGCTTCTTGTCTTTATTATTGTGACAGTGACAGAGAGAGAAAAGATGACATGCAGCAAAGTTTGACAGGCCATGACAAGGTGGCCCAGGGGTTTGTTTTTTATAATTCAATTATGTTATTGTATTTTATTTTTCAGTTATAAGTGATGCTGCCGCTAACAGTAGTTCAAAGTTTAATATGTCAAATGCCAAGGTACAATGTACATTAAGCAAAGCAGTGAAATGAACAGTATTATGAAAAATATTGCATATGGGAGGAAATATTGCAATTATCAACATCAGCGCAAGCCAAATATCTAGCTAAGATGTTAAGGAAAACTTGGTCGATTTTTCATTGCTTGAGATGACTTTTTAATCACTGGCATCATGCCTGGATATGAAGACATATATTATTTCATTTCATTTCATTTATTTCACACAAATCAGAATAAAATACAAGTAAACACATATAAACATGAATGAGCAATGGGTGCAAATGGGACACCTCAGTGAGTCTCAGAAGCTTGTGAAGAGGGGCCTAGGGCTGCCGGACTGTGAGGGTGGAGACAGTGACACTGTTTAGATGGAAACTTTGGAAAGTTACATGGACATGTGACAATTTCATGCTTGAATGTACCTTCTAAGATAATGTTGATAATTGAAGCCCACTTTAATGATAATCAATCAGTGAATTAATAAATTAGTAAAAAAAAATACATGAAGTGTCTTTATGCTTTAATTCCAATGAAAATGTCAGTTTGGGTATCTTTTGCTAATGAGAGGTATTTCCAAGTAAATGTATAATTTTTCGAGGGACTCAATCTTAAATTTGCCAAATTGGATAATGTATAAGACCAGCATGAGAGAGGAGGCTCTGAGCCTCTCTTCTGATTGGCTGACTGTTTTCTGAGTGATCCATTAAAAATATAGCAGATTTCAGGTAAGCACTTAGAGAAACCAAATCCTGCAAGGTAGGATGGTGGGTCCAGGAGGGCGGGGCTTTGGGCGTGGCTGAGAGTGGTGACTGCTTTGTTGTGACATCACAAAGTTCCAGAAGTCCTGACGGCTGGTTTTAAGGCTCAGTTTCTGAATACAGGCTGTGTGCATTTCTCTGTGGACTGAGGCTTTGATACTTTCACAGTATTAATATAGAACCTAGACCTGCTTTATAAAAAATATATAAAAAAAACATGGAAGTCTCACTTTAATATTAACATTAATTGTCTATTTACACATTCAGCAGATACAGAGAAAAATCTGCATTCATTTGGAGTTGTGTTTCTGTGCACCTGTCAAATGGCAGTCCAACATGCACTCTTCTAAATGTTAAATGCTTGTTTGTTGTGTGATGCTGGGCAGGTTTTTAAAAACATTTCACTGGAAACTGACGAGACTGAGACTTGATATTTCTCTGTGGGTTCAAAACTACAAACAAACCTCAGTTGATTGTTTGTAATGTAATTTAAAAATATTGATTTGTGCAGATTGAAATGAATAGCAGATAAAATAATTGTAAGATGGAATATAGTATGAAGACAATAGCACCAATGTCAAACCATTTTATAAATGGGGATGATCTTGCACTTCCATTTAAAAATTCATTAACTTATTCATAATTTAAAGGAAAAGGAATAAGGAAATAGTCATTTTAATCATTACATTTTATGATCATGTGATTGAATTTTCATTGCACTGTACATATACTGTATATACTGCACAGTGTGGTGACTGTTGAGTTTGTGTGTATATTGTATACACTGTATGTGAGTGCGTAAGCGTGTTTCTGCGGGTGCATGTGTGATGTGTTGCAGCGATACAGATACAGCGGCCTCGTTGGACTCAGCTGTCATGTTTCCTCATTTCACACTAGACTGACCAGAGAGGGAGAGAGAGAGAGGGAGAGAGAGAGTCAGTGTTAAGTACAGGAGGAAAGCAGATTGGTTTGAGAGGCAGAAAGAACCTAGAAATGGACTCTTGCTGCGGGTCCTGTTATGGCTGCCCGATTGTATGTATTTCTGTGTACATGTGTGTGTCAGTTAGTTGTTTCTACGTGCGTGTGTGTGTGTGTGTGTGTGTGTAGGCATGCTTATCTTATTTTTGTGTACATTTGGTGTGTGGTTATACAGTATGTGTAGCTTTCATGCTATTTCACGTTGAGTTATTTTGTGTGTATTTCTAGCATGTATGACTGTGCACATTTGCTTGTGTGTGTGTGTGTGTGTGTGTGTGTGTTGTAAGCGGGAATGCAGCCGCTCCATGAGAACAGGTAATGAATGTGGGCACAAGCTGTAGACGGAAAAACATTGGCAATCTCTTCGAGATGAAACTACTCACACACACACACACACACACACACACACACACACACACATACACTTGGTTAGTTACATTCAGCTGCTTATTACTCCCATACACCCAGAGAAAGAGCAAGAGACAGAGCTGTAGGCGAAAACTTGTGTCCAGGATATCACACTCAGAATGACTGCAGGCACCAGTGATACCAAAAAATTGTGCGTTTGCACATCTATGTGTGTGTGTGTGTGTGTATACGCTCCACTGCCTTCTCTATCAGGCTGTTATGTGGCTATTTCTCATGGATGTGATTAGCTGCAGACAGGAGCCCTCCAGTCTGACACAGTAATGTATAAGAACAGCATGAGATCCACACTCTGCTTCAGCCAATGGACAAAGCCAAACCAACTTCCATCCAACTTCATTCGTTTTTAAAAATCATATTTCATTTTGGCTTTTCAGGCACAAGAGAAGAAAAACAATCTGCAGTCAAAGCTTCATATGTATTCAGTATCGGTATCAGCTCAATATAAATTCTAAGAGTTTAGAGTTTAGTTTCTAACGCTATTATATCTAACTGTTATAGTTCATACTTTGACTAAAGTTCTTCTTGTTTGCAGTTTTTTCCTTTTTATATTCCTCACACAACTGCTACACAAACACTATTATATAATACTATATATGACAATTGAAAACATAGATAAGATTTTACTGCTGTAAAGAGATTATGTGACGTGTTTTGTTGTTATGTTATATTCTGTTGATGCGTTGTTATGTTGTGTATTTTGCATTGCATACGTTGCGTTACGTACATTACGTAAATTGTGTTACATTGCGTTCTACATAACGTTCTATGTTGCATTACCTTGCGTTATCTTGCGTTGTTTAATGCTGCGTCACATCTAGTTATGTTGTCATGTTTTGTTACTTCATGTTAGCTTACGTCGTGTTATGTTACAGCATGTTATCTTACATCGTGTTGTTAGATCATTTACAAATTCACATTAAAGTAGCACATGAGACAAGGTAAACATTCACAGTGGGAGGCAGATAAACAACTATTAAAATTCATAAATAATCATCACAAATAAATTAAATTCAGAAACTATACATGATAACTGCAATGCTTTGGGCCACATATCTGAATCTTAAATTTCATTGAAGTTCAATTGTACAATTTCTTTCTGAAGCAGTTTTGAGGCAATAATTTAGGAGCTGTAGGTGATGTACTTTACATGTCTGTATCCATGTCTTTCTGTACTGTTGTTCTGGCTAAGTTGATGACTTCAGATTTACTTCAGAAAATGTTCAGACTCAAATCTATTTGTCCTCCAACCTGAAGAAAGCACTGCAGCTCCAAGACTGGACTTGTTCTGTTTAAGTGTAAGGTACAACAGAGGGTTTCTCTCAACCTGAGAAAGTTTCACTGTATTATTTTGGTCATTAATGCTCTCTCCAGCTACACTTGAAGCCAGCAGCTGTATGCAACAAGTGCAATTGAAAGTCATTCTTGGAAATGTTGCTAAGTAGAATTAGACAAGGCTGGCCAAGCGAGAGTGTTCCGAAGCAGTAATTCAAGAAAAAGGTAAAATCTCCAAGCTCCATCAAACAATAAGTGTTTGAAAGAACCAAGGATCACAGATCGATAAGATCTAACGGAATAAAAGTGTCCACAAGGGGATTTTTTGTGCTTTCATAACTTGAAATGATTTAGCTGGCACTTGGCTCTGCATCTCAGTCTCTTGACACTTTGGCAGGACACACTCCATGGGACAGGAGCTCAGAAATGAGGGGTTTCTTAACCAAGCCAAGCTTCGCTAAGACTCCACTGCTTAAAAAGTGGTATTTCTGGAAAAATGGCTACAATGTTTGTGTGTTGTTTGAGACACTTTATCCTCTTTTTTAAGTTATTTTTTGGGCAATTTTGCCCTCATTCAGATAGTGAAGTGAGAGAGAGAAAGGAAAGTCAGGAAGACAGAGGGGATAACATGCAGCAAAGGGCCACAGGTTGGACTCCTATGTGGTACGCGCTCTACCAGGTGAGCCATTGGGGCCTGTCTCACCTTATTTTTCTGCTTTGATACCTAACTTCTACCCATATTAGCTTAATTGAATTACATCAAAGTAAAATTATAACAATGGATGAAAATGAATGTCAATATCACCATATATGATTGTCACGATAATATGGCAGTTTTAACAATTTATCTGCACATTAGGATTACAGGTCATTAATGTTTTTGAACATTACACATAATTCAGGGAGGGAAAATTCTTTCAGTATTAAATATAACTACATATTTTATTGTGTTGTAGATTTAATTTGAAATGAGGCTCATCAGTCTACACTCAATAACACATAGTGACAAAGTCTTAAAACATTCAAACCATGAGTTCAGTGGTTTGTAGAAGCCCCTTTACCAGCAAATACATAAGTGTTCTTGTGTAAATCTTTACAAGCTTTGCACGCATGGATCTAGTTTATCCCATTTTAGATCCTCTCACGCTCCGTCAGACTGGATGGGAAGGGTCTGTGAACTGGGGCTGGTTTCAAAAGACAGGCTTTGACTGTGGCTTAGATATAACAAATAGTCAGACTTCAGATATAGACCGAGTCTAAATTCATCTGTTTCACAAAGCAGTTTGGTTCTTGACTAAAATGGATTGTGGTTCAATGACTTCTGGGTAAAATAAGACTTTTTTTCAAAATAAAAAAAAACTGCAGACCAAGGGACCTCATCCAACCACTCAGCTCCATTTAGCGCAGCAGAAAATGTTTTCTGGAATGTCTACTGGAAGAATTCAATGGTTTACTTGAAGAGTGAAATAAAAAAGTAGTAGAAAATGTTTGTGCCAATTCATTTTGAAGCAATGACCAATAAGGAAACTCCAACACTTGGCCAGCTAATCAGTGGTGTAACTTCATGACTCAATCACATGGCTTTCGGCTGACCAATGGTGTAACTTGGTCACTCAACTCCATCACTCAGTCAGTCAGTCACGGTCATTTGCATTTATAGGACTGGTCCCGTTGATGCGGTCCCACCAAAAAAAGGTACATAGAGCTGAATGATATTTCTAAATATTTTGAGTTGTCCTCCTTAACGAGACATTGTTTAACACTCACATTGGTTTCTCTTTAATCTCTGTCTGTGATTCTATAGTAGTAAACAGTAGTGATGTGCGATACCACTGATTTCCTTTCCGATCCGATATCAAGTAATAACCAGATTGATATCGCCAATACTGATACGATACTGATACGATACTGATACGATACCGATACTTTGTACAAAAGCTTAGTATGTTCAGAGAAGGGAAATGGTAAATAGGCTATAACCATTTCAAATAAGATATCAGACTAATCTTTCTTATTCTTTAATATAAAGAAAAATACATTCAGTGCACCATTTAGCTCTTTCAAAAGATCAAAAGAAGATGTCCTACAGACCAAGAAACTTAAAAATTGCATGAGACTTCAGCATCGGAATCAGGGTCCCTTGAAAACACTTCTCTGGGGACTCAACCTTTTTACAGAATGTTAGAGATTCACATTTTTTGTCTGAAGAAGTTCCACACACCACTTTGTTTGCGTTAGTTTGCTCTGTTCAGTGGCTCATGTATTTATAGAGCTGAGGTTCATATGACTATGACAGGTGGAAGGAGAAGTAGTTCCTATCAACCAGGTATTCTTTAGACCAGATCCCGGTGATAGTGTTGTTACTTTCTGCTGTGTCCCTGTTGATGATAAAATACACATTTACCCCAAATTATTGAGTTAAGGTATCAATCTTTTAATATGAGAATCGATCCTAGAGCAGAAACGTCTGGAATCAGAAGTATTGATATTTCAGTATCGATCCGCACACCACTAGTAAACAACCCACTCAAAGCGCTTTTTAAAAACTTGCCACATTCACCTATTCACTCACACATTTGTACATCACACCTATACACACAGGGTTCAGTATCCTGCCAGACATGCGGACTGGAGGAGCCGGGGATCTAACCAACCACTGGCTGATTCGTTGATGACCCGCTTTACCTCCCAAGCTGCTATGAACATGAACTAGTTCCTTTTGATTTGTGTGAAATTAACTTTGAGCCAGCACTTGTGAAGTGTAAACTTGCACAACACTGTTGAAAAGAGCAATATGTTTGTCCCTGGTTTCAATACAATTTATGAGTCACAATATTTTTTAGATCAGGTCAAATCAAAATGAATCTCACAGCACATGAGATTAAAAAAAAAGGAATTCTTAAAAAATTGCACTTCTGTCAAAAATCTGCTGATTAAATTTAAAGGGCGACATTGACTGAAACTATTTAAAACAAATATTTTGATATGAGGAAGTGAATATTTGATAGAAACCCAGCACTGGTTTACAACATAAGCAGGGTCTGTAAAGAGAATAATCCTGTCTCGAGCATGCAGTTTGAAAAGAAACCAGTTGCGAGGCAGGGCGGTCACTCTCCTTGTAAAACACAGAAAAGAAAGAAGTTGTGAGTGAAGCTAACAAGATTGTTTAGTCACAGTAGGTGGAGTTGTTGTTGCCTTTAGAGGCCATGGAAATCAAGCAGACAGCCAGCCACAATATTTTGTACTTATTGGACACAGTCGTTTTTGCTCTTTCTCCCTCCCTTTAGAGAAGCAGTGAAGTTGAGGCTTTCTGTGACGAGTGTTAAGGTTGGGGTTAGGTAGGCAGCAAGTGAATGGAATAGAACGTTCTCCTTAAATCTGGCTGTTGAATGTGTGAATGCACACAGGGTATAGATTTGTCACTCACCTTAAGTTTGGACTCGTAAGTGTTATGAGTTTGATAATTGTTTGGATGCCAAATGACAATGATATCACCATCTTTATCTTCATCAATGGGTTTTGAGCGCTAAGTACTAAAGAGTTTAATTTTCCTAATTTTTTCTAAGATTATGGGCACTGATCTGCTGCTGTAACAGCCTCCACATCCATGGTTTTTGCCTCCATTCATCAGAGAGGTCAGCCACTGATGTCTAGTGATAAGGGAGCCCTTCCGTTTCTCAATCAATGCAGCGTGATGAGGCGCTGCACTGTTAGCTCTCTGGAGATGAACTCGCATACACGCGCATGCGCACACACACACACACACATGCACATATTCTTTTAGAAACGTGGTCACTTCATCCACCTCGTTCTCTCAACCCACTTCTCTATTTCTACCTGTTCCCTGGACAACCATTCATCCTGGATATATCAGAGTTGATTACTGCTCCTGTCAGCTGTGTGTGTGTTTGTGTTTCTAAAAGTGTGTGTGGGTGCATTTATGCTGTCATGTTTCCTTCAGAACAGCTCAAAATTGTCATTTTCCACAGTTTTATATAGTTTTCATTTTGATAGCACCAGAGGTGAGGAGGTGGTCATGGTCAGGGGAGGATGCTATTGTCAGTGATGGAACTTGCTCCGGTTTTGGTGGATTGGAAAATTTTTAAAAGGTAACTCAGTTCACTGTTTGCACTAAAAACCATTCAGATGGTCCACATCAGGAGAATGGATTCTGACATAATTTGTACACTTGTAGGGTAAAATAAAAGCACACGTACCAAATCGTTATATGGGATTTACATCGAACAGTTACTGGGCACATGTCACTTCATCTATTTTTTTTTTATTTTTTATTGTAAAGCACTTTGAGCTACATCTTTTGTAAGAAAAGTGCTCTATAAATAAAGCTCATTATCATCATTATTATTATTTATACAGTTGCCATGGAGAGCGTTTTATTCTGATTGGCCGGAGGGTGTGCTTCATTTCAGATGAACACACAGCTCTGGTGTGTGTAGTAGTACTCATCACAGTAAGGCTGTGCCACTTGATTCAACTGTCCTCCAACCTGAACAACCATCAACCCTCTGATACGACTCATAGGACTGTCTCCTGAAATAGTGTCCCTACGATGGCAGGTGTTCTAGACCTTGGTTGTCATGGTTACAATATTTACATGCCGACTGTATCAAGAGCGTCATACCTACCATCGCCGCCATTGTTACTATAATAGTCATTGCTTGGTTAGGTTTAGGAAAAGATTATGGTTTCCGTTAAAATAAGTACTTCCTCAACATTAGACGATCTCTGTTACCATGGTTGCAATGACTGTCTCTCTTTATAGTGCGTTACTGCCAGAGGCGGACAAAGTT
This sequence comes from Seriola dumerili, assembly GCF_002260705.1. Lineage (NCBI taxonomy): Eukaryota > Metazoa > Chordata > Actinopteri > Carangiformes > Carangidae > Seriola > Seriola dumerili. Next base: position 1,406,920 of record NW_019174522.1, on the reverse strand, counting down.
CACAGCTCCATAACTTGAATATTACTCAAATATGAATTGAAGTTGTTCAGTCAAATCTTTACCTGACTTAAAGTACTGGAGCATTTGATTTTAAAAATACTAAAAACATATTCAAAAGTACATTTTCCATGTCAACACATTGTTGTATTGTTCCACAATTACAGAACCTAATGAATCTGAAACCTGCCGACTGACTGACTATAGAACCTGTAGAATAAACAGCTTGTAGAATATGAGACAGACTGTAGAAATTGTGATGATTGATTGAATCAACAAAAGAACCCATTGTCATTTTTGTGTTTTTTTGTTTTTGTCAGTGATGAAGTCTGGTCGTGGTAAACACAGCAAACATAACTAAATTAATCTTTTTTTATTTGCAAACCTTCAAACACAGACCTCAGATCAGATCAGGTCTCTGGTGAAGAATCTCTGCCTCATCTTTATCTAATGTCGCCATCGTTAGGACACTGACAGGTTCACACATGACTGACAGTGGAGGAGTTGGCTGTGATTGGTTCTTCTCCTGTGATCAACACATTTTCAAAATTAAAGAAAATTCATCCCACTGACTAAAAGCTCAGTCAGTCAGTTTCCAAAAAAACTTTTCCCTTTGCCCCTGTCATAGATCTGTCTAGATGTCACCTAGCAACAAAACCTAACTATGGGTCATAATAAGCTGCTGCACAAACGACCTATGGAGGAGGACAGACAATTTACAGTTTATTCTTGTTAAATTTGAACATTTGTCTTTGCCTTTCGTGATTGATTATTATTAACATTTATCTTTAGTTGGCTACATATGAACATGTCAGATTCACATAGGCTGGAGGAGACAGTGGATGTGTAATGTTTATGAAGATGAAAACCAATATTAAGTCTGAATTGTAATTTTGAGAAACTTTTTGATGCTCAGTATGTGTGTTCATTATTAATTCAGGCTTAATTAAGAAAGCATTTTTAATTCTTATCTTGGCTACAACTATTAGTTAGGAATCTCTCAAGACATCTCTGTTTCAGCACTTTCACGCCTCAGAAGAGACTCCGTTCCTGTGGGCAAAAAAGTTGAATGCTGTACCAGAGATCCTGCTACCTCCGGGACATGTCTCATGTCCTTCAAGCAGAATCTGGAGTCTTATCAAAGCTTCTGACAGGCTTCTTTGTGTGATGGATGGAAGTACAGTGCCTTCTAGGAAGAAACCAAAATTGTCAGCCCCCCCACCCCCTCCCTTCACTCTCCTCCTAAGTGCCTGTGACTTAGATATTGGCAGCCTGAAGCACATCTGGGCACTGGTGATGAGCTTCTCGAGCCCTGGAGGATTCATCAGGCTGGAGCTACTAATGTACTTCACAACCATGGGAGCTCTTATGTTAGACAGAGATACAGACACACACGATGGGTCAATGAACCCAGACGCACAGTATATCCGAGCTGGTATCACTCCGATAAAGTTCTGGCAGTGACCATCAAAGTACAAGCCTTGGGACTATGTTCTTTAGCCTCATTATCTTAAGAAGAAGAAGAAAAAAAATCAGGAATCATCTTTTAATCACAGGGTTGAAATATGTTCATAATTACATAAGGGAAATGTATTCACACTAATGACTGGGAGGGCTAGTCAGCTATCACAGACTTCATTATAATTAGGGAATTTCATCTTATTATTAATAGGTGTGTGTGTGTGTGTGTGTGTGTGTGTGTGTGTGTGTGTGTGTGTGTGCGTGCGTGCGTGTGTGTATGTGTGCATGTGTATATCCATGTAACCGTCCATCTAGTATTTGTGGGTGTACTGTAGATGTATTGGCTTTCATACCCATTTCTGTGTATGTGTGTCTGTATACCTAATAATTACCGGCTCCATTAGCATTTAAATGGGAATGTATGTAATAATAATTACATGAGTCCTGGGTTTTATTACCATGACCCCTGGCACCACTTTGAGGGAAGGAAGGAAGAAGGGAGCGATAGATGGATGGATGGGTGATGGATGGATGTTAAGGGGTTTGGGAAAAAAAGAAAGAGGATAATATGAGTTGAGATGAGATGGGATGGAATTAATGATGCTGATGTGGAAAGTTGTCATTTATGCCCTGGAAGTATTATAAGTATGAAAGTAATGAGAGCAGTAAGGACTGTTACACTAACTTATGAACATACGACAAGAGGCAAGAAAACAGTACATGTCCACACATCACCTGATTCTGAAGACACATTACATACACTGACTGAGCACGTTATTTGGAACACCTGTACACCTGCTTATTCATGCAATTATCCAATCAGCCAATTGTATGGTAGCAGTGCAATGTATAAACCCGTGCAGATACAGTTCAGGAGCTTCAGTTAATGTTCACATCAAACATCAGAATCTCAGTGACTTTGACCGTGACTGTTGCTGGTCTGAGTGTCTCTCAAACTGCTGATCTCCTGAATTTTCACTCACAACAGTCTCTAGAGTTTTTACTCAGAATGGAGCAACAACAAAAGCATCCAGTGAGCAGCAGCTCTGTGGAGGGAAACTGAGAGGAGAATGGACAGACTGGTTGAAGCTGACAGAAAGGCTAAGGTCACTCAGATAACCACTCTTAACAACTGCACTGAGCATAGAAGCTTTGAACAACACGTCCAACCTTGAGGTGGATGGACTACAACAGCAAGAACAGAAATCACTGTTTGAGCAAAAATTAGTACAACCTGGATGAGTCCAGCCAGTGTACTTCCCTTTCTGTTTCACAGTCCCTCTTTCTTTTTGTCTACTTGCCTCCTACACATTTCTCAAAAACTAATACCAATAACTGGAAACAATGGGGTCAAACAGGATTTTCAGTCATTTCATCATTGTGGTTTGCCTGCTTAGATAATGGATGCATGCAGATAGTTGAGCAATATTTGCCTGGGTATCACATGGGAAGTGTACATTAACGTTATTGGAAAACAAATAAATAAACAAACAGCTCTTTTTCCGGCAGTAGTAAAGACGAATGCAAAAGGATCTATGAGAAAATTCAGCAAATTCATAGAATCAATACAAGATTGTTAAGGAAACACATACTTGCTTCTGTAGCTGCAAAGTATGCCCAGGCATGCTAGCTTTTCAGATAGATAGCTGTTTGCCAACCGCCAAGAAAACATGACAAGAAGAAGAACTGTGTGTTACGCCGGCACCCAGTATGGCTAGTGCTGGCATCTGACGACGTATGGAAGGCGGTCTGGTGGAGGAGATTGGGTACTGTGGTCAGTGGCAGTTCGGCAGGCCCTTCTCGCAGACCTCTCCAGCTATGGTGTCCATTGGGTCTCATTCATGCAGGCAGGTAGCCTTGGCAGCTGACATAGAGGTGGTGTGGACCAGGGGAATCCGACTGTTTCATTACAACAAAGCCGTCTTTGATTCTATAGTAGTAAACTATAATGTGGCAGTGACCGGGGCTGAGGATATGGAGGAGGGTCGACTGAAAAAAAAGGTTTTTTGGCAGCTGTTTACTTACCAGTTTAGAGGAAATGTTCAGCAGCAAACTTCATTCCTTTACTCGCCAACAGCTGTCTCCAGAGGTGGAAAGACAAACCAATCTTAAGTTAGCATGCTAACCAGATAGGCCCGGAACATCTCGTCACTTTCCGATAGCGACTCACTGTAGCCTGCAGCCTTGGGGTGTTTTTTCCTTTATTATAGTGACAGTGAGAGAGCGAGACAGGACAGTTAGGGAGAGAGAGGGGATGACATGCATTAAGCGCCACATCTCAGATTCGAACTAGGTCGGTGCGGTAAGGACTAAGCCGCGCTCTTTCAGGTGAGCCACCAGGGCGCCCCAGTTAAATAGTTATTTTAATCAGATTGAACTTGCACAACATTGATGTTGGGTGATGTGTAAGTCGTGCAAAAAGTGAAGAAGAAAGACAAAAAGCAGCCTGAGAAGGAAGAACAATCAAGATAAAATAAGTGTTTATATCAGGAATAATCGGGTTTGCAGTGAGCTTTGAAAAAGCAGTTCAAAAGGGTGAGCAAGGAACGAACCAATGAAGGCTGAAGCAGAACGTCTAACAAGCGGCTTTGGTAGAATAATGGGCTTCTAGCACCTGTGGTGCCTGTACCTCTAATGATAAGAATAACATTTCTCCCCCTCTTCCTGTCTCTCTAATTTTCAACTACATAGTAATGTAAACTACATGAGTAACAGGGAGAGAAAGGACAGCTGGGGAGAAACCTGCAGAGGTAATGTCTCACCCTGCCCTCTGGTTTGGCTCTTTGCTCATCATGGCAGCGTATGAAGCCTACAAGACTCCAGTTGCCCTGCAGCCCATTTAAAGAGCATTAGAGGAGTGGGAAGTGTCAGAGTCAGCCCAGACTGGGTCACACACTACAGGGAGTGAGTGAGCTGTTGAGCTGTGTGTGTGTGTGAGTGAGAAACCTGCAGTTTCTCCTTTAGGTTAGTTATTGTCAGAGACAATGAAGAGGAAGAAGGCAGAGAGAGTGAGAGCTCAGGTGGTGATACAGGACCTGAAAAACCCACTAATGATGAGAGCTGGTCTGGGTTAAATGCCAGCTCTTTGCTGGGCTTCTTGTGTCATTATTACACTTCTTCACAGGAGCTTACTGAACAGCTGAGTGGGTCACCAGTTTTGAAGGTAAATCTAACTTCAAATTGAAAGCCATTAAAAAAAGCTCTGTCTATTTTTATTGGTAAGTGGTTTAGGGGGGTCATCCCTATGTTCCCACAGCCCTATGTTCCCACAGTCCTATGTTCCCACAGCCCTATGTTCCCACATTTATAAGAATGTTTTGAAAATTAGGCCTTATTTTCCCACAGTCTTATATGTTCCCATAAGCCCGTGTCCACACTAACCCGGGTAATATTTATCCGGTTAGCCCTTCCTTCCACATTAGAACGGTGAATTCCGTAACTGAAAACGATGCTTTACAAAAACGATCGCTGAGGTGGATAAATGTGAAGACGCCGTGGAACGTGGATGCAAAGCGTTCTGAAAGGGTATAAAAGGGGAATATAGGGCTGTGGGAACATAGACACGCTCCCTGTTTAGGATGTGCCATTTTTTATTTTTGCAGACAAATGACAATGAAACATGACTGTGATTTTGTTTGTTAAATGTTAAAGTCCTATCACAAGTACTGTAAACAGATGAAATAGCTAAATCTATCAGGCAATGATGAGGCCACCCTTTTTTTACTGTTTTTAGAATAAACCAGGTGCAGCATTTACTGTAGTTGTGTAAATTTCCATTTTCTCATCTGACATTTCGCCCCTGTAAATATTTTGAATAATATATACTGTATATACTCCTGCATAGAGAATTGCGAAGCGGCTGCCTCCGTCAAATTTCGGGTCGCCTCCGCCTCCCGACAAAATTCTAGTAAGCCTACCCACCCAAGCACACCCAGCTTTCCCTAAATCAACGTTACATCCCATCGTCTCAAATCACAAATTATTTTAAAAAATCCAAAGTCCAAAGCCTCATTTTGATACTATTGGCAGACTCATGAATATAAGTCATATGTCCTCAAAAGGATTTCATAGAAACTGAAAATCTGGTGCTCTATGTAAAGCACAGTTTGTCTGTTACTTCATTCATATTTTCCTCTTCTTCTGTGTTTTATTTGAAGTGTTGATCCATAAGAAGATATATTTGTGGTTTTAAGAACCAAAAACCACCTCAATGTAGTTTTACATCTCCTCTCTCAGGCTTCTCTCTGGAGCCCTAGTAGCAACAGATCAGTCAGCCAATCAGATGAGAGTAGGCTCTGAGCCTCTCTTCTGATTGGCTGACTTTTCTGAGTGATCCAATAAGAATTTAGTATATTTCAGGTAAGCGCGTAGAGAAACCAAATCCTGCAAGGTAGGATGGTGGGTCCAGGAGGGCGGGGCTTTGGGCGTGGCTGAGAGTGGTGACTGCTTTGTTGTGACATCACAAAGTTCCAGAAGTCCTGACGGCTGGTTTTAAGGCTCAGTTTCTGAATACAGGCTGTGTGCATTTCTCTGTGGACTGAGGCTTTGATACTTTCACAGTATTAATATAGAACCTAGACCTGCTTTATAATCAAACAACACATGGACATCTACCTTTATACTATATGGGACATTAAACTGGATAGACTGATGCTTTAAGACACTGCTTTTCCTTGCAACCAGTTTACCAACTGTGATAGAAGATAGCTGTTTGCTTGGAGTAGTGTTGGCAGTGTATTTTATTGCTTAGAGACAGGCCTTAATCAAATCACATTGAATTATTTGCTGCTTAGAACATATCCTGGTTGTGTTGAGTTGTTGGGTTTATAGCTGGAGGTGCTAAATCTCTCCACGACGCAGAAACACAGACTCCTGCTGAAGGAGGACAGTCGACAGTGTGACAATGCAGTGTTTAATTTGTTCTTTTGAAGTGACTAGAGTAATTTTTAGCTTCCATTATGGATTAATTTTCTGCCCTAAAAATGGCAGTAGAATTTAGTCTCTCTGTTACACTTATACACAGTCACGCATACAGTAGTTATAGTAATTATGACATTGCTGCCAGTAATGAAGGTCCATCTGAAGCTTAAATCTTCCCCATGGCAAAAAAACGAGAGCACGCACACACACACACACACACACACACACACACACACACACACACACACACCTACACACACATCACATTTGGCTTAATCCATCACTGAATAATAACCAAACCAGCTGACCTGTGGGAGATGTGTGATACCATGATTTCTCTTGGGGTATGGGGGGGGGGGGGGCGGGGGGGTGGGGGGCTCCAGGGTTGAATATAGTGGGGGTGGAGGTTAGTAATTAAAGATGTCACCAATGACTACATAGTCATGTAGACACAAAGAGGAAGTAGAGGTTGAGTGGAAAAGAGAGTTGTGGGAATTCAAAAAATATCTGATCATGAGATGAGTTGGTGATGTTGGAGAGAACTGTTGCTTTTACTCTTAGAATTAGTTCATTTGGAGAGCTCTATTAGCTGTAAAGCAGATCATCAAAGGTAATTAAAATGGAAGAGTCAGAGGATTAGAAGTAACTTTGAAGTTTTTATTCTCAACTTCCTTTGTGTGGATAATGATTAGCTACATGAAGCAGCTCCACATTAACATGAAAAAATCTCAGGTAGATTTAAAGAGGAACTCCAACATTTTCCTTTGAAGGTCTCATATAGTCTAAAGGTAGATGTCCATGTGTAGTTTGATTATAAAGCAGGTCTAGGTTCTATATTAATACTGTGAAAGTATCAAAGCCTCAGTCCACAGAGAAATGCACACAGCCTGTATTCAGAAACTGAGCCTTAAAACCAGCCGTCAGGACTTCTGGAACTTTGTGATGTCACAACAAGGAAATCTCCTCTCTCAGCCATGCTCCAATGCTGGACCCACCATACAGCCTTGCAGGATTTGGTTTCTCTGAGTGTTTACCTGAAATCTGCTATATTTTTATTAGATCACTCAGAAAACAGAAGAGAGGTTCAGAGCCTCCTCTCTTCTGATTGGCTGGCTGATCTGTTGTTACTAAAGCTCCAGAGAGAAACCTGAGAGAGGAGATTCTTTTTGGTTCTTCAAACCACAAATATATCTTCTTATGGTACAACACTTCAAATAAAACACAGGGAAGGTGAAAAAAATTTTAGCCTTTAAGCCCTTTAAAAACCTGAGATATGTTTTTACTAATAAAAAGACTTTTGTTTTTAAATGCGCTCTTTCACAGCTTGCACATCTAGTTTCACCAGACACTGGCATCCTGCTTTAATCTTACCGCCTTAAAATAACAATAACTGGTGCTGACCTGTCTTCCCAAAAGGGCATGTCACTCCGCTACTCATTGACCTCCACTGACTACCTGTGGCCGCTAGAGTCAAAAAAATCATTAATGCTGCCTTCAGAGAGACTTCTGGATCTGCTCCATTAACTTGAACTCAATCATTCAGCCTTATGCTCCTTCTCAGCCACTGTTTTCCTCCAAGGAATGCGGTCTGGCTCTGCCATCCTCAGTCCCAGTCCAGACTGATCTGGTCTATGGTTCCCTGATGGAAGAACAAACTACCAAAGTCTATCAGAGCAGTGGCGTCCCTCTATCTTCAAGAATCTGTAGAAGACTCATCTCCCCAGAGAGTACCTCCTCTCCTAACACCTCTGACACCCTAACATGCCTAACTAGCACTTACTATGCACTTCTTTACTTGATCTCCTTCACTAATTAAATAGATGTAGTATACATCAAAGTCTTTGGATAACAGTGTCTGGCAGATGATTAAATGTAAATGTGAACGTATGTAAATCACGCTCTCAAACATAAAAACTGAATAAAGATTGGAGTAAACCCCCATATTCTATAACTTTTAATCAGTGTGAGATAATCAACTTACAGAGACTTGAAAGTAGATTAAAATGTATTATCTCTTATTACAGTTATTAAGATATGAAGGTTAGCTGCTGAATAATGTTGCACTGATGAGCTTTGTTGTGGGAAAATCAAACCCTGTGTTGCACTTATTTATTGTAACAGTGTAGAACAGTGACTCTACTGCTTCAACATCATTAATGTCAACACCAGCAACGGTGGTGTTAGTTTGAATTTTGATTAGGGAAGTAGATATTGTACTGCAATGCTCATGCATTGAGCTCATGTCTATGACAGATCCCCTTAACAGTCTTTATGAAAAACTCAAGCAGTCTCCTTCAGTCACTTCTAAAAATGGCAAAGAAACAAACTCAGCATGACTACTTCAGAGGGAACTGTGCTGTTTACCTGAAGTTCATCCTCTCTGGTTTGCTACGTGCATGTCAGACACGTTCTTTATTTTAGTGCTCAACCTGAATTGCCACAATTCCTCACATGGTGTTTAATTATTCAGGGTCCAGTCTGTACTGGTTTTATAACCCATTTCAAGAACATTCTTCGGTTTTAGATTAATTTAAGATTAATTTAGATTTTTAGATAAATAATATTAAGTTTTTATCAGAAATGATTGTAGATCAACATTATACCATCAATCAGAGGATGTCTTTAGAAAGTTGCAGACTCCAGAAGAATGTTGCAAGTTCAGCATGTCTCTAGAGGTGGAAAGCAACCCTTTCTTCTTTTTCTATCACTTCTGATACTGAGTCACTGCAGAGACCACTATACACTGAAGAAGTGGCGCTGCTACCTGCAGGTTTATGGTTTGGATTGATTCAGGCAGCTGAAACTACTTGGCTAAAGTGAGAAAAATCTCATCATGGTTGAAAGAAATGAACACTGACTTCTCTCCTTCTCACATTAACTACAATATTGTTCATGATGGTGTAATATTGTGGTACTGTTGACTGTTTTCAGTTCAGTAAATTTAATGTGTCTCACTTTAGAACCAAACCCAAATATGCTCTGTTTACTGTATAAGGTTAATTCCTCTGTAACCACATACACTACTGATCAGAAATATTAGGACACGTTGATTTCTTTCAGCTGTTTACATACAAATTTACATATTTCAGTGTCTCAGTTTCTGATTTTAAAGCGAAGAACAAACTTGTTGAATTAAATTAAATTCAAGGGTTAGGGTAGGAGACTGTGCTGCTCTTCCTCATGTGAAGCCTCCGTCTGGTTCTGGTTTTCTAATTTTGTGGCTCATTATGTTGCTGTAGGATGAAGCGCTGACCAACCAGTCTGTCTCCCTCTCCCACTCTGACAGCAGTATACAGTCCTACTTCCTGCAGCACAGTGTTGTCATGGTGATGATCAGAGGATGTAGTGACACAGTTTGTACAGAGGGTCATCAACTTGTAGGAAGTGGATGCTTTAATTTTCACAGCTTCAAATATTTGACAATTAATAGAAATTATTTTTTGCTGGAAAAACATTGTGTGTGCCTGACTGTGTTTATTATTATAATATATACTATGATTTTGTAAAAAAATAAATAAAATACTGAAATAAGTAAAGGTCATTATGAAGCCATTAAATCATACCAGATACTTTTTTCATTCCATAAAACTATTATATCATATTTTGACAATAATTCTATTTCTCTTTCCTCCACACCTCCACTTTGTATTTGGTCTGTCTATAGTTTCTTCACCATATACAGTCTATTCCTTCAAATATGATTTAAATCAACAAAACATAAAAATGAAAGATACACACACACACACACACACACACACACACACACACACACACACACATACATATATATGTGCGTGTGTAAGATTTTCTGAATAAATTCAAACTAAATCTTTTTTTATCAAGATTTAATTTGTTTTCTCAACAGCTTTCTGATCTCTCATCATAAACTCTTCAGGCTGACTTCACATATTCTTATCACATATACAACCTCCAGTTTATAGACAAATATGATTTCCAGCTGGACCGATGATACTTATACAGGAATTATTTTATTATTTTATTTTTTGAATGTACAGGTCCAATACAAATAGTGTTTAATTATTTTAATTAATAGGCAAAAATGGTTAAGATATGCAGTATATGTATAAATGTTAGTTTTAAAAAAGAAATACAGTAAATAAAGCAAGCTATACAATTCCTAATAACCTCTGATATAAGCCATGCTCACATCTGCTACAATCCAAATACAGAACCAGACAGCAGCTTTGTGTCAGACCCCTAACCCCAACACCTGGTTGTACTGCTTCTAATCTCTGACTCAGGCTCTGACTCCCACACTGATAACCAAGCTGAGAAACTGTCATTTTAACATACAGTGCATTATTTTTGTTGGAAGTATTTTTTTGCCACCTCAGTTTATCAGTTTGACCCTACAGTACATACAGATAAACATCACACACAGACTGCGCAGGGCGGTTTAGACAGTGAGGAAATGACACACAGATAGACAGACCTGCTGAGCCAGGCGGCCAAGCACACATAATGTGAACGTCTCCATAGAAATGCTGTTGTCACTGATCACTTATTACTGTTTCTCCCCTGAGAAATTAACCAGAGTCATTACACAGAGCTCAGACAGAGAGAGAGGGAGAGAGAGAGAGGAATCATGATTATCATGAGCAAATCATTCTTACCCAATGACTCCATTATGTCTCTGTCATGTGACCTAATGGGACATGTAGTCTCTGCGGTCTCTTGCCCTGTTCACACCTGGCAATAACACGTATCTCAAGTGATCTGATCACAAATGGGGAGCTCAAAGTTCAGGTGTGAACACATCCAAGACCCATTGAGGACACATTGAAAAATGGCTCAGACCACATTCTGAAATCTGGGACGTGTATAGCCACAGTCTTTCAGCAGTGTCTACATGAATGTGTCCTGTGTCGTGTCCGTCATGTTAAAGTGGACTCTCGTTGATGGAGTAGCCAACACACTAAACATGCTGTCTGGAAATTTCAAGATTTCCCCTTTTTCTTCTTTTCATTTACAGCAGACTAGGGAGGTGCTCTGCTCATTGCTCATTTAAACAACACATTTAGTCTTTGCAAACAGAATGCATGCAGGCGAGTGAGAGTCGATCACAAGTGATCACAGACACAGGCGGGAGGCGGGAGGGGGGAGTGGGAGGTCTGCGTTACTGCCATCTTTCATCAAGAGTGAATGAAGTATGCTGTGCATTGAACATGAATTAAGATAATTGCATATGTGTTTATTAGGTGCTTGAGCTGGAGTGTGCGTTCACTGAATCTAAAGCTGAAGGGCCTTGAAGAGCGTATGAGCTGTTTATGAAGGGAGCTACTCACCTGCCTTGTTTTTCTTAATGAATGATGACTGACAACATATTATTATCTAATTAATATAATATAATTAATATATAGCTTCTTATGTACTAAATGTTGTGTCGGCTGAATTTGCAGTTTTTAAATTTTACCATGAATTTAATTTCCCTCCTTTTACCTTGGATTACACAGCTTCTGGTTGGTGGGATGGAAGTGTGACTGTCCTGTGTGTGTGCCTCCAGGTGGCAGTATTATCACAACCACAGCAGGACCAAGGTCCAGCTTCAGTCTGAACTCCTGCTTTGCCTCCACTGAGGAGGGGTAGCTTTCCCTGGAAAGGTATATTCTCCTATGACAGACTCAGTGGCTCCTCCACTGTGAATTTGTTGTTTTCTTTATTTTCTTTCTTTATTTTTTGCATTTGAACCGAAATACCCCACAATGTGCATTTCTTCCCTCATTTCTCGTTAAACATTTTTTTAAATGCAAAGACAAACAACAAACAGACAGCAGGAACATGAGATGATACGAGTACACAACACAGTACAACATGAGACTGTGACTAAACTGGATTGCTCATTAACTGCAGACAGAACATGAAGCTGTGTGTACATCTGTCTGACTTCCAGGCGGCAGCTCAAATGTACAGAGAGGTGCAGAAACTTTAGGGAGCTTATTAGGCTGGTTGTAGGATTAGTTGTTTAATAAGGGTGTGTGTTTGTGTGTGGGCGTGTGAGCTAGAGATTTTGAAAAGCAGGCGCTGTTTGTATGAAACTGAAAAAATGAATTCAATCAAATTGAAAAATTATTACATTTGTATTTATTTATTTACTTTTTACTATTTACATGTTTGCAGTTTCGACTGGGTGATGTTGGTGCCGGGTTTGGGAGGAGGTGTGCTGCTCAACGAGGACTGACAAACCTATTTTTGAAAATTCTGCACAACACTGCATCACCAAATAATAACCTGGGCCCGTATTCACAAAGCATATTAACCCTTGTATTATGTTCAATTTTTGGACCCTCTGGTAGTGTTCGGGTCAAATTGACCCGGGACACTATTAGGGTTTTAAAAGCACTACAGAAATTTAAAAAAAATACATACAAATCCTTTACATATATTTTCTTTATCTCAATTTCAAACAATATAGATAACATTTGTGATTATTGTTCGCAATTAATCTTTGCTAGATCATATTTAACAACTCCAGGTGCCCTGAGAGCTCCAAGCTTCCTGCTTGTCAGCTGACTCATGAAAGTTGAAAATTAGTTTGGTGATATGCACCACTACAGTATAATCTCAACTGACAATATAAGATGGGTCCTTCTTCATTACCCTTGTCAAAATCTAGTTTTTAAGACCTAAAGTTTTCGAGTTTACACAGTGTGATGCCTATTCACAAGTTATTGTGTTCAATAATATTACCACACCAGATTATAGCATAGAAAAACATTGCAAAGGACCTTCAGGGGCCCTGCAGGTAATTTTGCTCTGGGACCCTCTAACTGCTGAATTTGGCCATTAATGTATTGCACTGTAAAATTCTTTGTTGGCACTACCAGCATCAGCTCAGCAGGTCAGGTTGGACTGATATTGACTGTTTAATGGTGATGTCTTTACGTTTTACAATTCATCTTTAGACACATGCAAGAATTCTGCTTCCTGCCTGTTTGAGTCTAAGGGCAGAAAAGAGTGTGTGTGTGTGTGTGTATGGTGGAAAAAGCACTATATATGTAGAAAAAAGCACTGTATGAATGAGTATGTGTGAATAAGTGAATGAGGCTTGTAGTGTAAAGCGCTTTGAGTGGTTGATAAGACTAGAAAAACTCTATATAAGTGCAGTCCATTTAATAAACTCACCACCAAATTAATAACATATATTTAAGGCTGTGTCAGATGGATTGTTTTGATTTGGGTGTCATATGTGTTTTTGGTCTGGCTGCGGTTGTGACTGGCAGGATTTATATTTATATATTTAAATGACCTGGAGTCATCAAATGTTTGAAACCGTTTTACAGGAAGAGAAAATACTCAAATAATTATTTTTGACATATATTTGACATATAACAAGAGATAAATGAACAATGAACAGTGGGAAAATGTATTTTTCATTTCAAAAGGCCTTTAATGTAAAGATTGGAATTCTGTCTTTATATAATTTGTGCACATGATTTTTATTGCAAATAAATTACAGTTACGGTGTGGTTAGGGATAGGCAACTCGGTTAAGGTTATGGGGAAAGATACTGGTTACTGGCAAAACTGGCTCTACTGGTCTACATGCCCATCCATCAGTCCCACTTTCACACCCTTACTTTCTGTCTCTCTAGGTAAAGGCCACACTACTTCCTGCTCTGGTATGGAGCGTTGTCACTGGACTTTAATTTGGGTGCTGCAGAATTGTCCAACATGGATGTAATTCCAGGGATGGTGGGTTGGAAAAAGGGACGTAGCAACAGCATGAGGCAGAATGTGGAGTAAAAACCTCCCACACATCCACACGGGAATGATTTCTTTTTTATTTTCTCGCTCTCTCTCTGACATCAGATATAAAAATAATAAGAATGAAATGACTATCTGTGCTCAGGTCAGTCAGGAACCTCCATCATATCAGAGACAGTCCACACCGGCTGGATCCAAACAGATTTTTTATCAAAGGCCAATATCAGCCCAAAGCTTCAGCCTAACGCTACTTTAAGCCCTCTGCTCCCTCTCAGAAACTTCTCTCAGCGGGGAGGGCCCCATGCTTTCTTCCTCTGTGGTATTTCTTGGACAGAGGTTTTTTTATTTGACGGCGGTTCCAGTCGGGTAAAGACTTGTAAGAGGAGGTCAACTATACGCTTCGACTTGCTTCCTTGTTTAAGCTCAAACCCAGACAACCACAGGGATTAAACGTCTGTCATTGTAACCTTGTCCTGTTCTGAGGGACTCACACACACGCACACACACGCACACACATGCACACACATGCACACACATGCACACAAAACACACTGTACACACAACCTCTGCAAACACAAAGTGTTTTCCTCGGAGGAACTAAAACTCATGCAGTGCTTCCACAATGTGCTTGACAAGAGGTGGCAGTCCTGTGTGTGTGTGTGTGTGTGTGTGTGCGTGTGTGCGTGTGTGTGTGAATGTGTGTGATATAAAACTTTGTGTTGGCTCACACCCGGCACGCCTGCACCTGTGTAGCAGAGTGGAACTGAGAACAGGGCTGTACTCCTGCCTCTCTGTCCATAGTTTTGATGCTTGTAGAGCAGTGGGAGTGAAGGGGCTCGATCCACACCATTAAACCTGGGTTGGGGTGAGGGAAGTTGGGGTAAGTTCCCCTGACTCTGCCCCTTGTCTCTGTACGAGCTCCGTCCCCCTCCCACCACCCTCACCTCCCGCGCCCCCCCCAGTTAGGACATCCGGGAGCTAGCTAAGGGGCCCATCCACTGAGCTGTCACCTGCCAACGGGAGGCCCTTAGTGGGAGGAGAGGAGTTTGGAAGAGTGGAATTACAGTAGCAGGAGGAGGAGGGGTGTGTTGGGGTGTGTGTTTCTTTGTGTATAGAGTAACAGCCAATAACAGTGCATCAAGATTTTATTCAAATTGATTATTTTGTTCAGCAAGCTAAAGTCCTCTTGCCTAAATCTAGATGGGAGAGGATCTGAGGTAAGTCTTGGGCAATATGCAAAATTTGATACCTCAATATAGTCCAGGCCAAATATCGCGATATACAATATATCACATTTTATTTTATACTTGCAAGAATTCAGCTTCCTACCTGTTTGAGTCGAAGGGTAAAACAAGCCTCTGAAACAAAAGACATAATAAACTGTGGCTCAGGAGGTGGAGCAGGTCATCCACTAATTGGAAGGTCAGTATCATCAGTGTGTGTGTGTGTGTGTGTGTGTGTGTGTGTGTGTGTGTGTGTGTGTGTGTGAGTGTGTGTGTGTGTGTGTATGGTAGAAAAAGCACAATATATGTAGAAAAAAGCACTGTATGAATGAGTGTGTGTGAATGGGTGAATGAGGCTTGTAGTGTAAAGCAGTCCATTTAATAAACTCACCACCAAATTAATGACATATTTTCAATGAAATGCTGATGAAGCATGCTGAGTGTCAGAAAGCTGTTTATCTACTTATATGTATAATTCCTTTTGCTGATGGATTGTTGTGATTTGGGTGTGATAGGTGTTTTTGCTCTGACGAAACGAGCCTGTCACAAGACAAAAGTATCTGACCTTTAATCACAGTTGGTGCCGATATTTTTTATGTTTAATGTCAAGAGTTTAATTTTATCTTTCTTTAATATTTGAGCATGACAACTATGATTAGGTTAAGGGTATCAAAATATTATATTTATTGCAAATAAATGATCAAATAAATTGTAATTATAGAATTATAATATAAAAATATTTTCACAGTTTATTTTTAAAATGTAATTATATTGTTTTATTTTGTCTCTGTTTGTTTAATAAACAGCAGTTCCAAGTTTTTTGTGTCACATACCAGGTTACAATGTAAGCATAGCAGTGAAATGAGGGTTGAGCAGCATAACTGGAAAAATTATGAAAACTATTGTATATGGCAGGAAATATCACGATGTTCGATATTATTAAATATTGAGCCAGACATGGCTGTTACAAATACATCAACATCTGTCATAAAGTTTCAGGTCTTTATCAGTGAGACTACAGTTAAATGTGATTCTAGGGTTAGGTCACTGAAGCCCTGCCCCCACCCTGACGGATGTAAGATGAAAAAATACAATTCAAAACAGATGAAGCAGCAATGTGCACCATGTGCAGATTTGGGAAGTTGCCACCACCAACAAATGAATGTATGATTTTAATGACTTTGTAAATGACTTCATCAATTATCAAAATTGGTATTTAAGTCATTTAATTTTCTTTTTATTAACTGGCTACATATTTCATCACCACTGACAGACTTGGCTAAATTAAATGCTAATGAGGAAGTGCCTGTTCCACATACAGTGTATTTGTGTACAGTGTTACATATATTACAATGCATCTGAAATTATAACTAATTCCTAGTTGTATCATGTTGAATCTCCACCTGAGTGTCAGTGTTGTCTGTACAGTACCTGCAGTCGTCTTGACTTGGACAGGTCTGTGAGAGGATTGATGAGCCGCCTGATTCTGCTGCAGGAGATCCACATAACAAATGACAGCCAACAAAAACCATCAGCTTCCACACGTACAGCCAACTGGTTGCATCTTTCAAAATTCAGTCTGGACCGGAAAAACTGATGAGGAAATTCTGACTTTTCTGGCAATGATTTTATACTTACTGCCCAGTACACAAATATACATGTGTGAATTCATCCTCATGTAACATTGTCCTGCTCAGAATGGAATTTATAGATTAAACACACGCACAGTTGAATTCAGATAATCTAACATGATTAGATGCATGTATAGAATAAAATTAGAGGACATGACAGATTCACAACTTTCAGTAAAATGTAGGCCCGCTGAGATCATTCACTACAACCTTAGGTGACCAGATTTCTGAAATGAAAACCGAAGACATTTTCAGTTCGGCCGTCAATGTATCATTAAAATATCCAATGTTTTTATCTATGAAATAAAAAGGGGGTCAGTCTTGGTTTCATGTATTCTGACCACAGTAACAGCTGTACTGTAGTAAACTATGGTCAACTGGTAAACCGTCCCCGAAATAGGCCAAACAAAGAAATCACTTCTCATTGTGGTCCTGACTCACAACCAGTGTATTTCAGCCAATAATTTTGTTGTATTTGCTATTTTTTGTACATTAAGCTTAAACAATGGGACCAAAAAAAGTACAACTGAGGGGGCAGAGCCTTTTAAAAACCCACCTGGTTGCTGTTTTTAATACAAACAGTTAAAAACGGGAACATTTCCAGTGCCAGCTCCAGCCAGGGACAAGCCACCAAACACGGGGATCTTCCCTGGAAAACGGGGACATCTGGTCACACTACTACAGCCTGCTGCCAAGTCCGAATTTTCCACTAAAGTGAAAACTAATGTGAAGCTAACTAAAACTTTGTACTCTAATATGCAGCAATTTCAGTGACAGGGTCTTTAGATCAGGACATGTTTCCATTCAGTGTTACAGTGCATCCAAAGATAGCAAACATCTAAACAAAGCAAATCAACCATCTAGCCTAACACACACACACACACACACACACACACACACACACACACAGAACCTCATCAAAATAAAACAATTTAAAATAAATTATTTAAAATCAATTTTTTATTACTACTGTTGGAAGTGGTGATATGAAGTGCTTTTATCTTGTGAAGTAATAAGAAGAGGCGTTTATAAGTGTATATTGCCAATATTTTAATTAAATATGGCAATATTAAATCCAAAACTGACACTTGCTTTTGCTGCTTGCAGCAATAATAATAATTACAGTGAGTTTAAGTTTTTTTTTTTTTAATTTCACGTATACAGCCCAGAATTTAAATTTGTGACTGTGGGCTTTACAATCTGTACAACACACAACTCCCTCTATCATTAGACCCTGGATTCAGATAAGAAAAAAGACCTCCATTAAAAAAGGGAGAAACCCGAGGAAGAGTGACAGAAGAGGGATCCGCCTCTACAGCGAGTGAATACTGAGTCTAATGAGTTGTTAAGTGTAAGTGTAAAGAAGCATTATGAACATGACTGGTATTCAGGTCGGCTGAATCACACTCACATGCTCTGGGTTTTATTTCCATCAATGGCTCTTACACTGAGAGGAGAGTGCATGTTTCCTCCAGCTCACAGTGAACTGGAAAATGTGAAGTGCTTGCACTGTAGGTGTGAATGTGTGTGTGTGTGTGTGTGTGTGTGTGTGTGTGTGTGTGTGTGTGTGTGTGTGTGTGTGTGTGTGTGTGTGTTTGTGTGTGTTGAGTACAAGACAAACTGGACGTCTGCTTTTTTTCTCTTTTTCTGCGTTTTGCCACAGTGCATGTTGGGACACACTCTATCCTCACATGACCCTGAAAAACCAAGTGATGATAGAAACAATCACATCATTACAGCATTTATATTTCACACTAATAATCTGTTCATAGCATTGGAATATGAAAAAATTTAAATAAACCAAAGTATCAGAAAACCAAAAATAAACTCCCAGCTGATTATTATAACCCTTTAAATACCACAAAGCTGCACTAATTCAGCTTAATACACACACACACACAAACACACACACACACACACACACACACACACTCTGGGTGTACCTTATTCATTGTTTCATCCATTATTCCATTGATTTAATTTTAATTTTATTACTATTACTATTTATTTTTAGTTTTATTTTATATTAAACCAAATTATTGACTCATTTTAGTAAAATTTGAAAATTTGGGGAAATTTAATTTTTAAGCAGCAGCATGTCATTTGTAGACATCAGTACATTTGTATATTTAATAAAACAGATGACCTTCATAGAAAAAAGAAAAACAAGTGGAAAACAGTTTAGTTGAGAATGTCAGTTGGACTTTATTTCTTCATTTTTACTTTAACCTCGTTCTAAACCAACAGTATTCTGACATTATTAACACATGTACAAACTTGGCACATAAACAACCTCAAACATTAAATGCAATGAGTTTGTTGTAATCAATATAATTTGATGACATTTTTTCTTTAATGACTACATCTAAACAACAAATGTATCTGTTTAAAATAAACTTCATATTGAATGACATGATCATGATTCATAAGCAGCCACTTAGAGGTGAAATTAGTGAGACAGTTGGAATGTGCAAACACTTGTATATGTATGTAAATAAAAACGCACATCTCAGTGAATACACTTTATACAAATCTTTAACTGAATAATTGAAATGTAATTTTGTGAATTTGACACATTTTTACATCCTTTGTCTTTTTATTTTGTTGTCACAACGATCTTCCTGTTATCAATTATTTTACAGTCTTATTCCCAGACATATCTACAAATTCCTTTTGTCTCCTCTCTTCCTTCCTTTCTCCTCTCATCTGTCTCTTTCATCTGTTTTTCCTTCTTGCACTTACTGTTCATGTACAGTGCACTGCCTGTTCTCGCTCCCAGGAAACATTTATGTCTTTATTTTCTCTTTTTCCACATCTTCACTTCATATGAACTCATTTAAATTCCACCTCACCTTGTCTAACTGGCAGTAACTTGAGGGCTCAGTGTTCCCTCAGTGTCCGGGTCAGTAGATGGTGCTAGAGAGCTGCTGTTGGCGGGACGATCTCTGCCTTCCTGTTCAACAAAAACATACACACATGCAGCGTCATAATATGCGCTCATATATAGTTTAGAGGCGCATATACGCACTGTGCGAAGCTTAAGCGAGTGTGTGTGTGTGTGTTATGAGAGCGTCACTCTTTATTTGTGAGCCTGTGTGTGCGTATCTTTGTGTGTGAAGTGAAACAGCACTTCAACATGTGTCACTGACGGCAACACACACAGAATGAGTTATGAGCTCTTCATAAAGCTGCATTCTATGTTCCCTGAATCATCATCCTCTGACATGAAAACACAGTTTCCTCAGGACGTCCAACACTCAGCTTTGTGTTGCCGTATCACATATCTTGTTACACTGAAAATAAATATCATACAATGAAATGTCTGGTTGAGTTTTTTTCCCTGTATTTCAACATTAAAAAAATTCCATGAAAGTCTTTTATTGAGAGACGAGTGACCTCACCTGACTCCTGTTCTCTCTCCTCAGCTCTCCTCCCTGCTGCTGCCTCCATCTTCCAATCAGTCACCTCTGAAGTGAAGGAGTGGAAAACAGCAAAAGTAAGTCAATTTGATTTTATCCATCCCTTTTTCTCTGTTCATTCCACCTACTCTTTCCATCCTTCCTCCATTTTTTACTCTACCCTTCCATTTCCTTCTCTGTATTTATTTTCTTCCTCTCTCCTTTTTTTACACTTCCCTTCCTTCCATCCATAATTCCTTTCTTTGATTTCCTTCTACTGATCCCCTTTCCATACATTCTCTTCCTTGCTCATTCCATGTTTCCTTATTTTCTTCTTTCTGTCCTTCCCTCTTCCTCTAAAATATTTTAAACTCCATCCTACTTGTACCTTCCTTCCTTTTGTCTTTCCATTCTCCCTTTGTTATTTCCTTCTTTCCATCCTCCCTTTTTTATTCCTTGATTCCTTCATCTCTGTTCTTCCTGCCCTCCATCATTCACACCTCCCTCTACTTTTTTTTTTCCTCTTCCATCATGCTGCTATCCCATAATCCAAATCTCCACAGAGGGGTCCGGCTCCCTACCCGCTGTACCCGCCCTCCTATTGACAGTATCAAGGAGTGTGTGTGTGTGTGTGTGTGTGTTTGTGTGAGAGAGAGAGCCAGTGTGTGTGTATTCATGTCCAAGCTTCCAGCAGTGGGTAGCATTGTTGTTTTGTAAGAGACAATGTCATGACTACTACCCTCTGAGATGTGTATGAGTGTGTGTGTGAGTCATCCACTGAGTTCACTTTATGTATGTGTAAGGATGGGTTTGAGCTTGTGTGTGTGTGTGTGTGTGTGTGTGTGTGTGCAGGTACAGGCATCTGTATTATTAATATGTGACGAAAAAACGATCCACCACAGTTATGTATATAACATTACAGTACAGTAATCATTACCTCAACATGAGGGGCATCCTGCATTTTGCTGTTTATACTTGTAAAAGTGACTTAATTCAAGAGTTTTTAAGTTCAAGTTTAAGTTAAATTTGAGTTAAATTTTATTAAGGTTCAAGTTTGAGTTTAATATGAAGTTGAAGAAAATGTCTAACCGTGACACACAGCACAAAACAAGACTGGCAAATACGAAATAAGGAAGTAAAAAAGTGCAATTGCAGCTACACATAATATAATAAATACTAGATTAGAGAAAAAGAGACTAGAGAAAAAAGTAGACGAGTTTTTTGAGAGTGTGCAACAGATCAGACATGAAACATGAATGTGTGAAAAGAAGGAGAGAATAGAAAGAGACATTTCTTATCAGGTTTGATTTTCATTACAGATGGAAATCTGTACAGGAAGCAGAGACTTACAATGACCATCTACATCCAAGAAACCGAAATCGCCCCCGATTTTGTAATAACACACTGCATTAATGAAACATTTTCAGTGTCATTGTATTGCAATGTCATGTACATGACTTTCTGGGAACACTCTCACACTGCTAACTTCAGTATATATACACACACATATTTACATTCATACATATATAGTTATATAAATAACTATAACATATAAACATATAACATATAAAGGCATTCTATTCTTTTCTATGAATGTGGTTTACACTGTTGATTCCTAATGAGAGATGTGATCATCTAAACCTGCACACAAACATTGGATGAATCTACAAAATGAAGCAATCATTAAGGGTGTGTCCATGTGTGCATTGTTGTACTTTGTTATACCTTGTCTGTGCGTGTGCATGTGTGTGTGTGTGTGTGTGTGTGTGTGTGTGTGTGAAGATCATTGGGGAGATGCATGTGGAGGGAGGGAGTCAAGAAACTGTGTGTGTGTGTGTGTGTGTGTTTAGCAGTCACCCCAGGGTGAGGGGATTAAGTGTGAGCCAATGCAGTAAAGGTTAGCGCTTGGTCTCTCACTGAGGCCTCTATCACACACACAAATCTGTGAAAAGACGGAGGAGGAGAGAGGGAGAGAGAGAGATGACATTATTACGGGCCCACAGCGCTGCTACCCGAGGGGACAGTTTCCACAAAGCTCATCAAGTCGCCACGGAAACCTGATAAAATCACCACACACATTTTCAAAAACGGAAAGTAAATGAACTAAACTGTAGATGAAAAGTATTGCGAGAAACTTTCTTAAACATAAACCACACACTGGAGTACAACATCTTTTTCTTTTTTTTTCTTCATTTAACCGAGGAGTATGTTTTGGGTTTTGTTGAGTTCATCTTGCATGGAGGACATTTTACGATATTTTTCCTCCTGCTTGAGATTTCTCAAAATGGCGGATTGGAGGACTGCAACAAGATCAACCATTAAGGAGGTATGAGCGTGTTGCTGCAGCAAGTACAATGTCTGTGTGTGCGCGTGTATGTGTATGTGTGTGTGTGTGTGTGTGTGTCGTTGTGTCACTGAATAATCTGAGCATAGTTGGAAACAGTGTGGAGCAGCTGGTTGCAGTGCATTGTTGTTGTTTTATTTAGTCATTGCATGAGATAACCTGTGATATTTATTTGAACTGTTTTGGTGTGCTGTGCAATTTTTGTGAAATCAAACTACAATACTGAACAGAGTGTTGAAATGCTGCTGCTATAGGCTACGTGCTTTGGAAATTTTTTCTTCTGCGTAAAATATATATTTGTTCGTCGTCTGTATTTGTGGTAAAATCACATAAAAGCGCCTGTTCAGACTTTATCTAGGTTTTTATAATCATTTTGTGTTGGTGGAATGAGTCAAACAGAATAAATTTCATAAATAAATCAGTGTAAAATACCTGGAATGCGAACACAATCAAAGATTCAAATACTAAATACAACCTCAATGAGCCAGATGTTGAAAATCAATTCAACTCACAAGTGTAAAATACAGTACAACACCAGACTAAGCATGAAGCGTTGAGCTCTGTAACCACTTCTCGTGCAGTGGACATTTAGCATTCTTAGACCACAAGTGCAGCTGATGTGTTTATCTGCTCCACAACAATGATAGAGATAATGTTCACAAAGCACAACTGTCCAATCAGAAATCTCTCCCTGCTTTTCCTCTGTGTGTTATTTGTATCTTTCTAACTCTATTTTTTGTGTTTTCTCGTGTCTTATTTGCATCAGGCAGCTATCTGTGATGCTCAAACTACTCTTGAGTTGCACCATTAAGATTTGCACTCCTTAATGACACTGCTGGGACTGAAAAAAACAACGTTTAGGGAGCCATAAGTGCAGAACTTTGTGATTGATATGTGTGGTGACCCTGAGAGCTCAACACACTGCATCTTAAGACACATTCAAACAGTTTTGTCTATTTGCATCTATTTTCTTAAGTTGTAGTGCGCTGAGCTCTCGGGGCCACCATAGTAAATGCATTATAAACCACTACTCATTATATAAACTGCCACTGACTCTCATTTTAAATTCAACATCTTGGCATGCACCAACACTTTTACCATTACTTGCTAGTTTGGGACTGGGAAAGTAAAACCATGACCTATTTTTTCCTGCTGTGTTGCATTGCAGTGATGTGGCTAGCCAATCACAGTCCACCATGTAACAAAATGGTGTGTGTGTGTGTGTGTGTGTGTGTGTGTGTGTGTGTTTTTTTTTTAAATTTTTTTTTTATGATGATTGACTTAGGCGTTTGCTATTATGGCACATTTCAGCTGCACAAATGGTTACATCCTTAAAGAAAACAGGTTTCATCATGGTCATAGACATAAAAACTACGTTTTTCATAGCATAAAAGTGAACTGTGAGAAAAACTGCAGTTTTAATTCAATGAGAATTCCTCTAGAAATCTGCAGTTTTACACAATAATTGACTGAATCGATCCTGAACTTGACCTGTTAGCTCACATTCAATATGTGGCTCCTTTGGATTTTCAGTAATAATGTACCATTCACAAGCTTTAGATAAAGTTCATTGGTGTAAAAGCTTGTGAAAGTACATTTAACCAGTTACTGGAGACTAAAACTCCCAGCGAAGGAGTTTAAAGTGGATCAGTGGCTCCGTAAGGAAGGACGAATTAGGTATCATTGCAGGTTTTAAAGAAAGTTAATCTACACTGGACTGATTCCTCTACTCAGACCTCATGATGTGGAAACACAAACATAAAAAACATTATGACCTGTTGTGGTCAGGCAGGACCTCCATCACATCAGAGGTGGAGCACAGTGAGTGGATCAGGAGTCCTGATACAAACTTTACACTTTAACTTCCAGAGAGATGAACATGCAGACATGTATCTTCATCTTTCACTTAAGGACACGTGTCTTCTAGGTTTAGGAATAATGTTTCCCGATGTGAGGAAGCTGAACTGTTGTGAAAAGTGTTTTACAACGGGTCAATCCTGTATGAACTCTAAATAAGTTGCTATGGCGACAGAACGGAAGACTGAATGTGAACCATTATAACAGGCAATTATGAAGATAAGACCAGACCAGAATGGAACAGACTTCAAATCATTAGAGGTCCAATATGGTATAAAGTGAGACCTCCATGTGTAGTTTAATTATAACGCAGGTCTAGCTTCTATATTAATACTGTGAAAGTATCAAAGCCTCAGTCCACAGAGAAATGCACACAGCCTGTATTCAGAAACTGAGCCTTAAAACCAGCCGTCAGGACTTCTGGAACTTTGTGACGTCACAACTATACAATCACTGCCCTCAGCCATACCACAAGCCCTGCCCACCTGGACCCACCATCTAACCTTGCAAGATTTGGTTTTCCTGAGTGTTTACCTGAAATCTCACTCAGAAAACAGTCAGCCAATCAGAAGAGAGGCTCAGAACCTACTCTCTTCTGATTGGCTCAACGACCTGTTGTTACTAGCGAGAGAAGCCTGAGAGAGGAGATGTAAAACTACACTGAGATGGTTTTTGGTTCTTAAAACCACAAATATATCTTCTTATGGATCAACACTTCAAATAAAACACACAAGAATCAAACAGGAGTCAAATATGGACCTTTAAATCAAGTCAACAAAAAAACAAAGGCTAGACTGGAGTTAGGAGGAGAAAAGGAGGAAACATGTTATTTAAAAGTGAATGTGATTCACAACACATAATATACAAGCAGTTTTCTTCTTTTAAAGATATGGACATGATATGTGTAATAAAAAAAAGAAAAGTCCAAGTGCTGCAATATGAAGCTGTAAATATTTTTGAAACCATTTAAAAATGCCATCTGAGCATAGATTACTGCTTTTCACGACATCCATCCATCTGTCTTCTTTCGATTTATCCGACGTTGGGTGACGGTGACGGCAGGTCAAAGCAAAGTCCAGACATCCCTCTTCCCAACTTCCCGAGACGTTCCCAGGCCAGATGAGATATTTCACGACAGCTGAAAAAAATTTACATCCAATGTTTGCTTAAATACATTTGTGCTTTTTGAATGACAGCAGCTGCTTATTTACATCCAGTCACTGTCTCACTGTTCGAACTTACAGATGCGTTTACAGTGCGTTTGTGTGTGAGAGACCAAGTGTATGTTCAAGCCAGTGGTGCTCAAATATAGCTTACATGTGCGCGCGTGTGTGTGTGTGTGTGTGTGTGTGTGTGTGTGTGTGTGTGTGTGTGTGTGTAGGTGTGTGTGTGCGTGTGTGTGTGTGTGTGTGCGCGTCCACCACGTATCCTTGACCGCTGTGTAAGTGAGCCAGCAGGGGAGTTTCTCAAAGCCAAAAGGCCACTTGGCTCCACACATTCAATTCCCTCTTCATTAGCAGTCACATTACTTTAGATTAGCAGAAAGTGGACATTTACAGGCAATGCTGACGCCTGTAATTAAAATTAATTTAAAAAGAAAGACACAAAGAGAAGTAATTACTCCAAGTGTTAAAGGTTTTCGCCCCGGCAGCTTCTCTTATCGTTTTATTGCTCTGTTCTTACCGAAGGAAATAAAAATGCAAAAGAGAGAGTGGACTTAGTGAGGAGAGAAATTAAGCGCTAGCGGTCGCTCATTAATGACTTTACCTGATTATTGGGAATGGGAAGTCGGCCGTAAAGGTTGAGTAGTTTACAATGAATTTTTTTTTAATTAGAGTGGATTTGCTCTGATTGAAATGAAATATAAATGCCTTCTTAAATAGCTTATCGCAACCTCTTTGACTTGCCAAGCTCCCTCCGCTGGCTGAAAAGTTTTCTGTGGCAAACAGGGAGGTGGGTATTTTCTGGCAAAAACGGACCCCCCCCCAAAAAAAAAAAAAAAAAAAAAAAAAAAAGAAAGCGGAAAGAGACTTTAGGTTTGGAACATAGGCTCGTGCTGGTACAGTTCAGGTGAACCTGCAGCCACCTGAGCTTCATGTTTCTCTTTGTCTTTGTGTTGTATCCCTGTGAGAGCCTGATGACCCAATGCATCCTAGTACAGAAAAGAAATAGTAAATGAATGGATGACATGTTTTAGAGTAAGTAGTGTTGGTCAACTTGTGAATATGATACGTTCACATGGAGAAGAAACGCAGGAAAGTTAGAATTCATGCTTTTGTACAGAATAGCAGCCATGGAACTGGAAGGTTTCCTGTATCTTCACAGCTTGAGGTCATCAAACTAATGTGGCTGGAGGCCTGGACGGGGACTTGAAGCCCGTCTGGCTCTCCCATCATGCCAGTGCTTCTCTCAGCTGGAGCAGGTCAGGGTTTAAGAGCCTCGCTTGAGGGAAGCTCCACGGGTAGATGGTCAGTTTTGATGTCGTCTGGTAGCATAACTCAAGTGCGCAACAAGAGCAATCATTGGGAAACTCGTTCAGAAGCAGTCATTTAGTAGGATAAAAACATGACGAAAGTCAAATCCAAGACTGTGAAGAGTCTCAACATAATCAATTTACAAAGGGGTGTATGGTTCAGCTAATAATCAGAAAATGTCGGAACCTTCTCAATGCCCAATCGCCAAGCAGAAACTTACTAAATAAAAAATCTGAATGATGATTGGATGGTTCTCAATATTAATGCTGGATGCTGAAGTGGACTGGTATGGTGTCACTGTATGTTCTTGTTTGTAATAGAAGATTTTTTGTAGGATTTTTAACTTTCGCACTTTATTGAAACTGTGGGATTCTTATGGAGGTTGGCAGCTTTGTGTTGCTCCTGCCATTTTGTTTTTTCTTTTTTTTTTGATTTCTTGAATATTCCCTCAAGTTTGTCAATAGATTTTTTGACTACATCTGTGTGTATTGAGATAGAGTGTAAGTGTAAATCTCAAATATTTTCATTTAAATAAGTGTCTTTTAAGTCATTATTGTCAAAATCAGGTAACGTAATGGTGACTGAGCCTGTGATCAACTCATGAAAAGTCCTTAGATTTTACAGTTTCATGGACAGGGGCTGCTGTCGAAGAGTCTAAATAATCTCCTTCCCTAGCCACTTCTCCTTTCCTTCTCCTAACCCTGACCTTTGATGGAAAACGTCATGAGGTCAGAGAAATATGTAAAGGAGAGTTCAGGATAAATACTCCACTACTTTCTTAACCACAGAAACAAAGCAAACATGATTGAAATGTTGAAATAATATGAAAGGAATATACAAGTAGAGACAGTTACAGTTACACACAAAATAATAATTAAAACAAGGCACTGAGCAAGAGGTCAGAATAGATCATATTCTATATATATATATATATATATATCCCTCTATATATTAGAGTTTTGAGTTTTCCTTTATTAAGTAGAGAAAATCAATTTTTAGTGCATTCCCTAATTGGGAGAGGAGAGAGGGGTTCTGCCGTGGGAAGCTAAAATGGTGGTGTTTTAAATGTTGCTGCAGCAAGGAATTGTGGGACAAAATTATCTCTATATGCTAAAGGAGATACTATAGGAAGCACAGACGTACCTTTCAGATGAAGGAGTCACTTCACTCAGTTTGGAACTTTCCTGAGCAAAAAACAGTCTTAGCCCCGGTGTCTGGTCCGAGTCACCCGCAAAATCATGACGTGCGTTTCAACCGGTGAAAAAGAAGGCTGTTGTGTGGTTCACAAACAGACCTGCAGTTGCCAGTGTGGCAATAGGTGTCCCCAACCAGTTGAAAACCGTTGCCAAGGTTAAAAGGTAAGGCTGGCAACAGTTCATATTTTTGTTATTGTCAACAATTCCCATGGAAACCAACCGTGTGTTAGTTTGTCTTTCAATACTTGATGATTTTTTGTGACTCCAGCTGAAGCCCCTTTGTTCCTACTGAACAAATCTTTCAAGTGACGACTGCAGATCACTGTCGTTTTAAGCTAAATATTACTCAAACAAGAAGTAATATTATAAATAGGATTTGCTGCTATACACACAGTACTCGTTAGTAGCATCAGTTCTATTTGCAGGATTTGTTGGTAATAAGAAAAATACTGATTGACATCCCCCAACTTCACCTTTGAATGCTGCTATTGAGTGGGACATGCCGGCCACATTCACTGCATTTCACATTATGCCCTAATACCAGCTGACCTCGGTACATTTACTCTTCACTGTGCTACAGTATATGGACATAACACTACCTCCTGCTCTCATTACATTTATTTGGTAACTACAATTTTACCCATTTACTGATACTTCGACATGTGGACTGGAAGAATCCTGGATCAAGTAGATCAAGTAGGAGGTGTGTGCCAGTCCACTAGGTGCTCAGGTAGCAAAGAACCAAATGTAATAAAAAAAAAAACAAACAACTGGTAACAGCAGTTGCCTAATCGGAAGAATTGTCTTTTTTCCACACCAGTGGAAACAGGGAAAACAACACAAACCCTACATGTAATGGCCACCCCAAGTGACCACCTCACATGCAACTGTGCACACATAAGCGTGTACTGCAGGAAAAATCCATCCGCACTGACTTAAAATCTGAAAGATTCTTACAGACATGTTCCATGCACATCCAGCCTGCTGACATGACATTCGTAAGGGCAGTTACATGCTTTTTGTACAACCTTTAATTCTAGCATTGTTGGTGAAAATTAAAAGAAATGTTATACAATGAGAAAAAATGCATATGTTATATGAATTCAGATATGTGATGATCCATTGCATTGGTGAGGCTGAGCCATAAAAACAACATGTTAGGGTCGCCAGGAGGATGTAAGAAGCCTGTTTAGATTTTTGTAGACAAGGCGCCGTCTCAGCTGCATTTGTTGATCTATATACAGCTATGTCCCCACAGGCTCTGCTGGTGCGATTCTTTACCTGAGAATCTACCCAAAGCTCCGTTTTTTTTTTTTTTTTTTTTTTTTTTTTTTTTTTTTGTGGACTTTCCCTTTAAGTTGTGGCATCGAGCAGAAAATTGTACCTGATAAATATCTGTTTAGCGCCAGTGCTTTTTAAGACAAGCCACTCAACTCTCACAGTGTGCCACATCTTAACTGACCCCCCGAAACATCCCCCTCTGTGAGGAGTAAGCACTACAATATACACTCCATTTTACGTGTGTGTGTGTGTGTGTGTGTGTGTGTGTGTGTGTGTGTGTGTGTGTGTGTGTGTGTGTAATTGATGATTCTGTCTTGTGAAAAAAGCCTCGTCCAGACCCTGCTGTCCAAAATCCACTGTTCCTGCCACTATATCTGGTCGCACACACACACACATACACGCACGTACGGACACACACACATGCAGCTACTGACTGTGCTGCCTGCTCTGTGTAGATAAGCAATGGAGTTGTGTAGTCAGTGAAGCATACCTACAACCAAAGAGAGAGAGAGAGAGAGAGAGAGAGAGAGATTGAAATATACATACAGATTTACCCTTACAGAAGAAAGAGAGGGACGAGAATGAGAGAATTAGGCAAAAAAAAAAAAAAGTGCTTATTCTCCTGCTGCTTCATGTCAAACAATTCAGCCAGCGAACGCACAGCACCTTCACTGTGTACCTGCCATGGCTAACGTACGCGTGTTTGTGTGTGTGTGTGTGTGTGTGTGTTTTGGCGAGCTGATGCCACATCAACACACTGCACTCTACAGTCTGATAGATGCGTATAGTTTTGCATTGTAGTATTTGGTGCACTGCAGCAAACGCCCACACATCTACACACCAACACAACTAACCTGGGAAATGGAGTCATATTCATTATCAGTAAAGATCGTCTGATCATTATGTACGTTGATATTCCGGAAATTAAAGAAGATGATCAAAAATAATAATATATGTATGTTTGACAATGATCTGTTTCATTATACAGGTTAGATGTGTTGGTGTGTAGGTTTTTGCACAGTAAAGTTTCGGGCTCAACTTCACCGACTTCCAAGGTGAAAGGAGAAAGTCTGAAGAAAAACTCAGTATACAGAAGAACTTCACTGTTAGGCTGACTTGTGTTGTGGCTTTCATCAGGATCATAATCACAAAACACATCACAAGTAGCATTTAAACAGTGCCGGTGTTTGAAAATTTCACTTAAGTGCCACTGTTTCCAAATGTGACTGCTTAAAAAATAAAAAAAAACGAAACAAACATATTTATATTTTTCATGTCTGTGTCATATTCAGATTCAGACTAGACAGAGACAACTATAACGGAAGGTGTCAGTTTTGTGTGCTGTTGCTGGTATGATGTGAATATGACATCAATGCGGTCTCTCTCTATTTTTGCTGGGAAATAGTTGAGATGCTGAATCTCCAGATCAGGGGGTTCCTAACTTTTTCGAACTCATGACCCCCTTGAAAATCTCGAAAATGTTGGCGGCCCACATCCGACCCCATAACACAGAGTCCCAATAATGCCTTAACAAGCGGGGGAAACATATTCTCCTCCACAGTCTCCACAATGGTTTCCGTGCCTCAGCCGCCATGCACATCTGGATAGAGCCAGTGTGTTCCCTGCCTTCCCCTGGCCAAATCATTTGACACCTCCTAATACAAACACCTCTCACTCTCTGCCAGGAGCTGCTTGTGTGTGTATTTACAGTTGATTTTCAGTTGATTTCACAACCCCCCCCCCCCCTTTCTTTTTTTATTTCTTTTTTTATTAATCAAAGTCATCTTTGATCACAGTGGAAGTCCTAATCTAATGTACAGGCCTGGTGTGATTTCATGAATGCAGTGTGAAAACATTAGTAAAAGATTAGTTTATCATCAGGAAGTGATCAAACATGGAGTGAGGTCTTTGTAGATGAAGCAGGTGAAGCCACAGGTAAAAATCTGCTTTTGGCAGGAGCAGTTAAAGCAGTGATCACTATTTCACATTAAGGGAGAGTTACCTGAATAAAGAGGCTGCTGACTGACACCCCCCATATATCTGCCCTCAAAGAAAACATCTGGTTCACTTCCCGGGGATTTTCTTCATGTTGAGTTGACATTCACGCAGTTGAATATAAACAGAAACATCACTTCCTGTTGAAGTAAGCATTTAATTAAATATTTTAAAAATATTTCTAGTTTTTCTCAGATGTCTATTTTTTTCTCTCACTTCCAGAAGGTTGTTGGTTAGATTTCTTAGAGCAGCAAATAAAAAATGTGGGCAGGGCTGCAGCTTCCTGCTGCTGCTGTGTGTGTGTGTGTGTGTGTGTGTGTGTGTGTGTGTGTGTGTGTGTGTGTGAGAGAAGTGTGTGTGTGTGTGTGTGGTGTGTGTGTGTGTGTGTGGTGTGTGTGGTGTGTGTGTGTGTGTGTGTGGTGATGTTGTGTGTGTGTGTAAAAAAAAACAAAAAAAAAACAAAAGACTCTTTACTTGAGTTTGTCAATACGCCCTTGGTTAGGATTAAAGTTTTTCATTCTTCCAATAGTAGATTGATCTCATTTGGACAAACTGACAAAGTGAAATCATTCACAACACAACTACTTGTGTTCATTTGTTCATTCATTGTGTTCACTAATTAAAATAGACTTGGGTCGAAAATTCCATTATAATGAATATTGCAATATTTGGAACATTTTTTTATTTTATTTTTTCTAGTTTTGCACTTTTTTTTGCAGTCTCACTGCTTTGCTTACTATACTTGGGACCTTGGCATGTGGTAAATAATACAATATTGTTATATCAGAAACTTTGTATACTGGGGTTTGGGCTGGATTGTATCAAGATATTAAATTTTGGATATCGCCCAAACCTAAATTACAACCTACTGCATCCATGTCATCGTTTCATACTCAGGTAGATGTTTGTCTGATGCTGCCACATATTTCTGTTCGTAAAGTCAGTCTAACATTATAGTAACAGCGGTTACATAACCTCTGACTTGAGCCACAACACCATGCACACATGCACACGTGTCATAGGTGTGATCTGGTACTTAAACAAATAGCACTACAGTTCGAGTTAGTTTTCATTTATGTCCTCAGTGACACTGAACATATGAAATACTTCATTTAGCATTTCTTTCATATAATGTCAAACGCTAGAGAATAGCTCAAAATGACGAGTTATACATATGATTTATGTTTTCCTATAAGGGACAATAAAGATACTTTGAACGTTGTGTGTGTGTGTGTGTGTGTGTGTGGTTGGGGGGGGGGGGGGGGGGGGGGACTGTGTTTACTTAACGTTCAGCTTTAATACATCAAACTTGTATTTCTTAACTGTTGTGTTAGTGAAGGCCAGAAGGAGAACAAATCTGTTGTTGCTCTGACACTGAAGGACAAACACACAGATTGTCTCTCACTAGATAATAGTTGGAGAGCTGCTACAACTCTGAGACTGTCAGTGACAAAGACAAGTATTTCCAATTTATATTCCCTTTCTTAGAGCAGCACATCATCAAAGATTGTGAAAGGAAAGTGTAGATTCTTCATTTCATTCTCTTTATTGTG
The DNA here is from genome assembly GCF_002260705.1 of Seriola dumerili. NCBI lineage: Eukaryota > Metazoa > Chordata > Actinopteri > Carangiformes > Carangidae > Seriola > Seriola dumerili. Next base: position 1,373,866 of record NW_019174522.1, on the reverse strand, counting down.
GTAGATTGAATCAATTAAAAAGAAAATCACAGTTTAGGTCAGTTAATTCTTTCATTTTTCTAATGTGTTCATGCTACCAGTGTTTAAATGTTAAAAGGAGAGCTTTTCTTTTGTCCCACATTAATAGTAAAATTTCACACAGACATGTTTAAGTGACAGTTCACCTCTGTTGGTTTCTGTTCAGATGACATTTCTGAATGCTCCGTGTCTGCCGGTGGTTATCTCGACGTTCCTGTCGGATAGATGTAGAGAGGAGCTGGATGTGGAGCCGGTCTTGAGAGAAATGAACTTCACTTGACAGTTATGGAAAGCAGCTTTAATATTCTTGCACTTGCAGCTTTTTATGTTTTAGGTGATTTTTGCAGTTTTCCATTGACAGCGCACATTGTCGAGGTGAGGAAATCATAGACCGCTCACAATACGGTGAAGACGGCAAAGAAGTGATGAAGCTGGGTTCAACATCTCCTAGAAAACTATTCTATTTGCCTATCACACAGAGAGTAAAGTAGTTTAATTATATATTTCAGCAAAGTCATCTCAACATGTTTTCACTGAGCTTTGAAAGGTTTTGATGAAACTTGTGATGCAAACAAATTATTTTGATTTGTTTGCACTTTATTAGGGCTTGAGCACCGAGTGTGCCCATAGGTGACAGGGACCCTGGCACCTATTGTTTTTGGAAGGATTATTATCATTCTGCTGGAATTACTGATTTTTCAGGGCCTTAACATACTTGAACACTCACAAAAAAAAAGTTCAATAGTGATCGGGCTCAGGTGTGACCTGCCGGCTCCATAGTGCCCCCAAACATAGGGCCATTTCGGTAAAACAGTGCTCAGATGTTTATGAAATTTGGTTGGCTGATTGGACACATTGTAATGCATTTTACCCATATTTTAATTTTTTTTTTTCACCAAACAGGAAATGGGCTTTTTTTTTGGGGATTTCAGTGATTTTCAATGTTCAAAAAGTCATGAAACTTCGCACACATGTTTATCCTCATTAGTAGTTTTTTTGTTAATGGAATTGGGCAGGGGCGTGCCATGTCACTTTTATAGCTTTATAGCTTTATAGCTTTTATAATGGCGTTTGGTATTTTTGGTGGGCTAGGGGTTCACCAAAGCTCACAAAAACTTGGTACATCAGTCATTGCCTACCTCGGTTAATGAAATGGGTGTTGTTCATGTGCGTTATTCATTGGCGTGGCAAAACAGCTCAAGGGTTCCCCCTAGAAAATTTCAACGAAGTAGTCCCCGTGGTACGTTTCACCTAGATATACCAAAATTGGGACGCATGTGTAACTTGTTGACATCTACAGGAAAGCCTCTTGGAACCATAAGCTAAACCCAACTGGAAGTCCACCATTTTGAATTAAGTGTGCAATTTTGGTGCCATTTTCAGGCATTATACTTTAACAAACTCCTCCTACAGATTTAATCAGATTGACTTCAAAATGTAGTCCTTACAATCTTACGGCCTTTGCAATGTTAGGTTGCGAGGAGGTCATTGAAAGGCGTGTCAGTGTCGGCATGGCGAATTTTGATGCTCCACCATGACAGCGGAATGTTATTTTCCACAGTAGCCCCTGTAGTAAGATTCACCTAGATGTATGAAAACTGGGAGGCATGTGTATCCCATAGAGATCTAGAAAAAAGCCTCCTGGACCCATACCCTAAACCCAACTGGAAGTCCGCCATTTTGAATTTAGTGTGAAATTTTGGTCATTTTTTTTGCCATTTCCAGGTGTTGGAATTCAATGAACTCCTCCTAGAGTTTTAATTAGATCGACTCCAAATGTGGTCAGTACAAACCTTAACACCTTTGTGATCCAAAATTGAGAAGCTTTTTTCGGGGTCGTTGAACGACGCATGCATGACTGCATGGGGGATTTTGAAGTTTTGCCATTAAACAGGAAGTTTATAGAACTCTAGTATACAATGACCAACCAGCTCCAAACTTCAGATGTTTGATGACTGTCCCACATTAAAACCATCTGCATGGTTATATAAAGTCATAGTCATAACACAACCTATTGTATCAAACTATCAAACTAGAATTACCACCTTACCGTTTAGAATGAACCATCCGTGTAATTATTGTCCACTGCATGTTGCCAATATGAATGCACTTATGCAGTCAAAACAGTAAGTGTGAGTATGGAAACACATTTACGCCGTCATCATCATCATCATCATTATCATCATCACTGTGACACCTTAGAGGGGGATCACACAGTGATGCAGAGCAACAGTATTGTGAGCAAATGTTCGTTCTCAAGGTCAGCCATGAGTCTGGATCACCAGACACACATTCAACACATCGACCCTGATGCAGGCCGTCGGCTTTTTGTTTACAGATGTTTTGATTAAAATTCATGAAAACAAACAAAGCAACACGGATTGGGCTTGGGAGCAGCACTGCCCATTCTCTCACTACTACAATATCCAAAGATAATAGACCTGATTCTGTGTGTGTGTATGTGATTGGACAACCTTTGTCAAAGCAGTGCTATTATGTATTTATGTGTGTGTGTGTGTGTGTGTGTGTGTGTGCGTGTGTGCGTGCGTGTGCGTGCGTGTTTGTGTGTGTGTCAGACAAAATTGAGAGCTTGAGTGTCTACATCTGTATTATGGGGTATTCAGTAAATGGAAATGAATAATGCCTCCACTTTCAGGCTGATGTTGTGTTACACATTTTTTGTGTCTAATCTAATATCCCCGTCTGTCTAAACATGTCTGGACTTACTAAGCACTGCACACCGTGTGCATTGGGATTTACAGAGCTGAACAGCTGCTTTTTATCCTTATATCACAAAAAAGGAAAAAAATAAATAAATAAAATAAATGTGAATAAAATATATATGAATCCTGGCAAAAACCTAATTTTCTTGTTTGACAACCATGCTCTCCTGAAATCATCATGAGCTTTAAAAACAGACCAGGATGTTTTCTATTCATATTTATGACGCACATGTTGCCTGATAAATGACTAAATCTAATGTGTGTTGCTGATGTGTGACTAAAGATGAGAGTGTATAGAAGCAGTGAGCTAAAATAGCCCCACTGACTTTCAATTAGACTACAGAGGTGCTGAGTGAAGAGGTAACAGCCTTATATTTAACAAAGATGTGCTTTAATGAATCCAGGTAGTTCTATCTGAGAGAACAGAAACTTCTTTAATTATCCTCACAACTGAATGAACTGAGCTGAATGAACTGAGCTGAATGAACAACGTATTGAAACTGTTGCTCTTCTTAGAGCGTAATCAACAGTGGTGCTGAAATATAGAGTTTGTCCTAAGCGGCGCACTAAGGTCATGGGGCCATTAATCTGGGGAACATGAATGTACTCAGCAAATTTATTGGCAAACACCCCCTCAGATTTTGATATTGCTTGTGATGGTGAAACTATCCAAAAACTTCAGAGGCCCTGAAAGAGATCAGGATTCAAGCTGCAGCCAGTTTTTGAACGTAAGAAAATACATAAAACAGTATATATCGAAAAGATTATTAAATATTACAAAGCACACTGAACCGTCTTTGTTTATCTGGGCTATATGAAGTGTGGCTGCAGCAGTGCTGAAGGAGAGGTTTGGCCTGTCAGAGAGGTTTGGGGACTGTGTAGACTGTTGAGTGGTCTGCACCATGGTCAACAAGTGAACTCACAGATGCACTCAAGTCAGGGTCTTTGGACAAGTTAGCAAATGGTACATGCTATATTCACATGGGGATTATTGGACATCTGCGGCACATGCAGCTCATGATTGTGGGTCCTTTACCTGCTGTGTTGTCCTGCCTAACCCTAATTTCAGATTTAACTGTAATCAGTTCTGTTGTACCTTTTGGAGTTTGGGATGATTAAAAGCTCACTGGTATTTTTCATGTCTGTTTTCCTCTCAGTCTATGATCTTGAGCCCGTTGGGGCATAAATTCCGTCCAACTTTAGAGAGGAAGGAGGCAGTTGTCTTGGTGCTCAGAGAAGGAGATTTAACTTGGTGGTGGGAGTGTGGTGTGTAGCACATGGCAGCTTTTGTGATGTCTGTCCGTTTGGTCCCACAGTGACATGGGAGAACTGTTAGACTTTGGCCTTTGGTGCTCAATCTAAATGAAAGGAATCAGATGAAGTGTGCAACCACATTTTTACTGTACAGTTCAATCTGAACTGCTCATATCAACAACCCAAAGGCAACTATTTCTAAGAAAGAAGCTAAAATAGACCAACCGTATGCTGCCTGCCCAGAAGACACAGTTAGTGACTGCCTCATGAGCAGCTACATAGACCAAACTTGACTAAACATTTGACTTATCTTCATGTGGTGGACAGAAACACACCTCCAAATAAATAATGTTGTCTCATCTCTGCTGGATGCGTCAATAGGCTGTTTGCTAACATGTTAGCTACATTAACTTTACAAATCTATAGATCTGGCATGTTTTAATGGTGGTCTCTGCCTTATGGTCAAAGCTCAATTAAGTGAAATTTCAAATCCAGCTTTCTTACGAGGTGCACCAGGTTCTTTAAAGAAAGGCTCCAATATAGAACTATTTAACAAAACATAACAATAAATAACTAAATTACTAGACAAATGTTTCAAGAGAAAACCTAAAATCCAAAGACTGTAATAGAGTCACACATACATTCATGTCTAACATGTTATGCAGTGCGTCATGAATAAAAATAACTTCTATCAGTTGTCATCTTTTCCCACATGGCTTTTTATGGTAGAGATGTGTTATTTCATCAATCCCATGTCGTTCCTCCTGTTGTTCTCCTCACAATTGTAAGGGCACAGTTGTTCACTTGTCATTCTCATACATAACACTCTTCAAAAGTACAATACAGTATCTCTTTGTCAGTTTCTTCCATTGAGGTTTGTTGATTTCATTATGAACAGTACCCCAGCGAAAAGCATCTGGATCAAACGACGAATGGAAAAGTAGCGCTGCTTGTTTTCCTTCTCAGCTGTGGCATTAAAGCATAGAAGAACAAAACATGTTTTCAGTCACTATGTAAAACAACTCATTTTATTGTAATGACACTGTTTTGAGAGCCCATTATTACAGGTAATTTTTTTCATTCATTGATGTTAACCACGTTTCCCACTGAATATTTTCCTGTCTATGTGAACAGGATGGCTGAATTATCAATGCAACAGTGCAACAACCAGACCCATCAGTGTATTGATATACCTTGCAGTTAATGCATTTCAACTTTAAATTATGGATGGAGTATGGACCTTTGCCAAAGTGTGAAGGTGCAATACAGTGTGAAAGACCCCCCTCTGATGAAAACCAAGTGTTTAACCTTGTTAACTGTTACGGACCAGACAAAGGGAGGCCAGACCCAGATGCAGAGTAAATACAAAAACTGTTTTTTTTAACAAAGTAGCAACAAAAAAATCACTCTAGGAGGAATAAGTGTAAAGTACCAAACAAAATATCAACAAATTACCAACACAAAACGTAGAACAGAAAATCACCATACAAATGGGAAAAATGCACGAGGTCAAAGTACAACAGAAAATTGTGTCAAGGCACCAAAAACTCACTAGAACTAGAAAGAATTCACCAAAAGGACTTCGCGTGGCGAGAGGCAGATCAACGGGAGCGCGAGGGACAGGCATAAGCAAGGGGAATAATCCGGCACCGGGGACAAGGGGAGTGTGTCTTATGTAGGGTGCTGATTAGGCCCGAACGAGCTGCAGGTGTGCCGGTGGAAGAGCGCTCCCGGAGATCGTCCCGCCTCTCGGCACTCACTGCAGGAAGGGGAGAGGGAGAAGTCCAACAGGGGCAAAAACTAAACACAGAAAAACCCAAAACCACAACAGTTAACGTCCATATGATGTTTTTTTATATAATACAAGACATATGATGAGTGAAATAATCAGTCAACACCATGACTGAGGGTTTCCACCTTGAGCCGCAGTGAACAGAAAACAGATTCAGACAGCCAGGGTTTCATACATCACAAACTTAAGGAACCAATCCTGTCAACTTGTGGGGATGGGGGGCGGGGCTAAATAAACCTGAAACGTTGTCAGTACAGAGAGAGAGAGTTTGCATTAGCACAACCACTGACACTGTGTCAGCCACTGACAGTTACAAGCTAACAAACAACATAAACAAATACAAGATGCTAACTACGCTAACGCTATATTGATTACAGCAACTCCTAATTTGAGTCTGGGTCTGACTCTGAGGCTCAAACATGTTGCTCAGTCTCTCTGCTGGGCACTGCTCTTTCACCAGTCACTGAAACCTTGTCAGTAGAGAGAGCTTGCCTTTGCATTAGCACAGCCACTAACACTGTCAGCCACTGGCAGTTAGATGCTAACAAAAAATGCAAACAAATAAAAGATGCTAACTACGCCAACCCTTCTGATACACCTGCTAGTCTCTGGTTCTGGTCTCTACAGACTCCTCATCTGAGTCTGGGTCTGACTGAGGCTCAAACATGTGGCTGAGTCTCTCTGATGTTTCCTCCTCTAACCATCTTGATACTCTCTGCTCTTTCACCTGTCCACCTGGAGACAGCAGGTGGTGGGCGGGGTATAAGATGTCCAGATGTGCTTCTAACCCCAGTTTACCCATTTTTTTCACTTTTTATGTGTGAAAACCATGTTAAAAAAAATATTAATCATAGCAGAGGATTTGTACAGAATTTAAAATATGTCCGGAGGAACTTTTATAATAAGGATTTAGACTCACACATGGAGTGCCCTTACACAAGTTTTGTCAGAGCTCTTGCTATTTTTCTTTTTTCTTTCTGTATTACTGCTATTACAATTTCAGTTAGTGCCTGAGGGTTTGGATCTTGATAAGTGTGGCTCCAGTCAACGGTAGGTGACAAGGCAGGGGCCTTGAGCAGACTGAGGCCTGTGTGGGATCTGTATGGCTGCCATTCTAGTGGCTTTGCAGTTAATTACTGTGACACAGTTAATGCTCTTCTAGATATTCCCAAATTAATCTACAGCATGCAGCATTATTGTGCCAACATTGTCATATGTACTAAGTAAACTGAGTTTAGCCAACATGAAATCCATTTGGTGTAGCAATGCATAATCCTTATTTACTATTTGAGAAGCTGTATACAAAATAATCTCTTTTTCCATTTGGTGATATTCTAAAAGGATCCATGCTTACGGTCCATCCTTTACATTTAACATTTAAAAAATATTTCAGTACTTCATAGAAGCCCCGTTTGAAGTATTCACAGCTTCAAGTGTTCTTCGGCAAGTCTTCACAAAGTTTGCGCACCTGGATTTTGGCAGTGTATCCGATTCTTCGTGGCTGGCCCTCCCAAGCTTTGTCAGATTGGATGAGAGGCGATTGTGAGCTGCCATCTTCAGGTCTCTGCACAGATTTAACTCTGAGGTTTGGCTGGGACACTCAAAGACAGTCAGCGATTTGTCCTCAAGCCACGAAAGCATTACTCTGCTCCAGTCTCAGGTCACATGCACTCACACTAGGTTTCAAGGACCTCTCTATTTTTGGCTGCATTCATCCTTCCCTCAATTCTGACCAATCTCCCTGTCCCTGCTGTTGAGAAGCTCACCATAGCTCACCATCATGCTTTCTGTAGTTAGGTATCAGCAGTGCTTGGTCCTCACCAGACTTAGTTTTTGGAGTTCTGCCCAACAAGTTTAATTTTAGTCCTGGTGGTTCCTTCTTCCATGTCACAGTAATTGAGGCCACTGTCCTGGGAAGAAGTTATTGACTTCTAATAAATTTGAATAACTTTGACTGTGGCATAATTGTTGGTGTCAGACAGCTGGTTTGAGTATTTCTGAAACTGTTGATTTTCACACACACTACAGTCTCTGGAGGTTTTACTCAGAATGGAGCCAAAAACAACCAAAACGAATCCAGTGAGCATCAGTTCTGCAGACGGAAACACCAGGTCAGAGCAGAATGGACAGACTGGTTGGAACTGACAGAAAGGCTACAGTAACTCAGATAACCACTCTCTACAGCTGTTTTGAGGAGAAAAGCATCAAATGAACAACATGTTGAACCTTGAGGTGGATGGACTACAACAGCAAGAACAGAAATCACTGTCTGAGCAAAATTAAGTACAAACTGGATGAGTCCAGCCAGTGTACTCCCCTTTCTGTTTCACAGTCCCTCTTTCTTTTTATCTACTTGCCTCCTACACATTGCTCATTCTCTATATCAATCTCTCTCTCTCTCTCTCTCTCTCTCTCACTTCAACACTGGCGTGTCTCTCCATGCCTCCTTTTATTGCTGACTGTTTTTCTTTCTCCCCGTCCCTCAGTCTATCCTTGATCTCTTATCCCTTTGTTGAAGTAAATGGCTGATTCCAGTCTGCCAGGGCAGAATGACTGATTACAGTAGAGGACAGAGGTGGCTGTACATCATATCAATATCACTTGTATTCAGTAAATTCAGCAGGACCCCAGTTTGCTTCCTTCTCTTTCTTCCTTTCCTTTGTTTCGACTATCTTGTCCTTTTTCCCAAGTTTTTGAAACAGCAGACTTTCTTTCACTCCACCTTCAGTCATCCGTTATAACCTACAGTGTTTTGCTGCAACAGTCCTGTAGCTGGTGTGCTAACCACAAACATGCTAGCTGTACAATAACATTCTGGTGTGAACCAGCCAGAAGATTGCCAAGTGAGACCTCTTAGCCATTTAGTTCAGTTGATTAATGCTAATTTGTACTGCAAACCAATGCTTCTCATTTTGTTTAAACAGGGTTGTTCTATTTTGGAATTTCGGGGTCACCATACTTTTACAGATCATGCACTGTCAATGGCAGAAATTTTCATGTCAAGGTTCACCAAAGTTGAACTCTACATGAGAACTCCATGGCAGAAACAAAGGTGACAATTTGCTCTTTTACTTGTTCCTGCTGTTTTTTATCCGTGGAGGTCATTTTCACACTGGTCTGTCAATGCGTGCCCCCGCCTTTGTCAACGGGACACGTCCATCCCCATGCCCACAAAAATGACTGAAACTGTAGCAATAGCATACTGCCGTCACAAGTGGGCAGTAAATTACATGATGGACTAAATCCTTTTACGGGATAGAACACTGTTCTGAGATCAGATGTGAGGAGTGATATCGCTTCTATTTCAATTTCAATATTGTTCAAAATTATGTCTATTTTTAGCTTTAACTTGTCAAGCACTGCTTGCATTGCTTGAACTGATGTCCCGCCGCTGGGATGGGATGGCAGCCCGCAGTCCTTGTTGTCACACACAGGCACAACTACCACAGAATAACCCACTATTACACTACTTCCTGCTTTGCTGCTGAACATTACAACACGTCCTCCAACCTGAACAACCATACAGGTGGTTTTTTTCAACCCTCTGATACCACCCATAGGAGTGTCTCCTGAATAGCGGCAGGCGTACTGAAGCTCGGTTGTCATGGTTACAAATATAAAGACACAGACTATACCAATACCATACTATATGTCAGTTTGGTAACTATAATAATATTCATGGCTTGGTTAGAGTTAGGAAAAGATTGTGATTTGTGTTAAAATAAGTACCTCCTCAACATTACATGGTCTTTGTTGTCATAGTTACAATATAAACTGATAGTTTCACATGTGTAGCGTACATACCTGGCCTGGCATCAGTCACAACCCATTAAAGAAGTTAATTGTAAAGTCATGCAGAGTTACGGACCCACAATTGACACTTTATCACTCTTCCCACCATCAAATGTCAATATCAAATTGATAGGAAACAGAGACAAAGGACCCTTCTCTCACAAACAGACCATGCTTTTAGCATGTCATAGGGATGCACAACCAGACCAAGGATCAAAGGGTCAGCTCCAGAGGATCAACCAATGGACACCAGGCAACTGGAGAATATAGGCAAAATCTCCAGTTTGTAACAATAAGACTCTGTCTAATGATATTTGATTGTTTCTTATATTGGACAAGTAACACCAAAAGGACTGATTATCACTAAGGTGTGAATCCTGGCCTCTCTGTGCCATGCATGAACACACACGCACACACATGCACACACACACCAACCTCCCTTCCTCTGTCCCTCTCTAGATAAGAGTCATAAACTACAACCCACATTCCAATCCTGGGCAGTGACCAGCAGAACTCTCTTCACAGACACAGATCTGAGGAAGAATGTATAATTAAATATCTAACTGTTCTGTAAAGCATGAGATGTTTCTATGCAATAGTTTAATCCCAAACTTTTATCCCATAGAATGTTTAAAATGTAACATGTAGACTTTAAGCCAATGTCCTTCCTGTGACCATACTGTCAGCATCCTTCACACGAGGCAACGCACACTACATGACATCCAGAATGTCCATATTATTATTATTACAGTCAAAGAACTGCTGTGTAATCCACATTTAAAGACTATTAGCTTTGGGAAATGTTTATATTGTTGGTTGATCAGTTAACCACTTGTATCATGATTAATTCCAGGTTTGAAGGATGTAATATGAAATCAACACTTGTATTACTCCTGTCTGTCATTGTTAGTGCCATTAGGTTTATATGTTATTTCATTTAATGTTTTATGGTCATGGTGGAAGACAGATGTGCGAGTATATAGGTAAACTGTAGAATAAACTATTCAAAAGTTCAGTGGAAAATGACTCTCTTCTCCAAGTGGAAACACAGAAAAAGACGAGTGACGCCCCTGAAACGTGCGCCAGCCCCCAGGGGATAAAACAGTCGTGATCATTTCACACATTGCTAAAAGCCCAGCTCAGTGGCTTTTTGTAGCTCTGTAGCTTTGTAGTTCCAAACTCTTAGCAATGGCTCTTAGCCATTTTTGCACTTTACCATTTTGTCCGCGTCCTTTATTCTTTCTTTGCTATGTGCTCCAAGTAAAATTCTTTTTGTCTACATTCGCAATCTTTTATTTTTATAAGCCAAGTCGAAACCAACTGAACCAAAACATCAGAAGTGCCTCAGAGTAACTTTGTAACTTTTAATTATTATCAAGTTTTCCTTTTTGAAGATTTCTGACAGTTTAGAGTCATCTGGTCAACGCCAGTCTCCTCTAAGTTATCCAGCCAAAGTGAAGAGCATTAGAGTTTATTTCACATCAACCGACAAGAGACACCAGCAGATAACATCTGCACGACCGCCTGCAGAGAAGCCGAGCAGAAATCAAGAGTGCCCGAGACAGAAAGTCTCCTGGCAAACTCCACCAGAGCTGAACTGCTGAGACACCAGCAGAATCCATCACCCTAATGGCCTCCAGGAGAATCCACCTAGATCCCGCGTCTCCAGGGTTACCACAGCAATCACAGCCACCTAGGTTCCAGCCAAGGGTCTCCAGTTACAGCACAACTCACAGTAGGCCGGTCTTAACACTCTCTCATGACCATCTGATGTCGAAATATAGCAATATATAAACATCATATCTCATTCAGAGACGTAGTATCATTAGCTGTATAGCCATAGTGTATAGCCATAGTGTATAGCCACTGCCAAATTCATCACACCGCTCATTTCATTATTATTTTCATCTTTATGATTATTACACCTTCCTAAAGGAGTTTTGAATCAAAACGCAACTGGACTTGATTATTTGTCTGGGAAGACGTTTCACCTCTCATCCAAGAGGCTTCATCAGTTCGTGTAAGCATCTGACCAGGCTGGGACTGGTCTATTGTCTGCATCTCAGACTGAACCGCAGGTGGTTTTCCCAGACAAATAATCAAGTCCAGTTGCGTTTTGATTCAAAACTCCTTTAGGATACTATGACCTGGACGAATGAGAATATGCACAGGCTGATTATTACACCTTGCATTTACTCTGTAGATAGTGGTTTAGTTAATAAACTCCTTCATTTACACCCAGTTGTTGTCCTGTTGTATTCTTTTGACGTAGAGACTGGAGATCAATTGAATCGAGAAGTCATGGCTTCTGATATAAGATTGATACATTTTTCAATGAAGTAATTCATTGTTGTCCTCCCAGAGGACTGGTGCCCCGTTTCAACGAGAGCAAATTCTAAATTATGGCGTTAACGCTACACATGGGAATCTACCACAACCTCCTCCTGACGCCTTTGTCTCTCTTTACACTACGTCACAGCACTTTTCCCTTTGCTCCTGTCATAATTAATACGACCACTAGATGTCACCTAGCAACAAAACGTGACTACATAATAACCTGCTGCACAGACAACCTGTGGGCTTGTTTTTTACAGGACAGCAGTCTCAAACGTTAACATAGGTGGTTTAAGCTGTTATGGTAACAGTATTGTAGTTATATGACAGTCTCAGCTCCTTCATTATCACTAGTTGATACCACTGGGTTTGCCACTGTAGCTCCTACTGTTTGCTCTCAGTGTCTTGGTTGCTGCAACCTTAGATATGTGAAGTGAAAAAAACGGAAGTATGCCGTTGAATGTCTTAGATTCAATGTCTTACACTGAATAGGAAGACTGAAATCACACACATTTTAAGCACTTTGTGATGTTTAAAAAAGTAATGAATCTTTTTACGAATTCTGTTTGTTTGCTTTCCACATTTCCTGTATTGTATGTAATAAGCAAAGCAACAACCTGTCTTGTGACTGACAGTCCTTGTGACTCATTGAAAATAATGGTCATGACATAGAAATAACTGTGACTGAATATGAACAAAAGGAATTGCTGACTTCAACTGCTGGTTTGATTGATAAGGAAGAAACCGAATTACCTGGAGCTGCGGTTCTACATGTCTCCCTGAGCTATTTGATATCAAATAATCTCTTAGTAGGTGTTGATGTGTAGCTCTCTCCATACAGCAGTAGCCACTGTGTTGTTGTTCATTACTCTGATTATATGTCCCACTCCATCCTACTCTAACGGCCGTCAGACGACAATTTCAGTGGTTGGATCGTAGCATTAATTATGGCGAGATGAACTTATTAGCATGCATGCAGATGTGCCCACTGACCTACCTCTGTGATTGAGACTGCTCACTGAGATGGGCTGGCGTTGACATCAGGTGTGATGGCTGATGAGCTCCAGCTGTAGGCAAATTGTCTCTCTGATATCTTCTTCCTCCTCTGAATGTGTCTGGTCTGATGGCACAGCCAGTACATCCTGGTCTTTTTTTAAACATTTCAATCTTTACTTCAAGAAAAGAAAAAAAATATAGTTTGCTTGTAGCATTCTGAATTCTTCACTTGACTACACTCGCATACATGTGTGGTTGATGATTCATACAGTTTCTATTAGTAAAGTTTTAGATGTGTTAATTTGAGAATCGTCACAAAACATCATTTATTTCTGATATGTAATGACCTGAAAATGCTTGAAGAAGCTGGTATTGTGCTACAACGTTGATGTCTTGCTAAACAGTGCTCATTGTCAGAAGCACATTTTGTCAACGTGGAAGGCAAGCAACTGCTTGGGGCCCAAGGCTGTTAGCGTGCCCCAGGCTATTAGGGGGCCCCTGAGGCCTGACAAACTTAACTCCACAGCAGTGTCTCAAAATGTGGCTCCCTCTACCTCCCTTAAACAACCAATGGTCGATTTGCAATAACATCTCAGAAGCAGGGTTGCCAAATATTTTCAGTAAAGCTGCATATACAATCTACACAAAACGTTTCCAGCACTGCTAAGTTGATGAGCACAGGCTTTATAATGTGGATTATTTACAATGTGACGTTTAGTTATTTTGTTAATTATTTGGGTTTTTATGGTTCCTTATAATGTATAAGGATAAATAACTTTTGTTTTATATTGGAATTAAAAATAATGTTGACATTTCAGCCTTTTTTCATTAATATCAGATTATTTATTACTGTTATTTATTGATGAATGCATATCAGAGGGGCCCCTGGCAATTTTTTGCCTTGGGCCTCAAGGGTCTCTACAAACGCCACTGGTTATTGTCACCAAAAGTGACAATTACAGGATAATTATTAAGTAATCTTTGGCTTCTTGGGGGCGTCCGACCACACTACAGACCCAAGATGGACATATCATGACATCACTGCTCTCATCAGAGCAGTTAGAGTGAGCCAACATAATACAGTTTTGGGTTGTAAACCCAAATCAACATAGAGCAAAATGTGTTTGTTATATCATTAAGTTCAATATTGTATTCAATCATCTAATCATCATCATTTCATTTCCATGTCACTCCTATGTTATGGTATTAACAATGATAAGAGAAAGAAGAAAAGACCCTACCTGTCAGATGACTCGACCACAAATTCAAAAGGAATTTATTAGGTACACTTAGATAAATCCGATGCTGTATAACACAACAGGTCCAGTTGTTATTGAATCTGTTTGAAAGAGGTATTGATTCATTTTAATGGGCATTTTGGAAGCTGTAATTTGTGGAGTTGTGGAACTGTACCGGATGATACTGAGGGGTGTCCCTGATATTTTACCCATCCCAGTTATATGAATTAAGAATGCCTGTTGTATTACACTGCATTAGTTTTGTGTAGGTGTACCTAACACATTGGCATGTTAGTGCAGATTAATTTAATCACAATTGTTTTTTAATGGATTTATTTTACCAGTGAAGTCACATGCACTTAAGAAAATGTCTGTCAAATGTATTTGTGCATCAGAAAGGAAATTATTAGAAATGACTGAGTGTAACAACAGACTGTAACGTTAGTTTAAGCCATTTTCTCACTCATACACGGCTGTTAAAGCAAACTGAAAATATAACACGGCCGAGTAACAACATTATGACACATGGTGTTACATCATGTTACCATAACAGCAGCAGTGCATAAAGAACCTGTTAATAATATAAATATGTCAAGTTTTGTTGGAGATAAAAAAATGAGCATAGCAATACAGGACAGAAGGACAAAGAAAGGTAGAAAATCCTTCATTTGTATTTGAAATAGTGACCAGCGCAGCTTTGTGTCATACAATCTGTGTATTGATTCCATGCTTTCAGTAATTCACATTATTATCTACAGGTGGCTACAAAAGTTGGGACCTCACTGTAAAGTGAAGTTTCCTAACATTAGTTAACAGTGAAACCTATTGATCACACCAGACCAAGTAACTTTAGCGATAAAACCCCAGAGTGCTGACAGAAGCAAACATTACTTTGATAAATTTATGAATTTAACTACTCATTTGTAAATTTAAAATGATGTAAATGGTACACAAACACAACACTTTTTAGCCATTACTCAAGACTTCACACAGAAATTGTGACAAAATTTCATATTTTTCTGTATAAACAGGGATGTAACCTGGAACTAGTCTGAGTGGAGGAAGCAGACAACCATGAGGAGGTGACTCTGGTTATCTTATAGTTTGTTACTGTAAACATGACGATGAAGGTCCTTTAACTTTAAGGAACTTCTTATTTTTTTAACACAAACCAATTTTTTTCCTAAAGCTAACCTCTTAGTTTTTGTGCCTATACCTAACCAGGCTGTGACCGTTGTACAACCACATCCATGTTACTGTTACCTTGGTGATGAAGGTCCAGTACCTCTGCCGCTGATACACGTAAGCTTGTTGAATTTCGGAGAACATGTACATTTAACATACATGTAAGTAGTTCTTCAGTCACTGAGTAATTCATTCATATTCAGTATGTCAGTATAGAGAGGATGTGATGAACTTCTGCTTCAGTCCATCACAACACTTCTCCAACATGTTTAAAGCTCTTGAGATAATGTGGCAGGAACAGGACTGAGCGCTAAAACCATAAAGCTTTTGAGCTGAAAGGGAGGTCAGAGATCTACATGCTGCACAGAGTCAGTCACTTACGCCTTCTTAGCTCTGTCATCTTATTAAAATTAATGTCACTCTACTAACTAACTGCAGATCTCCGGGGATTTTCATACTGAACAGTTTTTACTCAGAATGGTGCAGAAACAAAAAGCATCCAGAAAACGACAGTGACGGAAACACCTTGTTGATGAGAGCAGTCAGAGGAGAATGGACAGACTGGTTGGAGCTGACAGAAAGACTGCGGTCACTCAGATAACCACTCTCACAACTGTGCTGAGCAGAGAAGCTTCAGAGTGAACAACACGTCCAACCTACAACAGCAGAAAACCACGTCAGGTTCCACTTCCTGTCACCGAGACCAGAAACCTGAGGCTGCAGTGGACACAGATTCAGCAACACTGGACAGTTGAGACCTGGTCTGATGGATCTGGATTTGTGCTGAGGCAGCAGATGGTCGGGTCAGAGTCTGAATCCATGGACCAACCTGCCTCGTGTCAACAGGCTGGTGGTGGTGGTGTGATGGAGTGGGGAACGTGTTCTTCTTAATACCAACCAATCATGGTCTGAAAGTCTCAGTCTATCTGAGTATTGTTGCTGACCATGTTCATCCTTCATGGCCACAGTTCACCATCTTCTAATGGCTCCTTCCAGCAGGATCATGCTCCATGTCACAAACTGGTTTCATCAACATGACAGTGAGTTCACTGAACTTCAGCGACCCCCCCAGTCTCAAGACCTGAATCCAGTAGAACACCTCTGGCATGTGGTAGAACAGGAGATTGGCAGCTTGAATGTGCCGCTGAACAAATCTGCAGAAATGATGTGATGCAGTCATGTCAACATGGAGCAGAGTCTAAGAGGAAAGTTTGCGACTTGTTTCTTCCACTTTCATGCTCGTCTCTTTGACCTTAGTTGCCTCTTCCCTCTTTCTCTCCTCTTCCTCTCCTTTCTTACCATATTCTATACAAGCTTCAGTGTCAGCTAAAGTTTCCATTCTCCTGATTCAGCCCTGATGCTACACCAGACTCGGGACATGTTTAATTGCATATGCAGGCCTTCCGTGTGTCTGCCTGCGTGAGCCCGTGTTTTCAGCAGACTCCTGTCAACGTCCCACTATGTGTTTTTTAAAGCAGCAGTCTTAGTGTATCAATATTGGTTCTAGATGATGGCAGGACAGCTGCGGATTCAATGTGTTGACTTTTTTTGCAACACTAATCGAATGCAAATGTAATGCTAATGTGGCAGCAGTAGTGAGCCTGGAGGGAGTCAGGAGATTTGATGCTGTCATAGTTTTAAAAAAAAAAAAGTAGAGCCAGTGTGGGTGATGTTGCGCTTGCTTTTACTTGAATTGAAATAATTCATGCTACACAATCCATTAGAGTATTTTATGTCAAGATAAAAATGTATGTCGCCTTCAGAAACCAGTGGGAACTTGCAGACATTTGCAGATTTAGCTTTTACATTAATCCCCTTAATTTACCATTTTATTTCTGTTTTTTTTTTTAATACTGAAAAATAATTTAGGCCACAAACTAAATAATTGACATGTTTTTTATCATGTCTATAAAAAGTTGAACATGCTGAAGGTTTGTCAATGTGCATTAAAATGTGCCTGTCTTTTTGCATTGCCTTTGACAGCACCAGCCAGTTCGCACAATAATGCACCTTGGTTTAAGGGAGAGGGGAAATTTGGCACACACATTTGCTAATTATTCACACACAGATATTTTGGCATACACATGTGCTAATTATAAGTGCTTTTAGCAATAGTACTATCAGAAAATTAGCATAATGTCTCCCTGGTGGCCATTTTTAAAATGGCTGCCAAAACTACTGCAGGGTTGGACTGGTCTCGTTTAAAATGACCATAATTAAACTTCAGAGGAAGTAATCACCGTGATGGATTTGAATATGTGGCAGTATAGAGGACGAAATTATCCCTATACTGTCAGAATCTATGATGTTTGTCAGTAAGTCCTGAGAGCTTTGCTGCCATGTTACACACAGGGCATGCTTCACGTGCTTTGCATCCTCCTTTAGGTTGATAAGAACAGCTACAAAATTAGGCCTGAATTTATTTTCTTGATAGGGAAAAGCAGATTACATGTAACTTTATTACATTAAGCAGTCAGCACAATTTTCAATGTAGCACTACGAGATAGGTTTTTGAGTAATTTATATTTCCTTTGCCTAAACCTCACCAAGCTGCAACAATTCTCCAACATTAACCGTGTGTTTGTTATCATACAACAAAGGTCCACTACACCTGCTGCTCTCACGCTGCTGTAGGATGTATCCCTATGTTGCTACGATTGACATACATGTTCATTTCAGTTGGAGAGCTAGTGTTTTGTGTGTGTTATTGAGGTGTCCACGGGCAGCAAATTCCACAAATATCCACCAGTCTGTATGTTGTGAAGTCATTAACTATATCGACAATGACCAATACAATCAAGGACCTTCAGTTTCTCTGTGGGCATATAGAGCTCTGGAGGGTGGGGAAAATAAAATAAATCAATAAACACAGACAATACCATTTCCTTCACAAGCTTTCTCTAACTTCAAGAAAGTAAAACAATGACTGCTGGTGTGTTTTTATCCAATCACAACAGCTAGATGCTCAGACTGTTAAGAAGGCACTGAAAACAACTCAGTTTAGCATTTTAGGTTTAAGGATTTGTTCAGTAAGATTAGAAGTCAAAAGAATCTGTATACGTATGTCTCACAGTGTAAGTATACATGCTCCTAGTCGGACATTATTCTTTGTGGATTTAATGAACCATAAAACAGCAAATTCCTTCCATTTAAAAAAAAAAAAAACATTCAAATTATACGCGCCCAGAATTCAACTGAGGGAATTAATACGTGAATTATATTTGAGGGTGGATGTTTCCTGGTTAGGAGACATGGGAGGCCAGCGGCTCTGACAGCTGTTTCTGTCTCACAGATGTTGGTACAGAACCCATGTTGCTTTAACCCAGACCCCAGATTTTTTTTTTTTTTTTTTTTTTTTTTTTTTTTTACAGCATCAACTATGTCCTCAAAATGTCAGAATAAGATCAGTAAAATTTTATGTGAAGACAGTAAAATGTGTTCACTTATATTAAATAGTTAAAATTATTGAAAGTGTGTGTACAATCTAAAAAGTAGCATATGTTGGTTAAAAACAAGTTAAAAAAAAACAAAAACAAAAAAAAACACAAAAAGCCAAACACAAATGTCTGGCTTGTAAGTAGTAAAAATAACCAAGATACTGTGAAAGAGATTATTAGCGCAGTATTAGCATCAGATAATGATGCTGTGAAATCAAAAAGCTGCTTAATGGAATGAAGGTGCAGGAGATGTGTATCATCACACCTAAGAAAACATCTGCACTCATCCAAGAATTTAGGGCCAAAATAATTACCCCTAAACACCAAAGTAGAAAGTTTAACTTCCTCCCTTCAGGAGCTGCTATAATGACTACATGATATGGTAATTAAAAGATGATTAAAGATTAGGAGTTTCGGTAATTACACCTTTAACTGAGCTAATGGAGCAATCAGACAAAATTTGAGTTTTTTTTTTTTTTTTTTTTTCTTCCGCACTATTTCAGCTCCAAGGCAGTAATTTCTTTTTTTTTCTTTTTTCTTTTTTTACTATTATTTCTACGTGTTTGAAAGAAAAAAGGGACACAGAGAGGAAGAATCAGTGTAATTAGAGGTGAAATGCAACTCGGTCCTTCATACAGCACTTCATGTCTTCTGCACATGCTCAAGTGAAAATTTGGAGCATGTTGAAGGAAGTTTTTTTATTATTAAAAAAGGACACAAACACTCACACTCACACACGCACACACACACACACACACACACACACACACACATAGGCATGCACAAAAGATTTCTACTGCTGGAGTGGCAAAATGAACAAAGATGTCAGCCAACCACAGTCTAGATCAGGCTTTAGTTGGATGTCAGTCTCTCTCTCTTTCTCTCTCTCTCTCTCTCACACTCACCCTCTCTCCACACATTTACCTCATGTTCTGTGGGTGGGGATTAGGCCTTGTCCGGTGTAACCTTATAAAGCTCCATGACAGGCTACTAAAGGCTTTATGTCAGAGTCTGGCCTGTAAAACTCTACTTGACAACACACACACAGACAAATACACGGAGGCCAGGAGGCATGCACACAAAGACACTAATTACCATACATGAGACACAGACTCACACACACATACACACACGCACACGCACACACAGATTGTCAGGTTTATAAGGTTGCTGGTATTATGGGATGTGACAAAGTTGAGGCCAGTTTCACACCAGAGGGGCTTTAGGGACTGCAGCTGACAGCGGTTTCAAGCTGAAACTGTTTTTAAGGCTCTGTAAAAGCCTCTAGCATTTTGCCTGAAAGAGGATATTTGTAGCCTGAAAGCACAAAAAGGTCGAAGGTTCCACAGCTACAGAGAGGAGTCATAAAGAGAAGCATGTTCTTCTTTTCATTTCTGTTAGGCTGCATTTGCGTTGACTTTAGCTCTCTGTGTCGCTCCTTTTCCACTGATCAAAAAACCCGCTAAGACCCGCGAACATCGAGCTTTTGTCATTTCAATCAACATTCACATTGGGTCAAATTGCTCTCGGGTATTTATCGGCTCTGGCTCCAATCAGCATTGATAAACACATCAAAACACAACACCTGACTGAAATCACTAATTTTCAACCCTCTTCCTGCTGTGACGTCTTTCAGAGCACAGACATTGTAAACACACCTGTCACCTGTCCAGCGTGGAGCTGTTAAACCAGACACACGCCAGAGACACCCGGAGAGACGTACTGGAAATGTGGTGGCTAATCAAAGAGGTGCAAGCGCATGCTACACCATAACATGAATCTGTGTTTTTACCTCGCAATCATCGAGATGAAAGATAAAATAACTTTCCAGAGATACAAGCTCCTGTGTGAGTGTATCACAAACCATTGTGCCATGTTTTGGAATCTGGTCTTTTGCCAACACACGGGAATCTTTCAGAAACAGTATCCCTCTGAAACACAAAGTCCAAACTCTGCCCAAACTCGGCGTTGTGTACAGGCTTTCTTTTTTAACAGGTAACATACCGTCTGAGTGTCTGAGAGGTCCCATATAGTATAAAGGTAAATCTCCATGTCTTCTTTGATTATAAAGCAGGTCTAGGTTCTATGGAACCTAATAACACAGCACACAGCTTTTATTCAGAAACTGATCCTTGAAAACAGCCGTCACAAGAGGAGATGTTAAACTACACCGAGATGGTTTTTGGTTCTTAAATCCACAAATATTTTCTCTTATGATAAAAACCACTAATATAACTCAGCATAGATAGACCTAATTAACACCATGGAGTTTCAAAATTGCTCTACACTGTGCCACCACATTTGTGTGGAATAATTGTATCATCATATATAAAATGATTGTGCTGATCAGTTCATTACATCTTATCCGTTGACGGGTTGTTACTGCTCTCATTGTCCCACCTATGGAGCTTCAGTCCTTTACATCTATGAAACCCAGACTGATGAAGCTGCAGCTTGTTCATATCTTATCAGGTATTCCCATAGTGTTGATGGAAATATGCACAAGGCAAAATAGCTGAAGCATTTTCCCGAATATTAAATATTGTACAATTGATTAGCAAGCACAAACACACACATTATTAACATACTCCTAACTCTAACCAATGAATCCTCTTTGCATTGCATTGCAAACCATTAGTTGAAGCATAAACTCGTCTCTCTCTCAGTTTAATTTATTCATTTCTTCCCCATTTTTTTCATCTCTTGTCTGTTAAATTATCAAATTGTTTTTGTTGTTGCTTCCTTATCCTTTGTTCAGATGCTCTGCTCACCTGGCTAACAGGGCTCACACTTTCTACTGAGGTCTGACTTTGAGAGTACAGAATGAATACAATGTGACCAACATCAGCCTTTGTAGGATGAAAGTGTGTGCCGTGATGTACATCTGGTGAATGTCTTCACCGTCAGGAACGATCTCAAATGAGACAGTGTCTGATTTGAAGGTGCAGCTGCATAATAACACATCACATGACTTATTATCTTTACCTTCTGTTTGACTTAAGAACAGCATTTACATAATGAGGGAGAAGCTTCTGAATTTCTCCATGTTTACAAAAATTACATGTTTAACAGATGTGATGTCGATGGCAGAGACTGGAGGAAGAGACGCAGGCATTTGAGGAATAAACTAAAAACTGTATGAATTGAGGGGGAATATAATGTGGCCTTTATTCAGAAAATCTCCCAATAGCCAACAGGAGACGAAGAAAATATAAACAAATAGAAACAGGTTTTCACATTAAGTACATATTATTATCTTATGCACAAATGACCACAACCGCCTCAGTCAGTAATCAGCTGTAAAAGAAAGGTCATAGTTCAATGAAGCCACAATGAAAACATCTGTAGCACAGCTGTGACCCCAATGTCATGAACCTGAGACCTTACCCATGCCTTGATATCCATTCAGTTAGTACTTTGGCGACTTAGTGGTGCTTCTCTCTGGAGCTCTAGTAACAACCAGTCAGTGAGCCAATCAGAAGAGAGGAGGCTCTGGGCCTCTCTTCTAATTGGCTGACTTTTGTCTGAGTGATCCAATATAAAAATATAGCAGATCCTGGGTAAACACTCAGAGAAACCAAATCCTGTAAGGTTGAATAGTGGGTCCAGGTGGGCTGGGCTTGTAGACTGCTTTGTTGTGACATCTCAAAGTTACAGGAAGTCTTGATGACTTGTTTAAAGGCTCAGTTTCTGAATACAGGCTGTGTGCATTTCTCTGTGGACTGAAGCTTTGATACTTTCACAGTATTAATGTAGAACTTAGACCTGCTTTATAATCAAACAACACATGGACATCTTTAGACTATATGGGACCTTTAAAACAATTCTCTTCTTCTAATGTGAACTCATCCTGAAAGCACAGACACTTATGAAGCTGTTTCTTTGTTGCTAATTGATGAATTTGACCGGTTTTAGCTTTGTTTCTTAGCCACACAGCGTATGTACTGTATGTGATGTTGGACTGAGCACAGACAGGATGCTGGGTGTCTGAGGTGAGAAGTCATTTCTCCATTGTCTCCATCATGTGGGGACGGATTCGTTGACTTTAACAGCCAGCGGTCATGGTGTTTGTAGGAAGAGATGAGCATGAAATTACAACTAGATATTTCACCACATCCCAGGCCTGACACGACATCCCTGAATACACAATCTCTCTGTCTCTCTCTCTCACTATTTATTTATTCACCAACTCACTCACTGTGGTCAAAATAAGACGGAAAATGTAGAAAAATAATGCTCTGGAGATGTGGGAGACACTTGCTCATGTTTACAAAGGAATCTCAATTGTGCAGGATCACAGGATTATGGAATTTGAACACATTTTTAGTGAAGTCTCCTTTAAAATAGAGAAATTTAGCTGAAAAATAATTAAAAAAAATACTCCCATCTCCATCTCCTCACATTATGGGCAAACTGGTGGGAGCTCTGGGGCTCTGATTAATTTCTAATTTTTCCCCCATATGAATTTAAGATCAAAAGATACTTTGTGTAATGTAAGATAATAGTTAAGATAATACAATGTTATGCTAACAATGGGTAATGACTATAGAAGCTTGCCTTTTGTGTTTCTCTGACACATACACACACACACACACACACACACACACACACACTTGCATGTGCAATAAAAATCTGCTGCAAGCTACAAGTTCAGTTGAAAGTATAAGAACTTTGAAAAAAATGTTCATCAGAAGTTTCTTCATCATTTTCTTTTATGTTTGTTTAATATATTTTTGCTACAATTCTGTAATTGGGAAAATTAACCAAATTTTTTATCATCTTTTGCCTCCGTAACACACAAATACACACACAAATAAAAGAAAAAATTAAAAAAAAGAGTGTGATAAAAGGTTTATCTTGAAGAAGAAAAATCATAGCAGGTCATGAGCCATTTATCTGCAGATTCTGAAGAGCTCCTCATGCAGTCACAGCTGTAGACAAAACAGATTCAAGGTGAAGAATGTAAAGGTGCAAGCTGATGGGGCATGGTACCATTTTTGAGGTCACCCCTTTCTAGTTTGGGTGTTACTCTGATATTTTTATTCATAACACCACTTATTATCTCCTCTCTTTAAATCTTAGCTGTGAAGAGTGCAACAGTCTTGTTTTGAATAGAAGCATTTCATGGCCACATCTGGGGAGTGTTTCTAAGTCATTAAATAAAAATTCAAACTGTCCACATAGGGCATGTGTTAGTCACCGTTTCTGTATTGGAAAAATCCCTTTCAAAAAAATAAAAATTTGTGAGTTTAGTGTCAGCATGATCTTCTTTTCTTGGCTTTTCATTCTTTGTAACACTGTCATTAACTGCTGCTGCCCTCTGCAAGCTGTAGAAATGACAATCTCCCTTCTATCTTCATGGCAACATGAGATCACAGTATAATAGGATGGACGAGTTAGCTTCCTTTGTGAGGAGAACTGGACGAGACTATACTTTTTTGGGGGCTCTGGGAATGCGGGTCTATTTGATGTAGGGAAATGTCCCCCATTCCCCCTATATTTCTATATATCAATACCACATATTTACAAAATTTAATGAATAAATTTGACTTTTTTTTTCTTTGTGTGTGTGTGTGTGTGTGTGTGTGTGTGTGTTTGTGTGTGTGTGTGTGCGCACGTTCATATGATCCGTGTGGAGGACAGCTTGAAGTTTTAGGTCAATCAGATGAAAAAAAATGAGTTTCTTAGTAATTAAAAAATCCTGCCCATGTAATTCAATTGTATCTATTTTTAGCCCCAGAAGAGTGAAGCCAATTAATTTGAAGAACAGTTTGACTAAACAAACTAATTTAGGAACCCTCTGCTGCCGAGCTTCTTGAGACTGGGAATCGCCTTATCTTTCAGTATTTGGGTACAAACTTTTATTCATAGTGGCAGCTGTAAATATCGCCTCCCCCTACACCTTCTGGACTCATGCCCCATATCAGCACACTGCCACCTCCATAATAATAATAATACTACTGATAAAAAAAATATAATAGTTATACCCATAGGTGTATTAACAATAACAGCAGCAATTCATAATAATAATAATAATAATGAATTATTTATAATGGATCCTGCAGATCTAGAGTCAGAGATATCTGCAGAAAGAGGACAAAGAGAGAGAAAGGACTATAGCTTTTATGTTTTATGGACCAACAAGTGCTTGGTAATTAGTCAAATATCAGTCCTGTATAACATCACATTTTGACTTTTTATTGAGGCTTGAAACACATGGATGGAAACTGACTCACACGTCTGTACAAAGAGGCTTAATCGAGCTTTTCTTATGAAGTTCAGCTTCTCTCGGTGTTTCTGTAACAGCCATCAGCTGTGGAATAAATCAGCAGAGAGCATTAGATTTCTAAAGCACCTCCACAAACAGAATCTGATGCTGTGGATCAGATGGGAGACAGTCAATAATAACTAAACAATGATTATTGTGTTTTTATTTCGTGTCACACACCACAACCCCGCGGTATCGTCACAAGCTTCATGACAGCAGCCATTCTACAATTCTTTGTAGTTTGGTCTTACCTACTACACTCCTCCAAGAATATCTCTCTATGGGCTTCTCAAAATGTTCAGTCAACGGAACTGATGAAATAAGTACGAATGAGAACATCCACTTACAAAAGGGACGTCAGCTCAGTCCTTCAGTGTGGCCCAGGACACATTTGCGTTCACACTTCTAAAAAGAATGTGGCCACATGTGGCCAGACCACTTCCAGATGTGATGCGCACTCAATGCATCACTGGTCCAGAGTGGACTGGTCCAAAACGTCTATTTTGACGTCAGCGTTATACATCAAATTTGCATGTCTTAAGACAGCAGAAAATATTGTGTTAACATGCCAATTTTTAACGTCTTAAGGCGTTTGGATCATCACTGCTTCCACGCTATTGGTCGGCATCAACAACCCCCCCCCTCCTTTTTTTTTTTGATTGAGGGGCTATATTTCATATACATTGGGCTGAATGTATGCCTACGTTGTGGTCATGTGGGCTCTTGCTAGTTGATATGGTTGGGCTACGTACCAATCATGTGTCTTATACGCAAATGTGAATCAGTATATGTGAGTGGTTCAGGTGCGCTCCTCGCTCTGCTCCCTGCTCCATCCCAGTCCCCCCCCCTACCTGCTTTGTCTCTACATCAAAAGACCATATGTGAGTTTTCATCACATTTTCTTTCTAAACATTAATGTGGAGTCATCTTAAAACGTACAAACCTTATATCTGAACTTAGAGCTGTCCACCTGTGATTCAGATGCATGACTCGAGGTGTGTGTTCATGCCAGGTGTGAACAGGGCCTGTAATTGTCAGACCTTTATAGCAACTGGACCCCTGACATGTTCAGGTATATTGTCTCACCTGAGCGGAGCCTCTCAGCCGAGACCAAAAAGTGCTAACTCATTAAATCCACTTGAATTCATACACCTGTGTGTAAAATGGCAATACAAAGTTAATACACCTCGACAACAGGTTCCAAATGGAAACTGCAAAACTCCTTCAGTGAAACCAGCTGGAACTCAGTCGAGTCTATTTTACATTCAGACTTTATTTTTAACCTGCCACAACCAGCTGGATGCACCACGCTCCCTTCTTACTCTCCACACTTGGATCTATGCAGCGGAGCGAGGAAACTACTCCAACCACATTACAAGATTGAATTTCATGTTTTAGCACACTATGGCAGATGCTCCTTGTATAGCCTACAGGTAGGAGAGGTGCAAATGAACTCTCAGTGTCAGCAGTTTCTCTCTGTTCACTTTGTAGCGGGAAAACAACAGGCGGAACATAAATGAAAAACAATTTGGAATAAATTTGGTCTATAATTGCAACTCTGTGAGCGGCAATATTTCCTCACTTGTCACGGCGGGAGAACATATGTGCTGTCGCCCTAATCTCCGAGGAATGACAGTGGATGAGTTTGGCTGTTTGTGTTTTCAGGTGGAGCTCCTGAGGGCCCCCTTACTTTATCAATTTGTGTGTGTGTGTGTGTGTGTGTGTGTGTGTGTGTGTGCGTGTGCGTGTGCGTGTGCGTGTGTGTGGGTGTGGGTGTGGGTGTGGTGGCTGGGAGACAAAGATTCCGTGGTTTTAATTTCTCCACCTCCTCTTACCTCTTATAGGCGTGTGTGTGTGTGCGTGTGTGTGTGCTCTGACCACCAGGGAAATGTGCGTTAACAGGTTCTAAAGAGCGCCGATCCCCAGCTAAAGCATTAATGTGAAAACTTAATTAAGGCGACAGTAAGGAAAGCTATTATGGGTAAGCTGTTAGAAATTAACCAGTCAATCTAAGGGCGTCTAAATTGAATTTTTGCTGAAGCGTCCGGCATTCGACTCATCAAATCTCATCTCTTCTCACTACCTCTGACCCCTTGGGTTCAATTTAGGTGTGAGTCCATGAGCGTGCGCGCCTCTGTGTGTGTTAGCACAACACAACATAAAGATGTACGCTTTTATATTAGCAAGAATACAGAACTCAATTAAGAAAGTGCTTTAGCAATCCAATTAAAAGTCTTTGGACAATTCCTGCTCTTGACTACGCTCCCTCCTCCCCTACTAATAATGAAATAACACACACATATCCTCTCCTGCTCTCTCCACCTTGTCTTAATAATGAAACAACTTAAAAATACACCAGGGCTTTAAATGAGGGCTTTAAAAGGTTGCAGTGCGTATTCTTCCTCTCCCTCTTGTTCTCTATTGCTCTTTTCTATCACTTCACTCTTTCTCCTCACCTAAAAGGCCAAGCAATTGACTGAATGTGTTGACTCGTGGATTGAAATGAAGCAGATGCTGTTTGAACAGGTGTTAGAGACAGGGAGGAGTCTTGTCTCTTGTTAATCTCACCGTTCAATTAAAGACTAAATTAGCCAAACCGTCCCTTCAATAGTGTGCTTGTGCGTGCAGAGGGTGTTGTTAGCGGATGCTCGTTAATGCGCTCGTTTTACCTTCCGTTTCTACGACCTCGGGAGACAAGACACTTGGTGGTGGCCATCAGTCTCCTGTGGCAACCCCTGGGCACGCTCAGATCAATTCTGTATCCCATAATAACATGTGCATGCAGGCCAGTCTGTGGGTGTAATTACCTGGTGTGTCTCTGTGGTAACATAGAAAAGGCTTTTATTAAATTAGCCCAGTGGGTCGGCATTTATGGAGAAGTGTCTGGAGAGGCAGAGAGGCTGGTTATACAGTGGAGCACAGGGACAACTTAGCCAGCATTCATCATCCAACATGGAGGGGAGGCTCATTGAATTAGCTGAGTGTCAGTGCTTGTGGAGAAAAGTCCAGAGGTGGGCAAAGTTTTCTTAATGCAACACAAACTCTGGATGGCAGATCGCGTCTTGTGGAAACAAATACATGTCTGTCAGGATTGCATTACCACTTATGTGATGATTTAGCTGTTGAAAGTAGATTTTTATCCTGTTCTTAATGAGTTAGTTAATAGTTACAAACTGATATTTGGCTGCCAAGCTTAAAGGTCCGTATAGTATAAAGGTAGATGTCCATGTTGTCTTTGATTATAAAGCAGGTCTAGGTTCTATATTAATACTGTGAAAGTATCAAAGTGTTGAGAGAAGAGAAATGTCCTTCAAACAAGCCATCAGGACTTCTGGAACTTTGTGATGTCACAACAAAGCAGTCACCAAACCTTGCAGGATTTGGTTTCTCTGAGTGTTTTCCTCAAATTTGCAATATTTTTATTGGATCACTCAGAAAACAGTCAGCCAAACAGAAGAGAGGCTCAGAGCCTCCTCTCTTCTGATTGGCTCACTGACCTGTTGTTACTAGAGCTCCAGAGAGAAGCCTGAGAGAGCAGATGTGAAACTACATTGAGATGGTTTTTCGTTCTTAAAACTACAAATATATCTTGTTATGACACTTCAAATAAAACACAGAGTAAGAATCATACATGGGCCTTTAAGGGAAAAGTTGAAATAATCTCCCTCAAAAGACATTGAGGTAGATTAGAAAAGATTTATACAAATAATGCAAAGCATATTTCCCATAATGCTATCCCTGTGATTAAGTAATTCATTTTGAATTCAAGGTTTCCAAAAATGCCATACATGTCAAGCTGAATTTTGGTGACTTGTATGAAATGCTGTACGAGACATCTCATCTCTCTCAGAATATTTCCATTTGATCATCTATCATGACCTGATGAACTATGGGTCCTGTCATTTCTTCAATTTCAAATTTTAGAGAGGGTGTTTCCTGGGGAAAAAAGTTCAGATGTAATTTAATACTAATTATAGGACAAAACGAGACAGTGTTCTGAGAGAGAGCAGAACGCTGCCTCATGCTCTATGTTTAGTAAAGAACCAGGAAATTATAGTACTTAAGAGAGTGGAGTAGAGGTTATGAGCACTTGTTAATTTCTAGAGAAATTCCTTGAAAGAAGTGCTAATGACTGAGGGGGAAAAAATTACATTAATTTATTCGTTGCATTTTATGAACTTCATTCTCCTTATTTGCTGAATAGCTTATTTGCTTATAATTTAAAAGATCACAAAAAGACACATTTGATGTGTTTGCCTGCTCCACTGACCTGCTGTGAACTGACTGAAAGACTGACAAATTACACAGTTTCCAAGGACTCTCTTTAGGAATCATGGTTACACACCAGCTTCTTTCTAGGAAACTGTCATGTAACCGAAAGACATATTTTTTAGAAGGTTTTAATGTCTTACAAATTAGCCT
The DNA here is from genome assembly GCF_002260705.1 of Seriola dumerili. Classification (NCBI taxonomy): domain Eukaryota; kingdom Metazoa; phylum Chordata; class Actinopteri; order Carangiformes; family Carangidae; genus Seriola; species Seriola dumerili. Next base: position 1,344,407 of record NW_019174522.1, on the reverse strand, counting down.
GGTGACATACAGTGCATTTTGTATTTTGTATTAAAATTAAAATGTATCCCTAATGTAAATTTACACATAGTAACTCTAAATATATATATTTTTGTTTACATAACAAATCATGTTTTCTGTAATTATTAATAACTGTATGCACCTTATTATTTTCTCATTGTAGTAACCTAACGATCACATAACCTCCAGATGGCATATAGTGCTCATAACAGCAACAATATACAGGGGTGGACAGTGTGATTTCTTTGTGTAATTTTGTCACCGCAAATAGATAAACACAACAGATTTTAAAGGTCCCATATAATATAAAGCAGGTCTAGGTTCTATATTAATACTGTGACAGTATCAAAGCCTCAGTCCACAGAGAAATTCACACAGCCTGTATTCAGAAACTGAGCCTTAAAAATGAGCCATTAGGACTTAAGGAATTTTGTGATGTCATGATAAAGCAGTCACTGCTCCAGTCATGCCCCAAGCCCCGTCCACCATGGAGAGGAGAAAACTACACTGAGATGGGTTTTGGTTCTTAGAACTAAAAATATATCTTCCTATGGATCAACACTTCAGATAAAACATAGGAGAAATGTCAAATATGAACCTTTAAGAATAAAGCTACATAGAATTGTGTACATGGATGAAAGGTTAACAACCACAACAACAACAAAACAAGGAGTATTATTGAAAGTTGAATTAGTCCTGCCAGAGAAGTATAAAATATGGGGCATTTAAACCAGTGGCGTCTGCTGGTCTTATAAGGAGGGGAAGCTCATTTTCGGCCTACATCATAAAATGTGTCCGTTTATTTATATGTAAATTCGCAGAGTGACAGAAGAGAGTCGCCAAACACAACACTAGTCGTTTTTAACAAAGACAAAGTCGCTGAGGATCAGTAACGTCTCCAGATCAACTCCGAACAACGGAATGAAAAACTTGAAAAATGCTCCGGTGGATGCTTATACTTCAAGATCGCTGATTCGCTCATTTCGCTGTCAATCAAAAAGGGACTCAGCCTCAGACAGATCATCCAATCATCATGCAGAAGCCGAGCGTCCGGGCCAGCCCACTGCCCCATAGACCCCCAGAGACGCTGAGCGTCCGATGGGCGGGACAAAGCCCAGCATTTATCCAATGACCGTCTAGTTTCGCTGCAGTGGAACAACCCACTCTGTGCCTCCCCGTTGAAGTCAGTAGACGCTCGGCGTCTACACTGTGTAAAGCACTGTGGCGCTGCGGGGATGAATGAGAAGGAAGTCGTGTCGGTTACCTGTGATAAGTAGCTGATTCTGAACAAAAGATGAACGTGTTCTAGCGCATAATTAGTCAATGAAATGTACACACAACAGCACATATTTGACCACTGATTTTGTTGACATCGTAGGGGAAGCTGAGCTTCCCTTGCAGAGCAATCGCCACTGGTTTAAACAAGCCTTGAACACCAAACCACCACAGCATTAAAAGAGAATATGAGTAGCTCAGGTTGGTGTACTACAGCAGACCTGCACAGCGGTTATGTGTCAAACCCCTTCTATCCATGTTAATCCCTGATGCAAACATATATCATATATATCTGACAAATAGATCTGAAACAAACAATAGCTTCATATAATTTCCTTGGCACCAGTATATTAAAACAAAAACATGATCATTTATTTTAACATGACACAATCATTTCTGAGCACTGATAAGTTGCTCCAAAAACTGGTGTTGGGTTCAGTTGAGATCTGGTGACTGTGAACGCTATAGCACATGGTTCAATTTCATACTCATAAAAGCATGCAGTGACCCCTTGTGCTCTGTGTGGATGCTTCTGCTTTCAGGGTATTTGGTTTTGTTTTGCATCTAAATATTCAGTGACATTTGCTTCCTGACAAAATAATTTCAATAGCCATAAAAGCTGCACTATCAGATTGAATACTTTTCACAAAGATTACAGAAATGTAAAGTATGTAATGTAATGTAAATGTCAACGTAGAACAACCTGTGCAGCTGCAGGTTGTTGTAATTCACTCCATTCAGGAAGGCTGGATAACTGTAGTTAACTATGTAGCAGGATGATGTTCCCATTTTTGAGTCCACCTGCTAAGCTCTGGTAAAATGTTTCCTCAAACAAAGGAAACAACATCAAACTCATTTGTATCATTGAAAAATGTAGGTGATGATTCATGCAATACTGATCAAAAATAAACAGAGCAACCATAGCATCTTTCCATCATCTCCTGGAGGAAAGACCTGACTCTTGCACAAGTAAAGGTTTCACTCTATTCCATAGACTGTACATAAAGATGGATGTAGTCTCTGTGACATCACCACAGGTTTACCAGACTTCATCCTACTCCCAGCTAATCCAAAAACGGGCAAAGAACTGGGGCGTGTGTGGAGCCGAGATGTTGGTGCATACTGGTTTGTGGCAAGCCTGTGCTTAACCACCTGTCACTTATGCATAACTTTAAGCCTTGATAAAATGTAAACAGGTGAGTTATATACAGCTGTCATGAAGGAGGAAATTAGAGACCAAAACAGTTTTTGTACCAGGCTGTAAACATGTTAATTTCTGCTGTAAAGTTGGACATTTTAACATGGGAGTCTATGGGACTGACTCACTGTTGGAGCCAGACTCTAGTCATCATTAGAGGAACTGTAGTTTTTGGTACTCAATTTTTCATCCCCACAGGTTGCTGCTGACAAAGACAAATGCGCTGCAACGGCCCAAAACAATTCCAATAGAAGAAACAAGCTGCAAATTCATAAATGATGCAGATTCAAAAAGACATACGAAAATACAAAACAAATACAACAAAAGCAACGTGATGCAAATGAAAAAACGTACTGCAGGAGGCCAAAACAAAGACATTAACAGCAAACCCCCAAAACAATTCCCCATAATCCTCCACGTTCACACCTGGGTATGACCTCCCCCCAGGAACCTCACAACCAGTTAGTGTTGGTCACTGTGTGACATGTGACCCAAGGTGTCACCAGGCCAACGAAACCCAGCTGTGTCCCTTTGTGCTTTCTCTTCTCTCTTTTCACTCTGCTCTTCAAGCTCTCTAGCAGTGTCAAGGCTTTTTTTCCCCTGCAGGCCTGCCCACAGCAGAATGCTCCACTTCACTCCTCCTCAACAGCAGCGACGCGAGTGCCTGCTTAAAAAGTGAGGAGTGATCAAGTTTAATTCAGCGCTAGCAGCTATGACACAAAGTTAGCCAGCTGATTTTACAAGCAGCAGAAGTCGCTGCAGAGTTAGCATGAGACAGCCACCTCTGTAAGGACAACAATTAGGAGAAACCAGTGACCTCCTCAGAAGCAACACAAGCGGCAACCTGCAAGGCTGAAAGATGAAGCCAACACCGAAGAACCAAAAACTGCACTTCCTCAAATGGCCGCTTGGGTCTGACTCCAAAAGTGAGTCGATCCCCATAGACTCCCATGTTAAAATGCCTAACTTTACAGCAGAAATAAACATGTTTACAGCCAAAAACTGGTACAAAAAACAGTTTTGGTCTCAAGGGCTAATTTTCTCCTTTATGCCAACTGTGCATGGGGTGAATTTTTATACAACTCACTTGTTTACATTTTAGTAAGGCATAATTGCATGGCATGCCGCTTTGAGTGACAGGTGGGTGACAATATGCCTGCCACAGGCCGCCATGCACTGAAGTCGACTCACACCCCTCCTGTTTGCCCATTTTTGGATTAGCCAGGACTTCAACGGAATCAGGTACCGGCAAGATGGCGACAACGGAACGGCCCACTCTGAGCCTCAAAGTCCAGAAGCCTATGGGTGACGTCACAGAGGCAATGTCCATCTTTACTTAGTGTATAAAGCCATACAGATCAGAGAGGACTTCACTTTAGGAAGCCGTTGCAGCTCGTTTGCCCTTGTCAGCCACCGTAAGTCTGTCATTTATGCTACGTCCACACTACTGTGTTTTCATTTTCAAACAATCTCCATCCAGACACAATACCCTGACAATATATACATACACAATCACGTACACTGAGCATGTGCGAGCTGGTGTAAACAGGAAGAAAATTGTCTACTCTGCAGTTGATTAATTTCAGAAAATACCTCAAATTAGTAACAGTGAAGACAGCTGTAGCATTAAAATACAGAATTTAACTCAACAACAGCTGCTAGCAAAGACAATAAGGTCAGTAACACTTTTAACACAGTTAAACACAACACAGTAACACAATTCATCATCATGTAGCTTTCACTACTGGTAGTTGAGGCTGATTAGACCCAACCAGGGAGCGACCATGGGGGTCTACATCATCGTTTCCAAAGGTCTTCAGACTACAACACAACCCCAGAGTTTTCAGTCTAAAACGGGTCCAGCAGAGTTTCCAAAAGTCTCAAGTCTTGAAAAGAGTGGTGTGGACGGGAGGTGAAAATGTGGCGAAAGAGATGTGCTTTAAAAACGAGCTTCGATGCTGAGAACAGTGAGATTGAATCAAACTGTAAAGTTAAAAAAACTAAACAATAGCTGAAAAAGAGTAAATAATTGGGTGATAATTCTCTTTGGGCTGTCTCTGTGTGAGCCATTCTCTCCCATTATCCACAACCATTTTATTTAGTGTTTGTTTAAAAATATTGATTAGTGAGGGCTTTAAGGTGAACACTGGTTAATAACTGATGCCTCCTTTTGCTCATCTTTGTTCATGCTGCATAGAGGGAAATATTTCTCTTAATTTTCTCATATTTTTGTGTAAAAGGTGGTTATGTTGGGAATTTAATTTAACATTTGAGTATGTGTGTGTTTGTCTCTCCATGTTGGGGCAGTGTTGTTGTTGTTATGTATTGACACAGGCATGTAATTTCTGTACCTCAGAAGTTCTATCTAACGTTTATTTAAATGAGAAAATTATGCTAAACAAATTTGTGTAAATATCCATCACTACTCGTATAGATGGAGCCACTTAAGATATAATTATAAAGGTAATTTCAGGTAACTGAACGAGAAGCAGGGAGTAAATCCACTCGCTTTCCTTTCATATCTTTAATTTGCAGTGTGCAGCTTAGTTTATTTGCCGAGTTATAGCCGAAAAATAAAGCTTTTTAAAGATTCTAAATAAGGCAATAGCACATTAACACCGGCCGGGCAGTTACGCTGGCAGTTAGGGCAGGTAATGTGGAAATTAAACATGGTGATTCAGAGGTTGGTCAAATTAAACTGGAAAAGTGGGTCCGTAATTGTCTGGTAGTCCATGCTAGGGGAAGGGCCAAAGAAAGGAACATCATTAGGGCAGAACTGGACCACCAGGACAATTTATTCTCCCTTTTGAAGACTGTTTTGGCGGTATTTCTGCTCCATTGGACACAATATTTTGTGGCTAAAGTAAAAGGAAAGATGAGAGGATGAGAAAGAAAGAGGGAGAAAAAAAAGAAGAAAGGTGGTAATAGCTGATAAACTGTAGCTTGTACTTATTTCAAGCTTTTCCAAATTCACATTAAGAGAAATATGGCGCATTAGTGAGCGTGATTGTGGGTTCAAAAGTGTGATTTGGATGTGCTACACAGCTGGTGCAGATTGACTTTTTTTTTTTCCTGGAAAAAAAATGGACATAATTTAAATTTCTGTCCTCAACACACACCTCTTGATTCCTGATGTCCCTGTTGCATCTCAGACATCATTTGTTCATTGTTTGTGCTGTGGAAGGTGGGTGGAGCATATCCCAGCATGCACTGGGCATCCAGCACCTTGGATATACTGCCAATGCAAACAGATCAACACGTAGACAAAGACAAACATAGCCTACATTGGCAGGCATTTTTAGACTCCTTTTCAGATGATTAGTTGGAGTCTCCTATTGTATTGTACATAAACATGAACAACAACATATGGAAACTTACTGAGTTTGCAAAAAACATCAAACAGACTCATCAAACTTGGCAAACTGTGACGGACAGAACTTCATCTATTTTTTTTCCTGCTACAGCTGCAACAGTGATGTAGTTCAAATATCATATCAATAATTGATCAGTGCAAAATGTAATAGGTTAGTAACTTTTAACTGTATTACAAGCAAGTTTTAGATTTTTATTACAAGTCATTCCAAGCATTTCTCTAATACTGAGTCCACATACATTTCTCTGTACCAACATGAAGCTCAGAATAACAGATTCATTTCACATTCAATAAAACACTAATGCAATCAAAAAAAGAATTAAGCAACACTGTCTACAGAAATCAATCAGAATTGCTGCAATATGCTTCAACATAAATGCAGTTAAATACAGTGCATGCAGCCTCTATAGGTACTAATTCACAGAAGTAGCATACTGAAATGAACTGGAATAAGTGGCCAGCTGGGAGGCAGGAGATCAATCTACAACCAATTATCATGTTTTGTTCCTTATTTGTTAACCTTTCATCCATGTATAGACTTCTATGTAGTTTTATTCTTAAAGCTCCATATTCCTTTCTCCTGTGTTTTATTTGAAGTCTTGATGGTTCAGTTGAGGCCAAGGGGCTGGGGAATGTAATATCTCACTGATGGTCCCCACGAATATATTGCAACAAGGGTGTGTGTGTGTGTGTGTGTGTGTGTGTGCGTGTGCGCGTGCATATGTGCATGTGTGCGCATTTGTTATTAGAAGAATGAGTTTATGTGTGCCCTCTCTGCACTACAACAATAGATCAACAGCCATGACCGAGTCAATTTGTTCTGCTCTCCCGACAATTTATCTGTTCCAGTCTGACATGTAGGTAATTCACTGTGACAACTCTGAGAGTCATCGTAGTGAGCCGCTCCTCTCTGAGTGTTTGTGTGTGCACGCGTATAACCTAGTGTGTTTCTGTCAACGTGTGATGTGTGATGAGTCTAATGGGCCATGCAAGTTATTTATATGCCTCGCAGTCGGCAACTGAGACGTACAAATGGACTCGGTGTTGATTTTCAACCAGCCAGCACTCCTGCCACCCACTCATTGCCTTGATTAAGGCTGTCATGTCTACTGGTTGACTGATTAACGCTGTCACCAGTCTTCAGCTCGCAGCATCCTTCTACACTCTGGCTAAAGCATGCTGCCTCACACCGTCACAGGTGATTAGCTTGAAGGAACCACATCATGTTGCTATCAAGTGTCTTTTTTCATGCTAAACAGGAATGATTCTGAAGAGATTTCTAGTTTTGAAATTTCAAACCTGTGCTCATTAGGTTTTTATGCAGCCTATTCTGCTAAATTTACTTTTCAGTGTCATGTATCATTGATTTGTGATTTATTTTTTGGTGCTGTGCTGTGTACAACAGTTGTAGCAGATGTATTATATACAGTCAGTATCAGTTTGCTGGTGTGTGAGGCCTGGTGAAAATGTACTTATGGGTCTTGAACATGGGTGTGGGAAAATGGCTCGATAGTGCCACCTAAAAAATTTCAAAGGGGCCCTTCATACCCCCTTGGTTTTAACCTACATGCACCAAAATCTGTAGGCACATTAAACATGCAGAGACATACACAAAAGCCTCTTGCACCCATAGTCTAAACACAACAGGAAGTCCGCCGTCTTAATTTCCCGGTGTTATTCTTGCAATTCAAGGGTCACATACTTTGATAAACTCCTACTAGAGAATTGATCACACTGACATCCTATTTGGTTAGTCCATCATAAGACCTTTGTGAGGTTAAATTGCAAAAAGCGTTAAATGCTAAATAGAAATGATTTTGGAGAGATGCAGCCTATCCTGCTAACTTTACTCTTCAGTGCTATGTATAACTTTGATTGGAGATTATTTTTACACGCTGTGCTGTGTACAACAGTTTTAGCAGATGTATTATGTACAGTCAGTATCACTTTGCTGTCACTCCATGGGTGTTAGGGAGGATTTTAGAACATACAGTGGGGTCCACTTGAAAGTGGTTGGACAGATTAAGGTTGAAGGTTCCACCGAAGCTTGTGAGCGTAAATGACAGTTAAGGGCAAAACCTCACAGCACTTACATCCTTTGTTTTCTATGCAAGCTCACACACCGGCACCATCTTGATGCGCATCATTGCTAGTTGGTGCATGTTGGTGCATCAGGATGCCACTGTCCTATTTTTCCTGCATCAACACACATCAGTACTCCTGTCACCGCCCGGCTACTGTACCTTAACGACTTCTTTTATCTGTATGAAGTGCAACAAATGACATTGTCCTCTCCAACATAGGTAGTGTGTTGTGCATGAGCATTAAGTTCAGACAGAGAGCGCCATTTTTTAGCTAATGTATTTCGTCACCTCCGTGGTCTAATGAAAAGCCAACCTATTTTTTTTCACCAGCACTGGATCTCAGAACCTCTTTTTACCAACACTCATGACTCTTAGACACTTGAACTCCTCCACTTTGAGCAACGTTCCTAAGAGAGAGCCATATGTGGCAGACTTGGAGGTGCTGATTCCAACTGCATCAGACTAAAGTGTGAAATGCTCCAGTGCCTGCAGCAGGTCACAGCTGAATGAAGCCAAAATGAAAACATCTGTAGAAGAGTGTGACGCCAATGTCACCAAACCTGAGACCTTATACCCGTGCCTTGATATCCATGCAGTCAGTACTTTGACGACTTCTCTCTGGAGCTCTAGTAATAACTGGTCGGTGAGCCAATGTTTGGCTGACTGTTTTCTGACTGATCCAATAAAAATATAGCAGATTTCCGGTAAACACTCAGAGAAATCCTGCAAGGTTTGGCTTGTGGCATGGCTGAGAGCGGCATTTTCTTTGTTGTGACATCACAAAGTTCCAGAAGTCCTGACGGCTGGTTTTAAGGCTCAGTTTCTGAATACAGGCTGTGTGCATTTCTCTGTGGACTGAGGCTTTGATACTTTCACAGTATTAATATAGAACCTAGACCTGCTTTATAATCAAACAACACCATCTGCCATCTACCTTTATACTATTTATATCTTTAAGATGAACAATTAATCAAAATATTATATATTATGGAAATCACAATATGGCCAAGTGTAATTTCCAAATAACAGAGGTGAATTGTTTTAAAGTTAAAATGTGTCAAAACACAGCAGAACTTAAGCATTGTGGTGCTAAAAACGATTTTCTCCAGATGTAAGGGAGCATGCTTGTTTGGTTTTTATTGTGATAAATTAATAAAAAAAATTTCAGTTAAAATGAAATGCAAAAATGACCATTTCCTCTGAAATTGTGACTCATGTCGCAATCACAATAACTGCCCTTTTTTTTTTTGCACATCGTTCAGTTTTATTTTAAACCATTAAACATAACATTCAGTCTACAAGGACCAATCCCAGAGCCATCACATTTCTGCAAACAAATATATAATATATAAGATGCTCATATGTCCATATTTATAGAAGGTTTAAATGATTTACACTTTTAGGCATTTATATATGTATTTACTTTTTAGACATAATATTGTACATGTATAATTATATGAGCAGGCTCAGCTCTCTTGTGTTGTCATTCCTCAATGATTTAAGGAGGCTGCTCTGCCTCGGTTTCAGTCTGAACACAACCTAACACATCATCCTGTCTCAGCCTCAGTCCACAGAGATCAAAGCACTGCCACACCACAGACATTTCCCCCCTCTGCAAATGTATTTTATAGCATTCTGTTACTGGGACCAGTGATACTCTCAGTGTCAGGCACAAAATAATGTCACACACTGGTCATGATGTAACACTGACTTCATTACAATAGACCAGAGATATTAAAATTCAGAGACGTCCAGTTAGACAAACATTTCCTCAAGCAAAGGTCTGGAACCTTGGTCCGGGAGGGGGGAGGGAGGGACAGGAGGGATTAAGTACTCTAATAATAATTAACATAAATTATTAAATTACTTTCATTATTTTCTAATTTCAAGGAAAATAAAGAGTGTAATAAGTAATCAGTACATGACAGAGCTTTTGAAAAAATAAAGAGCTTCATTCCATTTCCATTTCACAAGTTTCAACCATTTTCACAATAAACAATCTCCACTCATCTTAATGACCTAGCACCTCCTTTTCTCTTTCCTTCCCTCTTAAATCCCACTCTCCCACTTTCCCCACTTATTTCTGCAAATATCGTCCCTCCCCCGTGCGTGTATCTCACTCACTGACTCGAGTGGCAATGATTGGCTGAGTAGTTTCACATGAGATGAATTATAATGCATGCGATGCGATTGGTCTGTGAGTTAGACCAGAGCCCTAAAGATCTGAATAATTTATAGGTCATAGGTCCAGGTCCGCGTAGGACGTTGTTTGGTTCTGGACCCGGACAGTAGTTTTTGTTCTGCATGTACCAGATGACAGATGCTGCTGCTGCTGGTCCTTTGTTTTCTGATGACACCATGTACACTAATATAAAAATAAATGTGTTAACATGCATTTATTAAGTATCTAGGTTACACAGAGGAACCCGCTGATGGCAGTAATCAGGGAACATGCACTGTAGTAACCAAGTTACTATGAATCTGAGTATACATGCAGCAGCCCCTGACTTATTATAGAAGCATGGATCACTGATTTTAACTGCGTAGTGATAGAAGATGCTACTTCCTGACTTCCTTGCACTGATCTCTCCTTTCATCCAGCCACTCCCCTGTCTGCTGTCTTTCACACAGACACATGGCAGAGAAATCAGTATTCACAGAGAGAAATCTATACCCGGGGAAATTTTCTCTAATCCCCTTCGCCAATTATAGAAACCAGGTTTCTCGTTTACATGACGATAAAAAAAAAATAATGAAAACAGCTTAGTGGAGAAAGTGAGGTGTAACCTGGTTCCTTAAGTGCATGTAAACACAGTCAGTGGCTGAGTCAGAAGAAGCTGCACAAACGGGAACACTCTTTTTTTTTGACTTCCACAGATCAGGGGATGAACAGAGGATCCATACTACCTCACTGAATTCTTCTATTAACATGATCCACTCAGGAACAGGAAGTGGAAGGAATGTCAGTGCTCTTGACACACGTGTTTCAAAACAGTGCACTGCAGTTCAGTATGGCACAGTCGATTATTATTATCCTTTGATACGCTTAGAAAACTAAAATGTAAAGGTTGACCTTCAAACTTAAAATGGCACTTATATAATAATCTAAATATATAGTGACATACTGTATATGGATGAGTGTCCTCTTGATGTATTAAATGCTGCCCTGTTCACTGAGCTTCAAACTGAAAGCACCTTTTAAAATGACATATTCCTTATTCTGCATTCTTCATCTTCATTATCTCTAAGAACGAAGGGAAAATTGTGCTGCTGGTGATTCGATAGTGACAGGGTTACTACACGTACATATTTGGGCAGAGAAGTTGAATTGGTCAATTGGTTGTCAGGACAGCCAATAAGATTGTCGTAGTACTGTGCTGCACAGTGATTGGTTGTTTTTTGGAAAGCCTCTCTCCCCCACTTCTTAGATACACAGCAGCCAGTCACTGGAGGGTTTTATGAAAGGAGTGTATGGCACAGACCACACACACACACACATACACTGCATATTTCCGTTACTGTATAAAGAGAGACCATGGAGAATCTGTGAATCTAAACGAATGTACAGGAGGCTCCTTGTGTCAGAGCTCACAAATCTGTGTGAACTATTGTTTGTGTGTGTGAGAGAGACAGAGAGAGAAGATCACAGTTTTTGATATATTTTCTATGACATTTTTTTCTGTCATATTCATAATTAAATGTCAAAAATGTTCTGTCTCTCATCTACATGGTCATTCACATGCATTTCCATTTTTGATTCTTTTATAATAATAAATAAATAAATAATAAAGTTGTGCGCTTTTAGACCCTGTCCAAGATCTATTACAAGAAGTGCAGTTCTGTTTAAACTGTGTCTAGTTTCACAGACTTGGTCACACATGGTTCACGCCCACAATCCCCACAGTCATATACTTTGGGCTGCATGTGGACAGTTGTCCCTCGCAGACATGAGCAGATCACAAACTTGGTGTCAAACAGACCCTCACGACTCTCGAGGATAATTTGGGCATCCAGCTGCTTATTGTGTTCTTGTTGAGAGCCACTGGTGATCTTTAAACTCCTCAAGCCAATATACAAGTGTTTTCAATTTATTTTTTTTTATTGTTCATTATTATATTGTATGGTATTTTGAGAATAATTTTCTTTTCCTGTGTTTGATCAGGTGAAAGTCTCAATGACATTAAAATCTCTTTTTTCAGGAAAGACTTGGCAATGAAGGCAGTAAAAAAACACTGTTACAATAATATAGACAAACAACATACAGACAACTGTCACACACTATAAAAGAATAAAAAAAGAAGCTATGACTTTCTTAAACTACTTTTAAAAAAGTAAAAACAATAATAGACTGGTGACTCCTTTAAAAGGGGATTCCACCAATTTGGTACATGAAAATCAGTTTACCTGTCACAAGGAGTTTTTCAAAGTCTAAGAAAATGAATGTTGAACGGCATTGCTTTTTTTCAGCTTTTTAAAAGACAAATCAGTTCTAGCAGTGCAATACATTGAAATGCACTGAGAAGGGATTGCTTTATAGATAACATATGGATTTTGGTAAAAGATGTAAACTTATTGTTCGATTTTAAAATAAATTTGGGTGAATAATTGCAATAGATTTTTTCTCTGAATTTAGGGGTATGTTTTTGCCTCATAAAGGTGCCAAATGGTATGTTGTTCTGACTGCACCTCATTAGGTACCAACTCTGTACCTATCCAATGGGTACAATGGATATGGTTTTGTACCGAGGCATAAAAGCACATTTTTGTCACATGCGGAGCAGCAATGTTATTTTAGAGGTAAAGATAAGAAGGTAGAAAAATGTACCACTGTTCAAAGGTACAGTGCTGTACCCTGTTAGTGACAAAGCCTTTGTACCTTTTTAGGTCCATTACTTTACTTTCATTTCTTAGTGTGCATTGTGTCCACACATTTATGAAGTGCATAGTCACTTGTGATTGACAAGCCAATTAGGGCGCAGTGTGGACCAATTCTCACTGCTAATAATTGTCAGGGGGATGACAAGAATTTCCCTAACTAGGATTTAACATTTTTACTTCTTCTATAGATGTAGCCGTGTTGCCATTGAACATAAAACCATCAGTCAGCACCATGACGCACTGAGTAAGGATTGTGGAGACAGGCTGAGTCCTCTACAGATGTCAGGGAGTGGCTGCCAGAGGGCCCCCCTCCTTGAGCCAAACTGTCCCTGCAGTTTGCCTCAAACTCTTATTTGGCTCTTCATCTAATATCACTGAACCATCCACTGTCATTAAGCCCTTTCATAAACTGTGCAACTGTTCTCCTAAGACCAGAGCAGAACAAATTAACCAAATGTGTTATCTCCTCCTGAGCTAATTTAATGGAAGGTACACATACATATTTGCTTGTTCTGCGCATGAGGACATCAGTTTCCTCAGGGGAGAGGCTTCAGTTGGTGGAAGAGAATGCCGCCATTCTGTCACCAAATTATCAGAGCACCGAGAGTACGGTGCTTTTAAAGGAAGGGAATGAGGTGATTTGATTGTTATGTCTAAAACCTCAGTGACTGATAATGTATTCACCCTAATCCAACTCCAACTGGGTTAAGGAAGGCATGCAGTCAATGGAGGGCCCTTAGAAGTGGAGTTATACAAATGTGTGTATGTGCCCCGCTGTGTAACCTATGCTTCACCCAGTACTCTGCTGATCTGCAGAATATTGATGAACAAAGATCAATGCACTCTCATTACAAAGGTGCAAATATGTTTCAAAAAATATCTCCTTCCTTCAATCATCCTCCATCTTTTTTTTATCTCTTCATTCTCCAGTGTCATCATTCGATCCGCCCATTATTTACCTTCCTTAGGTTGCCCTTCCTCACATACACACACAAACACACACGTATAGTCAACAATCTGCCAACACATAAATGGCATAAATAAATTCTCTACAATACATAAAACACAAACAATGCAGAAACACTGTGAAGCAAAACTGATTTGTACAAAGTTTCCAGGGGACACCAGGAACACACCATTTGTGCAATTTGCTTACATCAACCATTTGATAATACAAGTCCTCCAATATGAATGTGAACATACCTACCTTCATTGCCATGGTTACAATATAAGCCATGGTTTGATTAGGTTTAGGGAAAGACTGTGATTTGGGTTAGAATAAGTACTTCCTCAACATTAGATGATCTATGTTGTCAATGAACACACAGACTGTACCTAGAGCTGCCTACCTTCCTTCGTCAGCATGGTTACTATAACAACGGCCATGGCTTGGTTAGGTATAGGCACTAAAACTACTTGGTTAGGTTTAGGAAAAGATCATGCTTTGGGTTAAAATAAGTACTTAGACAGTCTTTGTTGTCATGGTTACAATAATAACAAAGTGGTTAACTTTATTGAACAATCATGGATAATAGAAACAACATAAACTGCTACTTTCACATGGGAATCAAACAGCGCTCTCCTGTGTCACATTCATCCATCCACCACAACCTCCTCCTGACGTGGACTTTGTCTCTCTTTATACTACGTCACCGCACTTTTCCCTTTGCTCCTGTCATCATTACTACGACCACTAGATGTCGCCTAGCAGCAAAACATAACTATGGGTCATAATAACCTTCTGCACAGACGACCTATGAGCTTGTTTTTTAAAGGACAGTCCCACTTACAACCTGATGCTGTAATCATCATTTTTAAAATAAGATTAAAACAAAGTGCTTGTTCTTGCCGCAGTTTCAAATCATGTGAGTGATGCAGACAGATGACATGAGTTGATGATGTGTCCCTGCACACTGCTATAATTTACCTATATATATATATATATATATATATATATAAATCAATTTGAAACTTGTGATGAGTTTGATTGTTTTTGTATTTGTAGCGTGTTAAGTTTGCTGAATGTGTTTCTTCATTTGCTTGTTTTTTGGCCATTTCATGTGATTTTTTTTATGTTGCAGTGCTTTGTTTTTGAGCTTTCACAGCTGCCATCTATTTGTACAAGCACTCACAAGCAGTCTCCTTTCTCTAACTTTCTAAGACACAGAGCTGCTGTCAAGTTCTTGGCAACGTTTTCCCATGATGCACATTTGTTAAAGGGAAATTAAGAGCTGCCTTCCTCCTACAAGTTGAGCTCTTCTCCATTAGCTGCCCTCAGATGCCTCACCAAGATCCGCTGTAGCTAAACTGTCAAGCTACAGAATGAAAGAGGAAATGTTGAAACTGGCTTGGCAGAAGAGGGGGGTTCAACATCTCAGAGGAAGGGTAAAATCTCAACCGCCATTATGTGCCTGATGTTTTGAAAAAGTGGAAGAGTACAGAGAGTGTGCACCGAAGTGAAATTGGTGTGAAAAGAAAAGAAACTTTCGATTACAAATTGGCCAAGCTAAGACTTTTCTACCATGGAAAACATCATGGACAAAAGCTTGTTTGCAAATACGGGCCATCTCCCACCGTTGTTATATTCGCCTGGCCATTGGAGGCGAGTGGCGATATTAATCTCTAACCAAATTAGTTTTAAACTCACATTTGAAAAGAAAGATAGGGAGATATGTTTTAATGAGGGGAAATTTGGGTGATCACTGATAACTTGATTAAACTTATGCCCCCCCCCCTAACTCTGATTGGAAATTTTGCAGCTATTTGACTAAATAATAGCAGAAACTCAGGGGATCCAAATTTGCAGAAGAGACTTAAATGGATTCCAAGGACTATTTTATAGAGACTAAACACACATTTTCAACCAAATGAAATACTAAATCAAGGTGGATTATAATGGTGAGGTTTTTCTGGGTTTCCTGCAGAATGGTTTAAAGTAATGGAGGAATCATTGATCCAAGTTCTGCTGCACACCTTGAATGGTGTGATACCCCCCGTCCTGAAGAGAAGCAGTGATTTAACTGATCCCAGAAAAAGGCAAGGATAAATTTGAATGTGTCTTACTTCAGACTAGTAAATGTATTCGGATTTTAGGATTAGGATTATAAAATCTTTACATATATATTGGCAAAACAATAGAAACTTTTACCCAAAACACCAGCCTGGATCAGACATGTTTTATCTTCCAAAGACAAACTTAAGATAACATTAGACTGACCTTACACTATGATACAATAAATGTGATGTGACTGACAACATCCAATTGGGATGTCACAGAGGACTTACTAATTCCAGCAGTGATGTCACAGTGGACTGAACATCCAATTGAGATGTCACAAAGTTAACACAAGCTCAAGACATTTTCACTTTTTATTCTGCAATATAAAACACATCAGGTTGATTTCTTCAAGCTTTTATGTTGGTTAAAAAAGGCTGGTTGCCAACAAGTGTCTAAATGGAACTTCAGAGGTTGTCGGGGAAGTTAAACGTCATCATCTTGAAAATGAAAACTGATGTACTCACCAGTCCACCTTTACAGCATCGTTATGTTGATAGAAACTGTCACTCACTCTGTCAGAGGAAAGGCTTTTGTAGAAGAGGTTAGAGCTAAATCAAAGTACACGCTGAAGTTTAGTGGTGGTGATGTTGAAGTCATGTGACCGTGGTGTTGAAGTCGTGACCGTGGTGTAGTGTTGTGGGTTTCCAGCCTAACATTAGCTTTTTACTTCTGCTGATTGTATTGAGGCTTCAAACATCATAAAGTGATGTTCATTACTGAAGATGATCCTGCTGAACTAAACCTGCCAGGATCAGAAACATTTGTTTATTTTCTGTAACAGTCCAAAAGCCCATGTAAAAATCCAACCGGCTTTTTGTGGAGGGAACCAGGAATATCCGGGTTGGCCGTCATCTCAGCGGCCCTCTATTAACACCCTAAAGTTATTGGTAGAACACAGAGTGTTTTGCTGGAGAATTTCCAATTCAAGCTGTGATTGGGGATAAGGTGTTGTTGAATAACTTTTGATTGATTGGGAAATCAATGGACTGGTTTGTCACTTAAGTTATGGAACAGTGTTATAGCACAAAATCATTTAAAAGAAAGTTTTGAGATGATGTGCATATGACTTTGACGGTGTGCTTAAAAGATTAGATGTAAGGTTTAGGATTGGGCTTATCAAGTTTTAAAAACACACTGTACCTATCGTTTAAGTTGAGTGATTAAATAAGGGTAACAAATGAAATTATTTATTTATAATGTTCTACTTAAAGTCTTCATAGAGGCATACATTTTGAAATTAAGCCATGACAACATCTCAAAACTATATTCGGGGTCTAGAACAAACAAACAAAAATGTGAAAGGGACGGAAATATACCAGAGGAATGGGAGAAGTTATGTCAAATCTGATGTAAAAGGTCATGTTGTGGAGAGAGTTTTATTGGAAAAACCTCATCAGGTTCTTAATATTTCCTGTTTAAAAGCCTCTTCATACAAAACTCTCCAGTTCTTGGAGACAGTGTTGGTCCATTATCATATACGCAGGTCTTGCTCAATATTAAGCCTCTTCTGACAGGATGTTCATGAACTTTTGCAAAAGGTTTTCCAGGTGACATTCTATTTCAATGTGAGACCCTGCCTTCACAAAATGTTACATCTAAGGTCAGATATCTGCTCCAGATTGTAAGCATGGTTGGCAGAAATGCTATTACTAGAAAGCTGAAACCAGAAAAGCCTACTTTGATGATTGGATTGACAGTATCTATGATATCTTCAAAATGAAAAGAATAACTTTTTTGATCAGACTGCAAAAGCAAAGGTTTCTGAAAATATGATAATGTTGAATCTTTTTCCTTCCTTCTATAGTGAATTTTATATCATGAAGGTACACCCCAACACTCTGGTTATATTTATTAAATTCTGTTTCTACCATAGATTTAGTTTTCTGCAATTGGATTTTTGGGGGGCCAAGCAGCAAAGCTGTGCAGACAGCCATTGTGTTTCTAACTTTTGTTCTTCTTCTTTAAGTTTCTTCTTCTGCCATGGGGTCTACGGCAGCCCCCTAGAAATTTTGAAATAAATTTGGCACACTGATTGATGCTTTTCACCAAGTTTCATGTCTGTGCCTCAAGCGCAAACAACTGGTCAAAGCTGGCGGTGCATTCATGCAAAAATGAAGTACCATTGGATTCACATCACGCTATGACGTGACTATTTCTGCCATTTTGGATTTAATTTAAAAGGATTTTTTGGCCTCATACAAATTTAGTCCAATCTTCATCTAGATTGGCACAGATGATCTTCAGACCAAGCCTCAGAAAGTTTATCACATTGATTATTGATTTTCAAGAGCATTCAATTGTTACAGCCGATCACAATTAATTTTTTTATTGATAAACAGTAAGTATACAGAAGGACAGTATACAAAACAAACATCAAAAGCAACAGTGAGTATACAGGTGTACAGTAAAGTAAATAAATAAAAGAAGCACCAGGGGTAAATGAATATACATTACATACATAAATTATATGTTTCAATTGCCTTTTTGTTTGAAGAAAAATAAATGAGTTCTATATACCTCTCAGTTTCCTTCAAGAAAGCAATGACAGATGGTTTTTGGTTCGTTTATTTACTTTTGTGGATGAAAAATTTTGCCAACAGCCGATCACAAATTGCAGAGAAGCAACCAAACAGGAAGTGAGGTCATATCTCAGCAACAGTTTTATGTATGAAAGCTAAACTTCATTCATGGACTCAGGATCAGGAAGTAGCTAAAGAAATCTGGTGGTCCTTCGACCTCTAGGGGCCGCTGTAATAAGAAAATTAGCATTTAGCCTTATAACTGTGGATGCCTTAAAATCAAAATTCTTGTCTGGTTTAATTAACATCTATGCTTTTGTATTATATTGTAACTAAAGGCAATGACAGTCATAGCATAATACAATGAATGGCAGTGGAATGCGATGCAGGTGCTTGCTGTGGACATTGCTTCTTATGGTATTTGATCTGTTCATGTTTGAAGTCGGATAACAGCGGGTTATCAATCCTAACAGTTTTATAGCAGTGCAAGAGATGCAGTGTCAGTGTGTGCAGCAGTTTTAGATATGATGTGAGATATAAATGGCTTCATCAGCATTTTATTTATTTATCAATCAATCAAACATCATTGTACAAAGTAAATAGGAACCAAAACCACCTGCCTCTGGCTGAAGATTTGTGATGCTGTGCCTTTCTGCAGCACCCAGACAGTGATCTGATTTCCTGAAGAATCCTTTTTCTCTTAAAGCTTTTGTCGTCATGCTTCCCTGCGACTGGCACAGCTGTTTGTCAACAAGAGAGGGGAAAAGAGATCCAAGTTGGCAGTGACTAAAACGAGCTGTGTCTTTCATCTTTAGTCTGAAGTGCTGTTCCACTCTTCCTCACTAGCAGCAGTGTCAGAGTCACATTAGACTGTGATTGGTCTGTCTTCATTCCCTGATAAACTGCTCCATGATGCACAGACTTTAAATCTGTTTGATTTTTGGGTTACAAAAACTACTTCATGAGAGCTACTATTAAACTTCTTCATTAGCAGCTCATTAGCAGAGTCATTTTGTTGTGAAGTTTTATCCTGGCCTTTAAATATGTGCTGATGTCACAGTGTGTTTTCTTTTGTGATTAGTTGACACGGTTTATCCTCCTGTGTTTTTAAAAGCCTATCGGAAAGCTTGTTTTAAAGGTGGTTCTGCGAGCTTGAATGGGACCACTGGTACTGTACTGTCACATTACCTTTCTGTCCACCTAAGTACTGCTAGTTTATGCTGGAATTAATGTGCACATGGACTGCTAGTGCCTGTTGGGCTAGACTCCAGTCTCCCTGCAACAAGTTGATGGATGGATGGAAATATCTACAGTTTCTACTGGATGCACTTTTGTGTGAGCTGTTTACCTCCACCTCATAAATCATTTTCTTACAACACATATCATGCTTTCTTGTTTTTGCACAAGTGGCAACCTCATGGGCTGAAAACTGAAGCCAACGCTGCAGTGCCACAAACTGCAGTTCCTCTAATGACCAGTAGAGTCTGGCTCCAACAGTGAGTCAATCCCCATAGACTCCCATGTTAAAATGTCCAACTTTACAGCAGATATAAACATGTTCACAGCCTGGTACAAAAACAGTTTTGGTCTCTAGAGCTAATATCCTCCTTCATGACAACTGTTTATATAACTCACCTGTTTACATTTTATTAAGACTTAAAGTTATGTATAATTGAAGGTCAGGGTCCAGTGGGTGCCGTCACAGTCTAAGCACAGTCAGCTAATTCGAGTCACTGAGCGTGACTCTTGTTTGTGGGATTTTTCTTGTACAGACAGATAATTTAACTCGTTGTTGGTTAATTGACAAACAGAACATGAGGAAGTCGTAGCTTCTCTTTTTTTAAGTGAGTGGAATTCTAGTAGTGTTTGATTTGTATGTTAGCACTAATTAGCAGGTACAGTATCAGTGTATGCACTTATCATGCTTGATTTGTTAGCTTGGCTCGTTCACTAGCTAATTAGTCAGCAAATGAATTAGCCTTGGGAGCATATGCTTGCCACAGTTACTAAATTTGCATGCGCAGAAGTCTTGGCTCCATTTCTTTGTCCTTTTTTGGATTAGCCGAGAGTTACAGGGAGTCAGACACTGCCATGGTCTTCAGGTCTTCAGAAACCTGTCGGTGATTTCATATTTTGCATAAGTACAGGAAGCTACTGAGTCATAAAACAATCAGAACAGTACATGTACTTTCACATTCATATAGTAACTTGTGATTTTGTGTGTTTACACTTTGTGACTTACCCAAAATGATCTTAGTATTAATATATGATATCATATAATAATGTAGCTACTCGGCAGTGAGTTTATTTTATTACATTTTTTTTCTCATATAACTTCTCTATAAAATTATCTATCGGGATTCTCAGTCTGCACATCCATTTCAAAGTCTCTGCAGTCTGCAGCAGCCAAATCTGATCATACAACATCCACATCAGGATCACCATAGAGGCCTGGCGTTACTTACATTTACTACTTGTTTACCACTGACAAACTAGAGGCCATGTAAGACAGCAATCCAGGCAGTAAAATGTACAGCAAGCAAAAACAGAAAATCATTTCAGCACTAAGGAAGTGTACATGATGAATCTGAATTTATCATTAAACAAGATTTAAATCCATCAACAGCCAAAGCAGCATTGTTCTAAGTGCTAAGATAAGATAAGAGGTGAAACATCTCCAAGAACTTCAAGTAAGTCCATGACCTTGACCTGGATATCTGAGAACAGACCTAAATCAGCAACATAAATACCATCCTGACTGTCAACAGTTTGACTACAGTATCAGTAACCAACAACTGTCACTCTCTCTCTCTCTCTCTCTCTCTCTCACACACACACACACACATATTTCCTCTACAGTAGCTCTGTGTGTCTTAAGTCATGGTTGGTCCAACCCAAAGATAATAAATAACTCATTGAACTCTAAACAACAGACTAAATACAAGTTGATGTCCACTCTCAGACACAGCTGAAGGAGCACTACAGTGCAGCAGATGTGTAGCCCACTGTGTGATAAAGGCTGACGGGGCAGGTGGGGCTCTGACAGTGTGGAAAAGAGCATGTGACATGAGATAACTCTGTATCTGTATCATCATCAGCGAGTATTCAACTCTACATACGGTACAACCATCAGGAGCTTTGTTCCATCCATGCTTCACTGAACCAATGATATGTGTGTATGTGAAAAGCAATGGACCTTTTGTTGGTATGTGACATTTACAGACAAGATCAACCAACAGAATTAAATACACAAATAAGGATCTGCGGCTCTCTCCATTTATGCTGTTCTCTCTGTCTTTATCTTTGTGTTGTTTTACCTCCAAGCGAACATTATCCTTGGCCGACCGTGTGTGTGTGTGTTTGTGTGTGTGTGTGTGTGTGTGTGTGTGTGTGTGTGTGTGTGTGTGTTGTAGTTCAAAGGCAGCTGCAGTCAAAGGCCTCCTGCTGAGTGTGTCAAACTAAAAAATCTCTCTGAACTCCGAATTAACGGCATCTCCCTATCGCTCCTCTTTCGTCTGCTCTGCACCTCTGTGCCTTTATTTATATATTTATTTCATTCTGCTTTTCCTGCAATTCCTTCTTCTTTTCTTCTGTCCACCTCTCCTCTCCTCCTCTCTCATTGTTTCCTCATTTCTTCACCTGTTTTGTTTTCATCTTGCATTGTCTCTGGTCACCTT
Organism: Seriola dumerili; assembly: GCF_002260705.1. Lineage (NCBI taxonomy): Eukaryota > Metazoa > Chordata > Actinopteri > Carangiformes > Carangidae > Seriola > Seriola dumerili. Next base: position 1,322,345 of record NW_019174522.1, on the reverse strand, counting down.
CCCCATTCTCTCCTTCATGATTTCTGTTCTCCTTCCTTATTTTGTGCTTCATGTTTCGGTCCCTCTGTCATTCTACTTTGAGACTATTTCCTTATTTTTCGTCACTCCTGTCCTCTGTTTTTAGTTTCTTTAAAGGACCATATAAGATGCAGTTATTAATTAAGGTTAGACAAAGATCCTGGTCTGTTTCACAGTGAAAGACAAAGTTCACAGTGACTTCAGATACAACATTTTCATTTAAATGTATTTTTTCCCTAACCTTAACCGAAGTGCTTTCGTTGCCTTTAACCAACCACATGAGACTGTCGAGCCCATAGCTCGTCTGGCAGCAGGTTAATATGACCCAATGGCTACGTTTTGTTGCTAGGCGACATCTAGTAGTCGTAGTAATTATGACAGGAGCAAAGGGAAAAGTGCAGTGACGTAGTATAAAGAGAGACAAAGTCCACGTCAGGAGGTTGTGGTGGATGGATGAATATGACACAGGAGAGAGGTGTTCGATTCTCATGTCATTCCTAGTCAGACTAGTGCGGACTAGAGAGACCAATACATGATGAACTGATGAAGCCGCTTGGATAAGAGGCGAAACGTCTTCCACAGACAAATACAAGTCCAGTTGCCTTCGATTTAATTTGAGAGAGAGATTCTCATGTGAAACTAGCTGTAACCATGACTGTACCGAGAGCGGCGTACCTACCTTTGTTGCCATTGTTACTATAATTACGTTCATGGCTTGATTAGGTTTAGGAACAGATGGTGATTTGGGTTAAAATAAGTACTTCCTGAACATTAAACAATATTTGTTGTCATGGTTACAATAATAACAACGTGCTTAACTTTATTGAACAGTCATGGATAATAGAAACAACATAAACAGCTACTTTCACATGGGAATGGAGCAGCGCTCTCCTGTGTCACATTCATCCATCCACCACAACCTCCTCCTGACGTGGACTTTGTCTCTCTTTAAACTACGTCACCGCACTTTTCCCTTTGATCCTGTCATCATCACTACTAGATGTCACTTAGCAACAAAACCTAAATATGGGTCATAATAACATTCAGCACAGACAAACTATGGGCTCGTTTTTTAAAGGACAGTCCCACTTACAACCTGATGCTGTAATCACCATTTTTAAAATAAGATTAAAACAAAGTGCTTGTTCTTGCCGCAGTTTCAAATCATGAGAGTGATGCAGACAGATGACATGAGTTGATGATGTGTCCCTGCACACTGCTATAATTTACCAGTCATTCCTCACATAATGTGACATGCCTCAAAGATTGTTCATTTTCATTCATTTTTCCTTCATTTTTTACTCTCTAGACTGGAGATAACTTTGTTGTTTCCACTGTAAGAGATACACAGTCCTGGCTCAATATGAAGCTTCAGCAGTCTCATTTGGCTTAAAGGACATGTCATATACAGGCTGACATGAATCTATATTTTTTACTGTCAAACAAATCCATTAAAATGAAACAACAACAAAAAACACAGTGTGTTGGTCTGTCTCTCAATACAAATCTTTCAAAATACAGTTTTATAAAGCAGTTGCAATTTTTGGCAAACATTACTGAAACTGGAGGAAATGATGCATTTGTGGGGGACTATTTTCAGTGGCGGATTACTCTGCATTTGGTGTTCTGAGTACTTGGAGCAGAAGGACAGTGTAGGTGGGGCTGTGTCAGAATAAAGCAGGAACATGTCATGGTGTGGTTTGGCTCATTGATGATGGGTTTTGGAAACACTGGAGCTATCCAGGGTTTAGTTACTCAGTACTTGTGAGGAAGATCATTTTCAAGCTTTATCCTTCAACTTATTTTTCCTGAATTCCCTTAATAATGTCTCCTCTCCTAATTATTGTATATTGTTTTTTTTTTTTTTACCAACACATATCACTGCTGAAGTTTGTTTTGCGTTTCCACACCTCTGTGTCCATTTTCTGTCCACTTTTTTCACTTTCCTCCCATATACATTGCGCAAGTATTGAGACTTGATGTTCAAAAGTGGAACAAACTGTATCTCTCTCCAGTGTTTTGTCTCCAGTTTCTCACTGAGTCTTTCTCTGTCTTTCCTGTCTCTCTTTCTCTCTTTCCACGTGTTATCTCCTTTGCGTATTCGTCCTCTCTTTGTTAACTCTTCTTCTTCTGTGAAATCCTTGCTCATTTCTCATTTCATTTTGTTGCTGTGACAACTTGTCCTTGTGTGTCCTCTTTTGCTCTCTCTCTCTCTCTTTTTTCTTTTTTTTTTTAATCACCCAGGCATGTAACATGTAAGAGCAAATAGCAAAGATGTACAATGGGTGAGCCACTGAGACACTCATGGGAGGGCAGACAGGGTAACAGAAAAACAGATGAGTGGAGTGAGAGAAAGTTTTTCACATTTTGATGTACTCGGGCTTCTCTCTCTTCTGGATTTTGGTGGTTGGACAGTGATAAGACAAAGTTTTGTTGACTTTTAGTAAAGTATGAAACTATAACAGGGAGGGGGGACAAGAGGGACACAAATCTCAATAATAAGCAAAAACAAGTGTGAACGAGGCAATGCTAAGAGTTGCATTTTATCTACATCACAGGGATATGTTTGTTATTAAAAAACTCAATCCTAAAGCATGAAACTCACAGTACATGCAACTTGCATTTTATCTGATACACTGATGAGCTTGACATTAAATGTATGTGATATAAATGAGCCCATATGCCAGTATTTGTCCTTTAATTACACTGGGATATTGGCACTTGTCAGCTACCAGTAACAGGGTGATTAGGTGAGGCTGTTTGCACATTTATTGTACTTTAACGGTTTTCAATATGAATCTGATTCTGGTGTTTTTCACAGACTAAACTGCTCTATTGATCACAAACAGCAGTTTCAATCTAAAAATTCTTAAAAACTCAAATCCTCATTAGACCAACAGACACACAGCAGCTGCACTGCAGCTACAATGACATTATAGTTCACTGAGTGCTTTTATGTACTTTTCACTGTCAGCAGTAGCTGCTGTTCAACCTTGCTGGTTCACACTCACGCACACACACACACACACACACACACACACACACACACACACACACACACACGCTGGATATGCAAAACACAGTCACATCAACATCTGAAAGTTATTTTTTTTTCTGCCAACATTTTCATTGATGGATATAGAAAAAATGAGAACTAACACACACACACACACACACACACACACACACACACACACACACACACACACACACACACACACACACACACACATGTATGTAGAAATGCAGCACATATACAGAACATGCCCCTCCTCACCTGCCAGTTGGAAATCATGCTGAGCTATATTCTATGAAAAATAGAGGTTACTATGTGTGTGTGTGTGTGTCTGTGTGTGTGTGATGAGATGAGTCAGGTTGGGAGTCTTTGTTGTGCTAATCACTCTGTTCTCAGCTGACATCTGTAGAGGTCTATATGTTACACACACTCATAAGAAGATGTACCTATGGCTTCCAGCTGTTTCTACGCTACATACTAAAGATGACTGGAATGTGATTAATATTAAATATGATTCACTTTAACCTCGTGTAGAATCCTATACTCACGTTGAGTAATATACTGTATTTCCAAACATTTTCATATCATCGAGATCCATATAAGACCCATAGATTATTGATGATCACACCACACCTTTAATCATTCTGTACTCTTGTCTAAGTCAACAGCATGTAGTTCATATCGACCAGTGGCAACGACAGCTAGAGGACAGTCAAACTCACAACTGTTACAGCTTTTACTTCCTGTAATCTGTCACTGTCAAATTCCTGTTGTCAAAAATGATGAATTAACTGAACACATCTTTCCCTTACAGCATCAAAACCATTCTCACTCTGGGGATATACCAATTTATATTTATATAGCTAGTATTTCCATTTTTGTTGTAATTCTATTCAGTCAAATTACTTACCAAAACATAGGTGTAAAATATGGAGGACCAGGGTTGTCACAGGAAAATAATAGAGAATTTCCTTAATTTCATATTTTAATAGGCATTAAAAATAGGAATTATAAAAATAATTCATGAATGAACAATTGATCCATCAATTAATAGGATTTACAAAAACATTATAAAACTTTTTCCAGCAGCTTTTCCTTTTCCTATTAGCTAATTGATTAGCTTAGTCATTTAGCTTCTCCTGTTAGCCTTTCTGTGACACTCTGGGCCTTTAGTGCTGGTAAAACCAACTGGTTAGCTCTCCATCCTATCAGAGAGCTAAAACATACCATGGCCAATTGGAATTGTTTAGCCTGGTTTATGAGAATAAGTCATAATATTAAGAGAAGAAAGGCATAGAGAATAAAATCATAAAGTTTAGAGAAAAAAAGTCAAAATATTACAAGCATCAAAAATGTAAAATTTTGAGAGAAAAAAAACATAATTTTTTACGAATGTTACAATCAACCAATAAACCTGCAGTCAATGGCAGCCTGAGCTGCTTCTGACAGCTGCTGTTTGACTGTCTAACAATAGAATAAACTCAGTTTCTTCACAAGCTTTTCAGTGTCCTGATGCTGATGCTGATGATGCTGATGCTGATGCTGATGATGCTGATGCTGATGCTGATGATGCTGATGCTGATGCTGATGCTGATGCTGATGCTGATGCTGATGCTGATGCTGATGCTGATGCTGATGCTGATGCTGATGATGGTGATGAGCCAAAAGATGAAGTATCTCCTTATTTGTGAAACTTCTGATGCACCATGTTCCTCATTTTAAAGCTTCTGATGTTTCTCCTCTAAAACACCTTTCCTCAATGTGGCCCTAATGCTCCGTACTACAATAGCCCTGCCGCTGAGTGATTTTAGAAGTGGAAGATATTACATTTTGTTGCAGACAACATAGTCTCAACACAGTCTTTTTCTCTTTGGGTTATTTGACTTCATTGACCCTAATATTGCCCATCCTGGATAAACAGTATTAACTGGCTCTGTTAACTTGGGGATAGCCTATCCAGGTAGTGTGCATTCATGTGAAAATGGCGTTAATTACAAACAACATCATCAGAACCATGAATTAAGTACTTAATACGTGAAACAGCTGTACACAGGAGTCAATTCTGCAGCAGTGACAGCAGAGAGTGATATTCCACCACAATAAAATAAGAAGCTGTGGAAACACAGGCTCTTTAATATAGAGTAATTATTTGTTTTGTTTTTGTTAGATGATGAGTAAACTATGATGAACATGTGATGGTCATGGTAATGTCAGGCTGTTTCTGCTGCCAAAGCAGAGACTGAGGAGAGAGGAGGAGAAAATTAGTCCAGATAAAATCAATCTGACTGACATGATGCATTTATAATCATGGGAAATATTTAACAGCATGCAGATCATTTTTCTAGTAAAAGACATGAGAGGGTTTAGTTTTTGTTTCTAATTATCATCACAGAGTCTCCACATGTTATTCTGAGAGTCTGGCCTGCAGTGATGGTATATGGGAGTGAAAGCATCATCACTGTCAGGAATCTGTCTGAGAATCTTTGAGGAATTGAAATGCAGCTGTAACAGTTCTTATGTAGTTATGTTGACAGGTTTTTATCTGATCCTCTGAAGTTAACTTGCGCCAGAGCTGCTTATCCCTGCAGCAAAGGTTATCATGGAGAGCTACCCCAGTTAAATGTGTCTCACTTTGTGTAACCACCTCAGCCTCGCTGTGCTGGTGATGTCAGCAAGAAAGCCATTCTTCAAATTTCGAACTTCGAACTCTGAAAACACAAATTGAAACTAAACACACACTGTGTTGAGAAAGGCCTCCGGAATCCCAGAGACCCAGAGTCTCAGGATGATGATGTCATCGTCACATCAGACCATTGGATGCTAAATGTTCTATTTGCCAATGGTTCTGACTTCACAAGTTATGTTTCACACATACTTTTATGACATTCCTCTGAATAGAAAGTATATTCCTGAAACTTCTCATGCTGTCTGAGATCCAACTGTTGCCTTGTACAGAAAGATCACCAGCTACGCATTCTTTAGATTCACTTCGACATAAAAATACCTGCTCTCAGCTTCGAATGAATGGAACATTTCATGTAATCTCAGTCCACTGCGTTGAACAAAACATAATACCTTGCATTGATTTATTGCGGTTAAAGGAGGACACATGGAAGGAAAGAATTATTTAGTTTATTACATTGCATACATTACAAAAACTACCTTCAATCAATACTCCTCATAGCTATTTTCTGTTGTTTATATCTCCTGTTATATGACTTGCCTGCAGCAGTATGGGCCTGTGGCAATTACCTTTACATTTTTTTCATTTTTTCTAAGATGGAGAGGATTAAGATGCACCTGTTTGATGCTTGAGCAAATCCCGGACAGACAATCACGCTTGCGTCTTTTGCCCTTAAATTGATCTTTCAGTCTGAGGGTCTTTCTTTTTTGTCCACTAGTTGACAGGACATTACGGGAGCTGATTACCACTATTCGTTAACAGTTAATATAAGATGTAATCCTAATACTGGCTTTTATGCTCCCACCTCAAATCATATGTTTTCATTTAGAAACAAAATGAGGACAGTCATTTGTTTATCCTTACAGCCATGAAATAATGTGTTATTTTTATCTATTGTACTTGTTTTATTTGTATTTATTCTACTTATTGCTGCTTGTTGTTCCTTGTATTGACCCAGGTATGTTGATCTGTGGCCTCTGACATTAGCTACTTTGCCCGTGAGTTTTGAAGTTGTGTGTGTGGACTGGGTAAGCTGCAGAGGACTTTTGCCCTTCTTGGGATAAATAAAGTTCTGAATCTGAATCTGAAATATGAGTGCCAAAAGACACATTACATAACTTGAAAGATGTAAATTAAATCATTTTTGATTGACTAAAATAGTCAAATTTAGCTAACTTGTCCTTTGCTGATGACCTCCTGGGACTGTAGACCCGACTCTGACAACTTTGACAACCACTTAATAAAAGTAACTTTAAGAGGGTAAAATTAAGGGTTAAATTCCAGCTCTTCCGCTTGGCAGCTAAATTGACTGAGACTTGTGTGCATGTCACACTGTGGGTAGCCAATCTTCAAATTATGTTATTTTATACTTGGTAATGACATCTTATTCTTCAAATCAAATGGAAAATTATGTCATGGGGGTGAACGGCGTTTTCCCACTTCCTTTAATAAAATCAAAACTGGAGTTTCTGGAAAGTTTGGAAATCATGTTCAGCACTGGCCCTTCATATATTGGCAGGCAGCTTCACGGGTGCAACCCTGAGATACTAGTGCTTTTGGAAGTGTTTCTTCCAGCTTTAAAAAGCTTACCATCATCCAGAAATAAGTGTAAGAGAGAAGAGAGTGCAAGAGAACACGCTTTACAGAGCTTACTGTCAGCATAACTATCTGCTTTCCACAAGGATACACTTCATGTCTCCAGTCTACTTATCAGACTAACATGAAATAAGAACATGCTTCAGGTTTGCTCGTGTCGGCAAACTTACATAATCAGCAGAAGGAACAAGTACTTAGTTTTACTTAGCTTGGCTCTACATGGAAATGTCCAAATTAACAAGTCCTTCTAATATTAAATGTAACGGTTCTTTCTATTATTCTCTGCAGACAATCGACCATTTCCTCTCCCCTCTCTCTACACTGTTAACTGCACACACCTTGGGACAGTCGTTCCCGAAAGGCAGGCCTAGTGTTGCACTTGGTTACTTCCACAGCAAACGGCAGGAAGAGTTTTTTAAAGAACAAAAAGAAGGAACTTGAGGAGGAAGTTCAAATATTGCTTCCTGTCTCAGAAATCACCTCATTGTCCGTTTCAGAAAGTTACAGAAGTTGTCAAAGACGAGCAGATGACAGACAAGAGTTTCTCCTCTCTTCACAGGCCTCTGAGTGTGTGTACATGACAAGAGTCATGGGTCTATGCTGATCTGAATTAAAGACACCAGATAACATAGATGAGTCATTACAAGCAGCGCCACTGGTATGACTTGGTAACACTTCCTGTCTTCTAAGTAGGTGTGGTCATGATTGGTTCTCCATGTCTGAGCCATGTTGACCATGATGTTTCTTTCCATGGCTCTGGTCCATGTCAGAAGAAAACAACAGTACAATACAAAACAATACAACATTAGACAAAGTACAATTTTGGGCCTGATTTTTCAGCTTGTCTTTATCTGCTAGCTTAATATCTGATCAATCCACCACCAGATCATATCAGTCTAATAATATTCTTTTTTCCCTCCTAAAACAGTTTAATAATAGTAACAGAAATAGTATGATTAAGCAAAGAAACACAACTTTTAATTCATGGTTTCACATAGAAGTCCCTCTGAATTTCTGTTTATCCGGTTGGAGAGCAGCACCGGCAGCACAGCTGCACTGAAACCAGACCAGAACCAAAAGAGATCTGTGTTGCCAGATCTGGCGAGAGTGTGTTCTCCTGGTTTGTCTGAAGAATGTCATTGTAGTTTCAGAATGTTTGTAAGTTATGTGGCTTGAGAAAAATGGGTCCAGTATTTGTTTCGGTAACTACGGAAGTTTCACTTCTCCCATTGGACTGAACAGACTCAGACCTGCTGCTGGTCTCCTAAAGGGGCGGGGGGAGGAGAAACCATGTGACACAGTTACAGGAAATGATTGTAGGTGCGCCGACTCCTTTCTCAACTGTCTGTGCCTGAAGTTAACCTTATCAGGGCCTTTGAACGCTGCAGAGAGTAAAGACTGAAATATGACATCAAATGTTTTATTAATACAAATTTATTATAAACAAGTGATTATAAGTAAATTAACCAACACATGAAATGCCTCAGGTATGTTTACATTCAGTGTTACTCACCAAAAGCATTGTGTGTATCCTGGAGTTCTAACAAATGTGTTGAATGCATCTGTTTCCTCATGAAAAATAACAAGGACAAATCTTTGGTACATTTTGAAAGCTGCATTGTTTACATCCATATTTAATATAAAAGTCTTCTTCTTCAAAGTGTTTATTCACCACTGCCTTGCCTGACGCTTTATCACCAGTGGATCAGTGGAATAGTAATGGAATGTATATCACGTCACCCACATACACATTTGCATGCATATGTATTAGACAAACGGCAGGGATCCATTACTAAGAAAAAAAGTGCTGCATAGCACAACTAGAGTCTAAAACTAAGAGTCCGCAATATGAGGAAGCACATCATTGGTGGAGGCAGAATAGTCCAGAATGCAGCAGCTCATATGGTCTTTGATCAGAGAGCGCACATGTCTCTGCTGCTCATTGACCTCCACTAGCTACCCATGGCCGCTAGAGTCAAATTCAACTATTCAAGCCTTCAGAGAGACTTCTGGGTATGCTCTACCTACTTGAATTCAATCATTCAGCCTTATGCTCCTTCTCAGCCACCGTGTCTCTCCAGTGAATGTGATACGGTAATACCATCCTGCACACATGACAGTCTCAGTCCAGACTGTTCTGGTCTGTGGTTCATCGATGGTGGAACAAGCTACCAAAGTCTATCAGAGCAGGAGCGTCCCTCACTGTCTTCAAGAACCTCAAGAGCACCTCCTCTCCTAACACCTTTAACATGCCTAACATTTCCTGCACTTATTGAACAGACTTACACCAACCTATACTGCTCTGAAGCTTTAGTGCTGTCCCTCAGTTGTAAGTCGCTTTGGATAAAAGTGCCTGCCAAATGAGAAAATGTAAATGTAAATGTATATCAGAATGTAAAGTAAGGTCAACAGTAAACAAATGACAACAACATGACTTTTTTCACAAAAACTTGGTTTTAACAGTTGTACCGTTAGCTGTTGAACTGAGCTGAAACCCAATACTTACATTTAAAAGTTAAATCCTCAGGCTCTCTGTTTGCTGCCATATTATTTTCATTACTGCTGCGCAATGAATCTTGGGATAGGTCAGGCAACGAAGGATCGACTCGTTCTCGGCTGGATTCGAAGGAGCCCTCACAATGGGACAGTTGTATTGCTGTGAAGTAATCGGTCTTCAAATGCAACCTCCGAAACTTGCAACGCCTGAATTTGGACACCACTAGTAACACACTATAGAAGTTGATGGTATGTCTCCTAGCAACGCAGACTTAGATTTCAGTGAAACACTGCAATGGGTGAATTTCCACCCAGAGGCTCTAGGCTCAGATGCTGTTTTCATTAATATGTTTGAGAAATCTGCACAATAGCTGGAGTTCCATTTTAGTTTATATTTCCTTACACAAAGGACACACACATTGTTAAAACCTGACATGACTCAACCCTCATCTTCCCCCTAGTGCAGCAGTGCCCAACCTTTTCCAACTCGTGACCCACTTGAAAATCTCAAAAATGTTTGCGGCCTACATCCGAGCCCCACAACAATACGAAGGCCAAATAATGCTAACACGTTTTCTGAGCACTTTTTATTTTTAATGGTAATGATTCAGGACTGAACTGAAAGCAGGGGAAACATGTTGGAAGCTCCACAGTCACCACAGTGGCTTATCACAGTCTTAATATAAAAAATGAAATTAAACATTTGTAATGTTTTTAAAGTTCATCTTGTTTCAAGACATTTAAAACATTATGCATTTATTTATGTATTTATGATTCATTTTATTAGTATAGTTTTTCCAATCAAAATTCTACAGATTTGTCAGCCCACTTGCAATACCGTTACAAGCCACCAGGGGGGCCGCAACCCATAGTTTGAGAACCAGTGCCCTAACGGATAAACTTTTAAATCCTCTGTGTGCAGGCGCTGCCTATTGCATCGCATGCTGCTTCTCTCTGCATATGCATTTGTGAAAAGCAAGTATATCATGAGCCTTAGACACTGAGAGCCACAACTGTGAACCAACATGCAAACATTGCTGCTGTCTTCTGGTCCACCATCAATACAGCTCTCCAGTCAAACATGTCTTTTAACTGGAGAATCTACTGGACTCCATCAACTCTGATTGGAAGCATCTATGTGCTTTCTATTACCTGCTACCATCTCTCCTCTGCTGCCTTTCACATGGATCTGCAGTCTGTGTGAGGATTACATTATTACACGTGTCTTACATCATGTGTGTGTCAAAGTGTCGTTGTGTTTGTGTGTGTGTGTGTGTGTGTGTGTGTGGTAGTGAGTGAGACATGATTAGTTACCTTGAGAATATGACACATAGAGCACCTCCATACTGTAGCTCCCCTTCACAGAAAGAAGATAAAGACAGAAAGACGACAGAGAGGCAAAGATTCTCCACAAAGTATAAATATTTCATGACCGAAACCTCAATGAAATCTTGTACGTTCAATCTGTATGTTTCCAAGCGCAGCACTGTCCAAGAGTGATGAGAATACAGCAGCCCTTTGTGGATTTTAGCATTTTATTGAAACCCCCAGAACATCACTATCCTGCATTAACCTCCTATCTTCAAAATGTTTCCCAGAGCTTAAATGTCAGGGAGGAAATTCATTTCTACAGTCAGATACAGATACATTCATCCAAAAGCAACTTGACACAGACCAACACACCGTGACAGGGGGAATGTAGACATAACAAGGAAATACTCTCCGTAGTTACAGAAGATAAACAACATTCCAGGGAGTTTTAGTCAAGGGTGCTATTAAGAGTTATATTACAAATGTTGATGGTAAAGTTTGCAGCAGTCAGGTAGAATGTGTCAGGGATAATGGTGATGACCTTTTTGAGCAGAATTTTACTGAGGCCTTGCGTGTTTGGAGCAGGGCAGGGTATTACTCTTCTGACTGTGACCTGATTTGTGAAGTAGCTTTTCACTGGCAGACATATACAATAAAATGTAGTCAATATGTCTTCAAATTAAAAAAATCTAAATGAAATGACAATTAGTTTAATTTGAATTTGTTACAACTATTAATTTCTCCATTAACTTACTATATTGTACTTTCCTCCAATTAAAAGAAGTAACTGCAATAAATAGATTCCAATCATGAAAAACACTGATTATATTTTTTATCTGATTCCTACCATCTGTTCATTCAATTAAAACCTAAGCAGACAATTGAAGTTGACGACACAAGCCTCCTCTGAAGGTAAGATTTGCCAGTATTCTAAACTTGTATAAACGCATATGAAACCTTTTGATTGCACATCTTTCCTCCCATAAAACATTTCTGAGCAACACACCTAATGATGGAGACAGCTAAAGATGCAGCAGAAGTCAAAGAAAAAGTACACTGGGATCATTTGTAGGTATTTTAATGTGCTTGCAGAGTTGAACTGAGGTCAGAACAACCTCTACACCCTTGCCGGCCTTGTGTGCAAACTGCAGGGGGTGTATTTAAAGACCCGCCACTGGCAGGATCCTGCCTGACACAGGGTAATCCACAGCCATATTCACTGTACCCGTTTGTTTGACTGATGTGAAATGCCAAGGCTCGTTTGGCCAGAGGCATTTGATTAGGCCTCTGGAACACGGAAAACCAGGAGTGCTTAGAGGAACTGACTTTGAAGACACATCCAGAGAGTCGTTAGGGCTCGGCCTTTGTTTCTTTTAAATCTGGTGTTACGGAGATGGACATGCAGCTCTTAGAACAGTAGAGTGACTGTGACAGAACAAGTTTCCTTCATCTATAGATTAGTTTTTTATTAGTCTTGAAAACAAGTCAAACAATTGATGTCTGATCTTGATCCCCAGAGGATGAATCCAAATGACTTTGGTGATTCCCTGACAATTCATCTAGCATTGCCAGGAAGTCAAACGTTTTTGTCTTATCTAGTGAAATATGTGAAATATATCGATATATAATAGATCAGTCATCACCAATCTTTCGACTGTGATCAATCTGTCAATATTTGTGGAGCTCTAAGTTGATTGTGTAGCAGCCATGTTAATTATGATTTGATTTGATGGGCTTCGATGGAGTTCTTTGTTTGGGGTCCTCCAGAGTCTAGAATCACCCTTGGTCAGGTGAGCTAATATATAGAACAACAAAGTCTGAGGAAGAGCAGGAAGAGGTTGGGGAGGATGAATTAGACTGCTGGTTGTTTCTTGCATAAAACCCATAATCAACAGTGTTTCTTTTATCCATGACCTTTCCACTATCTTAACTGAGTGTTTGTTGTCATGGTTACAACGACAAATGTCCTCTAACCTTAACACAGTACATATGTTAACCCAAACCACAATCTTCTCCTAAACGTGATGTAGTTTTTGTGCCAAGTTAACCAAACCTTTGTCTTCAGTGTGAAAGGGTACAGTCAGCATTCAGTGCAGGGCCAAATGAGAGAGCACTAGCACATGGGCTTAATCCCAACCGCTGTGGCCACGGGTTCCAGTCCCTTTGCTGCATGTCCTCACCTCTCTCTCTCCCTGACTTTCCTGTCTGTCTCTCATTTCACCATCTGAATAAATAAAAATGCCCCCCCCCAAAAAAAACTAAACAAAAACAAAAAAAATGTTGGCCTCATAACATAGGCTCCACTAATATTATACTCAGTAATGAAATGCATCTTAGGGAAATTGCAGAGGTATCTGAAAATTAGACTGTAAATGCAGCTAAGATGCATTAAAGATGGAAGGATTGCTGAAACCAATATAGTAGCCAAATTTTGAAAAGGTGTAAATGTATCTGTGTCTATAGGCCATAGACATGGAACAATGACAGGGTTGTAATGGCAGCTGAAGTGACTCTAAATTAAACTGAAATGAGTCGTCTGTCTCTGTCTCATAAAAGAAACAGGAAGACAGCAGCTCCAGTGAAAACCTGGAGTCATGCAGACGACATATGGAGCCGTTGTTGGAGCAGCCATTAAATGATCTGTGTGGGTGAGGGAGTGGCTTTCAGCGAGAGACTGTAAAGACAAGCAAAACTTTTGTCTGACCAATGTAGGTCATCGTCATAAAGCTGTCATATCACTGTAACTAAAATGCACACACGTTCTTCTTCTCATGTTTATTGGCAGCACCAAACAGCCTCTGGTACATTACCACATCCCCCTGAACTACAGTAGAGCCTAACGTTATTTGTGAAAACTATCTGATTGATTCAATCAGATTTGTGATCTGGCCAGTGGACACATAAGTGGTTAAGTGTAAACAACAGAGTATTAAATTGCAACTGACACTTGAAATAACAGCTGTAAATGTGGCCCACCATGCTGATATAAGATATTGGATAGCAGATTAAAAATTCTTACTGCTGTTTCTGGGAACCTTCAATAAACCAGCAGTAGATTATCTCAGTGTTCTTGGAAGTACAGTATATAGTTAAAAAGGGAGTTAGCAATGTAGCTTGGTCCTAGCCCATTTAGGGCTTTGTATATAAGGGGGAGGACTTTCAAATCAATTCTAAATGTAACAGGAAGCCAGTGCAGAGCAGCTGAAACTGGACTAATGTGCTTTCTTCTCTTTGGTTCTGGTTAATAGCTGAGCTGCAGAGTTTTGAATGAGCTGAAGTCTGTCAGTGGAGGCCAGGAAAAATGCATCAACCTTGAAGCTCCATATTTTACACTTCTTGTGTGTTTTATTTGAAGTGTTGATCCATGAGAAGATATATTTGTGGTTTTAAGAACCAAAAATCATGTCAGTGTAGTTTTACATCTCCTCTCTCAGGCTTCTCTCTGGAGCTCTAGTATCAACAGTTCAGTGTGCAAATCAGAAGAGAGGAGGTTCTAAGCCTCAGTCGGACCGGTTTGGCCGGGTTGGGGCATGACTGAGAGTGATGACTGCTTTGTTGTGATGTCACAAAGTTCCAGAAGTGCCGACGGCTCATTTTAAGGCTCAGTTTCTGAATACAGGCTGTATGCATTTCTCTGTGGACTGAGGCTTTGATGCGTTCACAGTATTAAAATAGAACCTAGTCCTGTTTTATTATCAGAAAAGACTTTATACAATTTATATCACTTTATACAATACAGGACCTTTAATAATCAGGTTGGCTGGAAATAGAAGCATGGATCAATCTTTCAGCATCTTTTTGATTTATACTTTAGCTGTTCCTAAGTTGGAGAGATAGGGCCGACCAGTAGGATTTCAGTTTTTTCCTCATTTAACTTTAGGAAATGATTCTCATCCATTTATCTATTGCTAGAAGAGAAGTGGTAATGAAGTTTGCAGCTGCAGAATTATTTGGTTCTGTAGTGTAGTACAGTTGTGTGTCATCAGTGTAACTATGGAAACATACATTGTGCTGTCTGATGATGTCACCAAGTGGTAGTATGTAAGGTGAGAATGATTATGGACCATGGCAGCTTGATGATCTCAGAGTCCGACGTAAGACTTTCTCCCTTTGATGTTGTGAACCAGTTTAACACAGAGTCAGAAAGACGGTTGATTAGGATATCAAGGTCAATCCCACAAGGACAAGAGGACAAGAACGGAGACTTCATTTTCATCAGAATTTAGTCTGAGGTCACTGATTACTTTAGTCAGAGCAGTTTAAGTGCTGTGGTTTGTTCTGACGCCTGACCGACACTCCTCCAGGAATGGACGGTTGGTCAGAGCATCACTGTCTAAGTTAAATATTTTTTACCAAGGTTTTTACAACTTGTGCTTTGAAGGCATTTGGGAAGGTGCCAATTTGAAGAGATAAATTTATGATGCTCAGGACATGATTTGAAACACTGTCGAACACCCAACAACAGGGTCAATACTTGAGGTAACATCTTTTTTACAGGGTTTACTGAGGTCATCAGACTTTACATCAGCAGTAATACTGGCTCTAATTGCAGCAGTGTTGAGGAGCTGGTCAGTAGTGGAGAATAATGTTCTAGAGTTTCCAGCGTTCTCTGTGATAAGTAATCCTTTCTCATCAGACGTACTGCTTTGTTGTGGGCAGTCATGCTTTCCTTGTATATTTTACAGTGAACTGTGAGTCTAGTTTTACAAAATTTTCCTTTAGCTGCCTGACAGACTCTCTTGATCTTATTAACGCTGTTAATGTTTAACCATTTCTGTCACTCCACCTCTTCTTAACCTTTAGTGCAGCAACAGTATTTAGAGCAGATGACAAGGTTATTTAAAGATCAGTCACAGGTGTGCAGCTCAAATAATCTCATAATATTAGAGAACCTCTGCCTCCCTATCTATGAATTGCTTTTCAACTACAGATGACCTTGTAGTCTTTGTAAAGGTTGGGTTAACATCAAACAACTATGGAGTCATAGGAGTACCGAGAATAAATCTGTAAAAGAATAGGAAAATAAATATGGACATAAAAACAGGAATAAATAAAAGAAAAAAATGAGTAAATATGGAAATGAGGAAATATAAACAGGAATAAATTACAGAAAAAAATATATATATACAGATTTATTCTTTATTCTTTTATTCCTTTTATTTATATGAATATTCAGGTCTCCATTCAGGATTAATCTGGTAGTTGATAAGTACTGATAATTCTTATTTCAGCTTTAAGAGTGAGATATTCAAATGATGTGAATTCACTCAGGTCAGTGTCATTCCGCACAAACTGTGCAGAGAAAATGGCTGCTCTCCCTCCCTCCTTTCCTGTTTTGCCAGTAGTGCCGTTCAGCCAGGTCTCAACGAAAACATATGGTGCAAATTCTTTCAGTTATCAGATCATTAACCGAGAAGGATTTGTTAGTCAATGATGGGACATTAAAAAGAGCTAAATTCAGCTGTTGGGGATTCTGTGACAGGGAGGGAGACTGGTTGTGCCTGAACATTGACAAATTTAAGATTATTGCTGCAGGTACCAGATGGTCTGTGATTGCTGCGATGTGTGCGGCCACGCCACCAGCTGTTTAAGATCACCGGTACATTCAAGGAAGCGGCATGGGGTCTGTCTCGTGTCTGGTAGACACATGAGCACTGATGTCTGTGGTTCTTGCTGTTTAATAGTTCATCAATTTGACTGAGCTTCAGCTTGGCAGTTATAACTAACTCTTTGATTGGTGAAAGTGGTGGATGGGGGTGGGGGGGGGGGGGGGGGTGTTGAGGCAGAGTGTCAGGTGAGGGGGGTTTATGAGTGCTGTCCTGAGCCACCAGAAAATCCCAACCTCTCCACTTTCACTTATTCTTTCTCTTCTCCTTTCTACTCTCTTACTTGCCCCCTGTCCCCCTGACTGACTCTTGCTATGGGCTACATTAATAAAGTATTCAGAATTGGACTCCCTGGTCATGGAATCTCATGGAATCTCATGGAATCATGTACCTTGATGTATGTATATATCTACTGTGTGTCTGCACTGACTGAATGTGACTTTTCAATCTGTTTGTTTCTTTCCAAGTATTTGCGGACACAGTTAATCAGTCGACATATTTCCACTATATACAGTAGTCTACTTACCACTTGGTGTGAAGACAGTGTCCCGGTTATTGACCAAAATAGGACTAAGCAGCTGGTTTTTCAGTGTTTGTCATTATTTTCCACCTGTTCTGTTTAATGATCGGCCTGTTGAAGTGGTAGAGCAGTTCAAAAATTTAGAAACTTTTTTGATTGCACTTTAAATTTTACAGCAAAACTGATTTTTTTATTTTTGCAGAACCTGTTTCTAATCAGGAAGTTGGACTTGTGATAAACAAGAGACCGTCAACAGAAGTCTTGTAGAAAATATTTTAACTTTTAATATGTATACATGGTGTGGGCACCTGGGGTCTAAGAACAAAACCAGAAAAGGAACAGTCAGTAAAATTAGTGGGTCAGAGCAGAAAACAGGTGAAACAAAAAGCTCAACAAATTGTATCTAATCCTGTTCATCATCTTTTTAAATAATTCAATAACAACAGCAACCAAGAACATTAACAGAAAGTCCTTTATACCAAACACAATAACTTTGTTTAACCCGTGAGCATCATTCACACCGGAATCATGTCCATTAATGTTGTCTGAACTGTGCCAGTTGTGCAAATTTTATTATTGTATTCATTGTGTGTGTGGCACAATGATGTGTGTGTTTTGATGATCATAATAGTGTAGTTGATAACATCTCTTCAATAATTACGAAAATGGACTTAAAGTTGAAAGCACCACAAAATAAATGATACAGTGAATATTGCAGGAGGTTTTCTTATGGAACAAAAAAGGGCTGTCTGATGATGAGCCTAACAAATGATTCCATCTCACATGGTTTGATTCAGGTCTGAATCAAACCATGATTTGGTTTTTTGTCACATTTTTAAAGTGCCTTTGGGCATGCCAAAATGTTTTATATTAAATTACATTTATTTCACAGATGAAAGCATAAAATACGAACAAATAACAGCAACATCTGCACTAACAGAGCCAGTTCTCCTCTTGAAAGGTAATTTTCCTCATGTCTTTTCTTTTTCTCCTTGGAAAAAAAAAAGCCAATTGCATTGGTATGTTCATGGTAATTAATTTAGATTGACTTACATGAATTACCTCAACACAATTAGTGTACAAATAATTAAAAAAAAAAGCTAACCATAGTAGAGGTAAGTAAAACAAGAGAGTTTTATTCAAAACATTATATGAATTATTTCATAGCATTTTATCTTCATTAGATAGAAAAAGAGTAGAGAAATACAGAATAGAGAAAAGTATTTAGATGCAATAAGTAGAAGCCAAAGTACTAAAAATGTCTCCTTCAATTATAGGTTATCATAAACTAATGATTAGACTTCTGGAATTTTCAAATATTTGGTTACACTTAAATGTATGGGACTATTATTCCTCAAATCATTTCCAATTCCAATTTTTCCCAAGTTGCCTCTAGTAACTAATCTGATACTAATTATAAAGGAAATGTAGATGAAGTTTGGAGTTTCATTAGTTATGTTGAGCTGTTTGATTCAAGAGAAATTTTCTCTATAGAACTAAATATTCTATGTTCATCATTCGTTTATTATGGAAATACATGTTGAATTTTGTGCTTGCCCTTAGAAAAATTATACATTTTTTGAAGTTACTGCTGGGCAGTAACTTAAAGACTTGTCTATGCATTTAAGTGGAATTGAACACTGACAGTTTTACCAGTACAACAGCACAAATCACAATAACAATTATTTTCCTTGCGAAATAATTAGGAAATTACAGCCCCTTAACATAAAGTGTGACTGTAAGATGTAACGAACAGTGCGGTCTAAAGCTGCATCTGGAGCCTGTCATTATTTTCTGTGTATATATCTATTCTGTATAGTTTAATAAAAAAAGCCCAATTTAGTCTTAGTCAGTCACTCTGTCATGTCTTTTTGTTCCGTGCTTTTACAACAACCAGACAACCAGACTTCAGCAACAACAGCAGGTCGTCGACAAGACACAGCGATACAAATTTCACAGATTCCACGGATCTGCCTAACAGCAGCACACACTAAATCCCTGTACTGTTGTTGTAATAAGGTCAAATCATTTCCAACTTTAGAATGTGTCTTCTGGACTAGAAAAAAAACAAAAAAACAACAGCACCTTAATTTATGTGATTTTAAATAATTACAAATGTTTTTAATTACAAATTACCAAATATATATGTATATATATATATATATATGAAACCAATACCATATAATAATAGGAAACTACTACTACTACTACTACTACTAATAATAATAATAATAATAACAACAACAACAACAACAACAATAATAATAATAATAATATCATAAAAAATTATACATTGATAATTAAAAAAAAAAAACCTTTTTCGATGCTATTATATAAATATAAGATTATACAATATGATAAAAAAGTGGTAATGAACGTGTAAAGGAATGATAAATAAAGAATATACATACAGTATTTACACACGTACAAAAAAAGAAACTTTTCACAGATTAGTTAAACAATTTAAAGGAATCCAACATTTACTTAAACTATAAAATAAATGAATGTTTTGTGGTGTATTGTCTTTCCTTTAGTTCACACAGATCCGTGCCAACATGCAAATAGGAGAACAGCACACTGTGCATCGGTCTAAAACGCTTCACATTAACCAGCAGTGGTTGTCCCATTAACCTGCCACAACAAATGCGACCTGTTTTATGACCCACAAATATTTGTGTTTCCGTCTGAAAGAAAAAAGGTTTGCGTATGTGTTGGGGCGCCTTGTTAATCTGCCACAAGTTCACGGCCAATAGCATTTGGTGATTTAATGAATGTTTCCATGGAGGGTGCTACGATTTACAGTGTGTTGTAAAGCTGATGTACGGTTGGTGTTTTGCTGTAGTGCTGTGATGCTAGGCAGATGTATCAAGGCTGTGTATAGAATGGTGGTCGGCAGAGAGGCTTTCAGTCTGGCTGATTGTTTCCCCTGAACAAAAACAGCATCCACTTTAAACGTCTGTCTTTTTTATACTTCTTGAATGATGATGTCCAGTGACAAATTTTGTCCAGAGTACTTCATGACTCCCATGATTCCTGATACCTCTCGACTTATCCTCGAGAACCAACCTCCACCAAAATTTCCCACTGATTTAGATTTCTCAAACATCTTATATCAATGTATCTTTTAGTCTTTTATCTTCTTCGCCCTGCTAGTGTTGAGGTTTAGTAGGTGTTGTGTTGTTTCATTCTGTGCATTCATCAGTCAAATCATTTAAAGATGAGGTAATGCAAGACACCATGACAGCTGCTGGTCAGGTCACCAAGATTACACCAAGTTAAAGTACCTTTATGCCTCTACATGCAGCACTGTGTGGGTACTTGAGTTGTAGTCAAGGCCGCATTAAAGTAACACATCTAACATAGTAACATTGTAACTAACCCTAGGCAGCTAACCTGTGAGTCTGGGACGGTTACAACATTCATTAGCAGAGAACTAACTAATGTTAAAGCTCATATTCATAACTGTCTGAAATTACGCATGATAAAGTTAACTGCTTTGGGCCTGTCGTTATTTGTTTATGTTTGCTAATGTTGTGGAGCTAGTTACGTAGCTAATTACTGAAGACCTAGCCTGCTTACCTGTGGAAGCAGGTGTCTGCATGAATGTCATTGTTTTAGTTGCTAGCCATTTTGAGTAAAGGGCCTGATTGGATTTTACCAAAAGGAATTTTAATTGGACTCTGAGAGGAGAACGCTCTTCGGTCTGATTAGACAAAGACTGAACCTTTTGAACGGACTTCAGACATTTGGCTTATACCACCCTTACAGTGAAGCATGATGGTGGCAGTATCATGCTATCGGGGGGCTTCTCAGAGGCAGAGGTAGGAAGTATGGTCAGAAATGAGGGAAGAATGAATGCAGAGAAATATGGAGAAGTCCTTGAAGAAAACCTGTTCCAGAGTGCATGTGACCTGAGACTGGGATGACAGTTTACCTCTCTGCCACACAATGTGTGTGTGTATAATATAAATGATTGCAAGTCAGCATAATGTCCACTGAAGTGATCTAATCATGATTGTGTGTGTGTGTGTGTGTGTGTGTGTGTGTGTGTGTGTGTGTGTGTGTGTGGAGTCAGGTAGAAGCATCAACTGCTGCTGTACAACTTTATATTGGGCTTGTTTTTCCTCCTCCTCTTTTCTACACTTTTATCTTTGTGCACCTGAAGGCTCAAACCCTTGCATTATGTCACTATGTGGCCGATGCCACGACCACTTAAATTAACCAGTGAACTAGTTTAGAACCAGGGGTCTTTTAAACAGGGTCTGGAGCCATCCATCTGTAATGGTAACAGCAAAGAAGCCACTAAAAAACACTAATCTGAAGCTGTAACACCCCATTAAAATGATTACATGTCTTGTTTAGTGCTTTATTTTGAAATACTAACCTCTCATGTTGTTGCCCTCGTGTGTCTGCCATCCTTTGATCATCCACGCCTGCTCCCAATGAACTTACCTGCCCCTGGTGTTTCCTGTCAGTCCACCCCGTACACTCCCCCTGTTACCTTTGCTCCTTGCCAGATTGTCTTTGTTCCACTGAGTGTGTGCACTGTTCTCCTCCTGATTCCCTGGTTTCAAACTTTGCTTTGTCTTTGGATTTTTTGGCCGTTTGCTTGCCTGAATGTTTGCCTGTATCTGACTGACTACCTGTGTATGAACACTTATATCCAGAAGTGTTACAGGTCCTTCTCAGTGTGAATGACAAGAAGACTTGCAATTGTTTTGTTATATAGCCTGCTATATGTGACAACTATATCTCGTGTAGTTACCCTTTGAGCCATGGGTGTAGGTTTGCATATGGACGGTAGGGACATGTCCCTACCAATATTTGGGTGAAGATATATTATGTGCCCTCCCAGAAGCTACGTCTCCAAGACAGCTGATTTAGGCATGCTAGCATTTAATTGGCTGAAAGGACGGGGACTATCTGGAGGCAAATATCGCACTTATACTGCTAGATACAGAAAAGGTGAGAGCAGATCAGTGTGCTGACAATGGTCACTTATCAGTGTTAGTCCAAAACTCAAGCAAGAGCAAAAATGTATATCAGGTCACTTTCTGTCCTCTGTTGTCTGAACTGCAGCACGCATAAAGACGATGAGGGTTTTTTCTGCACATAATGACGGAAAAGCGAACCCCTTAGATCTGGCAGTGGCCATGTGTCAGGGATTTTTGATGAATAATAGTCTGCAATGTTTTTGTGTGTCATGTGGCTACTCAAGTCATTTCACGTGACTCAATGCAGAAAAAGTCCTTCACTTTTGCTAAATATTGGTTTTTCGAATAGTCTGAAAACCACCTCATGCAAGCATATACGTTTTTTTGCGATGATTTTTTTTTTTCGAAATTGACTGACACACACACACACACACGCACACACACACACGTGTTTCCACTGCTCATTTTTTAGTTCACATTTCAAAACACAAATTAAAGTTCCTCTCCATAATTTTTTTTAAAACTCTATAAAAATCTTCTGCTATGATTAATATTTTCTTTAACTTGGTTTTCACACATAAAATGTGAAAAAAATGCCGCGCTCTTAAGCCCCGCCCACCAACTGCTTCAGTCAGACTCAGACTCAGATGAGGAGTCTGTTGAGACCAGAATCAGAGACTAGCAGACGTATCAGAACTGTTTGCGTAGTTAGCATCTTTGATTTCTTTATGTTGTTTGTTAGATTATAAGTGGAATTGGCTGACACAATGCTAATTCTCTCTCTCTGTACTGACAAGGTTCCAGGTTTTCAGGTTTATTTAGCCCCGCCCCCTGTCCCCACCAGTTGAGTTAAAGATTTGATCCGGAGGGTGTCTATAAGCAGGTTAATGGAAATGCAGGTACTGACTGTTAGCAGGCAGTGGTATGTGAACGGTGGAAAACACTTTGGTGACCCATCACTTCACCCCAGGCCATGATTTTGACTTGTACACAATATAATGTACCTCAAATTTTTATTCATGCTTTCCCTGAGATAAGCCATTTTGATTTTAATTGCCCCATAGGACAAAGGACGAGGACTTTTTTAGTTTTAGCTCTACTACTGACACGGTTCCAAGAAGGGAAACCCTGTCAGATTTAGATTTTTAGTTTTATTTTTCATGTAATGTTCTTACAGTAAAATGTAATTCACCGACAGACTGTGGAACAAGGCTTTCCTAAAGTGCCTCACTGCTTCTCTCTGTCTTCCTGTTTTCCTGTCTATCTCTGCTTGTATCTGAATCCTGAGAGAGAAGACAAGCAGAGGCTTGACACATTGGTGAGGTTGTTATACTCACTTGTCAGTCTGCTTATCTATCTGTTTGTCCTTCTGTGTCCTGGGGAGATGTGTGAGCTTGAGAGACTGTCATTATCTTCACTATCTTATGCCCCTCTTTCCCATCTTCCCCTTTGTCTAAATCCCAAGTATAGGCAGAGTTAGACATGTCAGCTACAAGAAAGTCACTTGTTAGGTTTCCATCTAATCTCACTCCTCCAGCCTGTGAGCTTGTGGTGTTTGTTGGTATCGACTGGCAGCTTTTCACAGGTCAATAGGCTCACCTGTTGGCTTCAGAGTGCTGACAAGTTACATCAAGTTGAGTCCAACACTTTTTAGGGCCAGTTATAATGACATAGAAAACCAATTTTCACACTAAAGAGTTTGTGAAAATGAGGACACATAAAACAGCATGAGACCTTTAGCCAGGAAAATAACACAGCAATGGACCTCTGCAACTGAGTGCAAGTCTCAGAGACTGTATCTAATATCTCTATCAACACAGCCTCATGAAAGGCATTGAATTTCGCTACTCAAACTTATGTTGTTGATTTAGAATTATTGCTTTACACTTCCTACATGTTTTCAAAAAAACATGAAAAGTATGTTTCTGTGATGGAAGCAAATGCTGCAGCATACGACGTCAGCAGTCTAAGACTGGACTGGTTTGGGCGCTGGATATTTGGTTTCATCCATAACTTTACTGTGATCCCTGAAAAATGGAAAAACCAACTCTCAAACATGAGACCCCAAGTCTCCTACAGACTCTTATGTATTTTTAGCTACAGTGGCAATGTTGGTTGGTTGGTTCACTACCATTCAGACTGAAATACACTGACAACAATTAGATGCATTATTATGAATTTGTCGTCTTTAAAAGATAAAAGGTTATACATTTCTGCCTCTTCTGAATGGTTGCAGGGACTGCTTTTCATCCATGCTTTTCAAATATATCCTGGATAATAATGTCATCCTTAATTACATTTACAGTTGGTTGCAAAAGACTGACAGAATTTTGCCATTCAAGTGAATGGCAAAATGCTGTCAGTCTTTTGGGTATGTCAGTATTGTAGAACTTGTAAAATGAAGAGAAAGTAAAATAAATATGACACTATGATCTGAGGAAATGGTGTTATATTAAGGACAGGTGAAAAAATGATTGATGATTTACTTCATTTATTTTTGCTATATACACATATATATATATATATATTTTTTTTTTTTTTTTTTTTTCAAAGATGAAAAAATGGCAAAACAATTGAGATCAGAATTAGAGAATTATCACCAGAATTACTTAAAAGATGTCCTATGTTGAGAGACATGAAGTGCAGTACTTACTTTTGCAATAAACAGTGAGTTAAGAAAACATGCATAATGGCTAAATCAAACATCTTATTGTTGAAATGGGTTTTATGTTTCTATATCAGCTCTCCAACTGATTTTCTATTGCTTTGACTCAGTAATAATATTCAAACTAAAGACTCTTTGTGTCTTTATGGTCTGTCTCGTGATAAATTCACCTGTTTTCTGAAGTTTTCAGATTTTTTTTAACACTCATTTAACGTTTTCCTTTGAAAGGACAAACTTTTGTATATTCACATCATGCCTTACCCTTGATGTGAAATATCCAAAAATCACATTCCTACATGTGAATTCAATATATGTGGAATGCTGTTTATCCTAAGAATGTATTCATCACATGGGAATAAAATGTGTT
Organism: Seriola dumerili; assembly: GCF_002260705.1. NCBI lineage: Eukaryota > Metazoa > Chordata > Actinopteri > Carangiformes > Carangidae > Seriola > Seriola dumerili. The sequence goes on along the minus strand of NW_019174522.1, from coordinate 1,297,133 downwards.
TCACATGTGAATTTTTATTTCAATTATCTTTTCACATTTCTCATGTGAAATCTCATATACAATTTCACCATGTTACATGTGTTTGTCATATGACATCTCACATTTCACACATGAAATTAAAATCACATTCCCACACCATGACTCACATATGAAATGTCAATTAACATTTCCCTTTATTTTTATGCATGTTAAATGTGTCACGTGTGATACTAGATGCAAAATTGATGTTTTCACATATGTTGTCTCACATTTCATATTTATGGCTATATCATATTCATTTATTAGTGTGGACCATGTGTTTCTACCTGATTGTTCACTTGTGAAATTATGTTTCATATATTAAAAACAATGTGTTTCACTTCGTTTTGGACGACAGTAGATGTTCCAAAAATGTTTATCATCTTCATTAAATCCAAAGAACAAAATGTACACAAATGCCTGGGGTTTATAGGAAATGTTACTCTAATTTGTAGAAAACACTAACCTAACTGTGGTTTAGATATTGACAAAGACTTAGCCCTATTTGTTTACTCCAACAGTTGTACCGCTCTAATATTGATCCATTATATTAATAGACCTGGCCAGTGTAACATTTCCTTTGCAGCAGTCCTTTAACCTAAAAAAGTCCACTGCATCAGAATGAATCCAGACTTAGATTGGCAGATATTGTTGTTATGATCATCATCATTATCATCATCACCATTACCATCATCTCTATCATCATCAACAGTCTTTTCAGATCTGTTCTTGTAATGAGCTCATAACAGCATGAGGATGATTGCATACACTCACATGCACTCTATCTCACACACACACAGTGAACAGCTGGCATCTGTTCGGGTATGGCATCTTCATCGAAGGGGCCTCATCATCTGCCCTCCATCTCTACTTTCATCTCTCTCTCTATCTCTCTCACAACCCTCCCCATGTTTATCTCTCACACTCTCTCTTTCTTTCTTTTATCTCTCTTTATCACCATCTTTCACTTCCTTACTGTCATTAACATACACATCATGGTGCATCATCTCAAGGCTACTTACAGTATATGACACACAAACAAACACACACACACACACACACACACACACACACACACACACACACACACACACACACACACACACACACACACACACACACACACACACACACACACTCACATACACACACATACCTCCCCTATTACTGGCTCTGGTGTGTCCCAGCCCCATTGGTGTCACCTCCTATGTTTCTTGGCTACTCAAACAAATGCCCTCTATCTCACCATATTTTCATTCAAGGACACCTCTATCTATCTATCTCTCTCTTTCTCTCTCTCTTTCTCTCTCTCACACACACACACACACACACACACACACACACAGCATGGTAGTCCAACAACTGTTCTTTGCTGCACCTCTTTGAGGAATATTAGAAACTTCTTTAAATGTCTGCTTCAGAGAGCAGCTTCCCCGCCACTCAACAAGTCCCCTGTTTGAAGATAGTTAGCTAGATAGATTGCGTGTGTGTGTGCAGGTAAAACTCGAGAGAAGAATTTGTAAAGATGTGTGTCCAACATTGAAGATGTAAAGAGAAAGATATTAAGTTGAACAGGAATTCAATAACACATATTATACACATATTAGTCAATCTATCAATCTAAATCACCTATTTACCCCGTCAATTATAGATGGAGCTTTTAATATTTGGGTTAAAAGACGGGTCATCACAATAAGAGATCTATTTATTGATAATAATTTCATATCCATTGATCAGCTAATGCAAAAATTTAATATTCCCCGCTCTTATTTTTCGTTTTTTTTGTTTTTTTTTGTATATAGCCATTCTCCACCTCTTTTCCATCACAGACACCCAGCTCTCTTTAGACACTATATATTACAGTGTAATAAATTTCAACGTCTACGTTGTTAAAATGTATGCTATGACACTGGGTATATTTATTTTAAAAAAAATGACATTTCCTTGCTAGAAATGTCAGCCATCTTGGAAATGGTAGCCATCTTGAATCTTTTAGTGGCTACTTTGTTTTATTAAAAGAGTACTACCCAAGGAGGATGTGTGCCAAGTTTAGTACTTGTATTCACATTTGAAACATTCCTCCTGAAATATGCAGTTATCTGCTGTGCTAATATGTTTTGGTTCTGTCCAAAACTAAAGAGTTACTGGTAGTCCATATTTAAAACCCTCTCAGATGTTTTGGAATTACCCATAGATCCTTCTGGTATTACTGCCATATTTGGAGTAACTCCACAAGATATACTGTACATGCATCTCTTTTAGCTAGATGACTTATACTGCTTAAATGGAAGGATGAATTTCCTGCAGCTTTTAATGAAAGACATTATACACCATTTGAAAATTCGCCATACTATGAGAGGGTGAGCTCAGAAATTCCATGCTATATGGCAACCTTTATAACTATGTGGGGAAAATGGACGCTGTAAAACGGACCCCGTATTATATATTTTTATTGATTTATCTTTTTGTAATTCTTTAACTTTTTAAAATTTATTTATTGTATTATTTAATTAGGGGCCGAGCACCGACTGGTGCGAGGACCCTACTGAAACTGAAGGATTTATTTTCATTTAATTCTGTTCTTTTTGCTTGGTGTTTGTTATTTCTGTTATTTCTATTTCTGTCCTTTTTTTTTGTCTCGCCAACATTTTTTGTCACATTGAACTGATCTGTATGTACATATAATCGATTAGGAAATCGACATGTTGATTACAAACATGGTACAGTAACACTATAATAGGGATGGGGCCTCTGTTGGAGCAGAGCAAAGGGGGAGGGGAGACATTATCTATGTTCAACTCTATCAGTGATTTATTACATTCTGTATGATTGTAAATACAACAAAAGACCTAGAATAAAAAATAAATAATTGTCACACTGCTGAAGGAACAGACAAGCTTGTGAAGCGTACATAGGCCAGTTTTAACTGTATGTCTGGTTTATGTGTTGGAGTGTCACCTAAAATCAGCAATAAATTCTGTAAAACATGTCAACATCTTCAGACATGCATATATCTCTGCTGTTCACAAATGAATTTAGATTTATTATGCAATATTTTTGATATTAATACTAACTGAATTGAAGGGCTGTCTGATATGGGAACAGATCTGTATTGCTGCGGATCCCACTGAGAATCAACACTCATTTCCAGACTCTTTGTAGCATTTAGCTTCTTTAAGCTAAATGTTTTTATTTGCTGCTTCATCTGGTTGGTTCACAACAGGTGACTCCCTCCCTTTATTATTATTATTTTATTATTATTACTATTATTATTATTATTATTATTATTATTATCATTTTGTGACTACATTTTTATTGGTGTACCTTTTTTCCCCTATTCACATTCAGTATGGAGGAAACATTATATCATGAAAAACAAATAACTGAAATATTGTGTTGACATTGCATAACACAGCTACATCTATTCACTTAGTACTACAGTAATACTTACTGTATATATTTGTATATTTATATTCTCATAGGTTCATGGAATAAGATGCCAAACTAAATAGTTTGGATAATACAGAGAAAGCATGGGGAACCCATGAGCACACCGTTGTGCTATGCCTTAGTCAAAACCTTCAAATGAAATTTAATCACAGTTTATTACAAATAATCCACCCTCCAATATATATAATATTGTTGGTCACTATGTACCCTAATTTTATACACAATAAAAGTCAATGGTGTATATTTAGATCACTATTTTTTTTTTACTAGGAATCAATTTAAGTTGGTAACATTTTCTTGGTGATAAATAAAACTCAGTTGTTGGATTTTTTTTTTTTTGTACAAATCTGACATAAAGCTCCTGCCATTTTTAAAACCTGTTATTATTTCTACGAGTCGATGGTGGATAATTATTCCATCAAACCCCATATGTGTGCATGGCATTGCACAACCGCAGATAAAAAAAGAAAGATGGCCCTGAATTAAATGCATCTTTCAGGTCTTGGAAGGACTTTAATCCATTGCTGTTTAAGATATCTGAGAGGAAGTGAATTGTATGGGGTTTTCCACCTATTTGTATGATATTATTGGTGCATCTATATTACATATCCTCGTAGGATTGAAGGACAAGTCAATTAGACACTATCTACTCTGTGTAAAACGGCAAAGAGCTGAAACCGTAAAATACAGAGGGTCTAGGCACTAACTCTGGACTTTCGGTTGATGGACCTAATTTAATACACGTTTAGTGTCCTCACTCTTTGGGCATCACTACATTGTTTCAAGAAAGTAGAACTGTATCATTTTGAGTACAAAAGCTTGTTAGTGGACAATGTACAGTAGAATATAGTAATAATAACTTTATTTATATAGCATGTTTCTCAACAAAATTTCAAAGTTCTTTACAAGAAAAAAGTAAAACCAGATAAAAGCATCATATAAAGTGTAGCACAGCATAAATAAAGAAATCTCACATCAACACTATGCTAAAAGATCTGACAGTATGAAATATGTAAAAACAAAATTAAGGGATAAAACAATATGAATAAAACATGTATCAGATGCCTGGTCACCCTTAGCCACAAGACTTGAACTTGGGGTGACCATCAGGACTCCTTCCGCTGATCTCAATTGTCGGTTGGGCAAATACCATGTCAACAAAGTAGAATTAGAAGTACTTAATGTTCTTACCTTGTTTTAGAATCTTACAAATTAGTGCTGTTCCTCTCATGTCCATGATTCTACCCCCATTGCATTACTGAAACACTTGTATGATTTGGTTTATTGATCTCTGAGAGCAGTACTTCGGCTTATGAAATCACTGGAGGCGTTTACACAATAAGAGCAAAAGGAAACTTGCATGACATTGAGAGTCAACGGAAAGACACTAGTTTATAAAGCTATCATGTTTACACTGGTCATTAACAACAGTTTTCTCAGGCGGCAACTCAACATCTCACACAATGAAAATAAGTTTAAATATGAGAAAACAGTTTAGACTATAGACTTTTGTTGTTTTTATTTGCTGCTTCATTTTACCGCTGTACTGATGACATTAAAGGACGTGATGAAAAGGCTGATATTTTCCGGAGCTCAGAAAAAATGTGTCCAGTAATAGCTGCTGTGATTATATTACCATCCTTTCATATAAAGCTCGCTCTATTCTCCATCAAAGGACGGCATCTTACTGATTATCTCATGTGTGTCTTACTCAGTCCAGTTTACTCTTTTCCACCCAGTCTGTATTGTCTTCATATTCTCTTTTCTCCCTGCCTGTGGAAATTATTTTGACCTTAATCTTCCTCTCTTTCTCCGATCCCTGCCTGACCCTTTTATATAGTGAGTCGCGTCTGACGCCAAGACGTACAAAAGGTGCTGTCACACACAAAACAATGAGCGGACAGGGAGATGTCTCTGTCTGCTTCACACATGCACACACACAAGCAAACTGCAATGCTGATGATTTTAATCTGCGCTGAACACCAAGCTTAATGTGTTTAGCCACAGCTGTCTGTATTAGTCCGTAAAATTGTGTGTTCAAGGTGGTGTCTGGTCTGTCACCTTTGTCTTTAGTTTTACTGTAAGAGTGGTGTATGCTGCTAGAAGTGATAACATAAACACACACACACACGCACACACACACACACACACACACACACACACACATATGTATATATATATATATATATTTGTTATGGAGTTACTATTTACAAATGATAACTGCATTTACTTTCTTTTTATTTGGTAATTTCTCCCAAAGTGAGAATTTTATTGATAATAATACATTCTGCATGAACATATAATGCAATAATATTTAAAGAAATCCCTTACAGATTTTATAAAATAATGGTGTGGTAGAAGCTAAACAGCAGCAAAACCAGGTCATGCCACTTGTGAATTTTCACACATGTTGTAGAATTACTTCTGTGCTCAGGGTCACGGTCATGCTGTGTAAGCCATCTCTATTAAATTTCAGATCACAAACAGTGAAAACAGATATTCTCGTGATATTCATCAGTCCCGTAATGACAGCATGGTGCATCAGTGGTTGGCGCTGTTGCCTCACAGCAAGAAGCTTGTGGGTTTGAACCCGAGGTGGCCACCTGAACTGTAGTATGCTCCTCCACAGTTCAAAGACATGCAGTGAGATGAGCTGAACACCCAAAGATGTCTGTGAGTGTGAATGTTTTTGTCCATATATTCAGCCCCTATGCTGTCGACCTGTCCATAGTGTAACCCCACTTCTTTCCCAGTGTAAGCAGGAATCGGCTGCAACTCCCTGCTACTCAGATTTGCCTGTGGGGGAGCTGTGGAGTTTGCTGGTTGGCCTGTTGGGTTTTTTGACCAACACTTTGCACAGCAACATAATTATGTGAACAGCTGGAAACCTTGAAATTTACTTTTTTTTTTAACAACTGCTTTCACATATTTTCTAAACTAGGTTTCATTTTTCCCCCCTTGTGAGGAGTGGGTGTGTGACACTGGTGAATATGTGATTGGTTGTGTTTGGAAAAGGCAAGCAAGTTACTTCCTGTTAGATTTTTGTGCCTTATAGGTAAAGAAATGTGTGCTGTGCTTTGTTGTATGACATATCAAAACTGAGTCAAAGGCTGAGAATTAGCTCATAGTTTTGTAGATTTTGTGTGTGGTTTTGTGTTTTTGAGTGACAGATTTCACAAATTGTGTTATGTAATGTACAACTTTTTTGTGTGTAAACTGTAATTTCAGGTTCAGGTTATGTGCAGGTAAATTTGGCTTGCAGTAGATGAGGCAGGATCCATCCTGGCACACATTTTACATACAACACAGACATACACACAGCCATAATAAAAGTACTCAAGGTTCCAATCATCATGAAACCACTTAAAATAAAAATAAAATTGATACATAAATGTTGCTTGTATAGCATCAGTGCAATGTTGCCATGACTTGTTCATCAGATTGATGGCTGCTGCAACAAAACTATTTACTGTGCAGTGGGTAGGAGTCGTCATATTAAACTGAGCCAGGTATCCACTGAACCGTCTGGTGAACAGGATGTTGGGTGAAGCTGTGACTCACCAATCAGCCTACTAGAGCATTTAACAAGTTGCAACAGAGAGTTTGTGCTCTTTAGATATAGGTTTCAAAAAGACGAAATTGATTTAACAAAAACACAACAGAATAATGTCACCATGGTTTTGTCAATGTAGAAATTGGACAGTTTCCTCAACTACAGCTTCATAATTTGCTTCAGTTCAGTTTTGAGTCAATAATAAAAAGATATTTGTAAGATTGCACATGTTCCACTGCCTGAGCCGTAATGGATGTAACCTAATGTTTGTTGGCATGTCTTCTAAAATCAATTATCATATCTTTTGTCTTAGAAATGTTTAATGTGTCAAAGCAAAGGAAAGATCAACACATAGAAGTGTAGCATGAGACCCTTCCTTCCAAGGATTTAACAAGTTAAGTGAAGGGAAGTCGCATCCTCTGCTCTTCTGTGTGGGATCAAATGCATGCTCAGTTCTCCTTAAGATTTCTGACCTCACCAGTTTTTCAAAGGTTGTCATTACAACTGATGTGAGAGCAACCTGTATAAAATCATTAAGAGTTTTGGGGCAACTCGATTTGGGAACAGGGACTATACCACAGTATCCTTCCAGACCTTAGCCAAATGCTGTGAAGACATTAAGAATGGAATACAGGACCGAGATAACAGCCTTTTCCACATCCTTTGAGTCTATGTGGTCTAAGTGCTGATTACCATATTTTCTCAAATAAAAACTGGGTCTCCAAAAATGGCCAGGGTGTGGTCAACACAAACAATGGCCAGCCCCAAATACAGGTTAAACAGGCTAAACAAGCTATTCCTTGTGCCAGTCATATAATGTTCATGCCAGTTAATATAATAAATTCAACAATAATCATGCTATTTTCAAAGCTTTGCTGTTCTGGATGACTCATCCTTTAATCTCGTCTGGCTGTGGTTGCCTATGGTATGCCTGCACAATAAAAGCCCTATTAAGAAATGAAAGGTTTTTCCACTGATTGTAAGGAAGACTTTTAATCTGAAATGGTTACAGGAAGTGTTGAGTCTGTATTAAAAACATAATACAATAGCTTTAACAGGGCAACAGGAATGGATCAGAACGAGGCTACCTCCTAAAATATGACTAATTATATAATTATCAATAATTATTATTATGTAATTATATATATCAAACAGAAAGAATTAGAAATTAAAGACTACATTTAATTAAGGTCGGTAAATATATGAGTAAATATGGTATCTTCCACTTTGTTCCAGTTAACTCATGCTCCTGAATTTCATTAGTAAAACCTAATGTACCAAAATTATTATGGAATTGATTAAGAACATTAGCAAACTAAGCACAGTATCTGAACTGAAACCATCCAGGGTGACCTGACAGCAGTTCTTCTTGATTTTGTTGATTCTGAAGGATTTAGATATTCATGGTCCCCTGAGGATGATACACAATGATATCAGTGACCCCCTGACCTTTCTTCATTGGTTTCAAATGTTCCAGCAAACTCTTTTGAGAAATTTGTGTTTGTCAACCCATCCTCCTCCTAATGCAGACTTTGTCGTACTATACTTTTTAATAAATACCTACAATGACCTCCATGTGGTTGTCTGCCACCAGCACTCAGACATGTTCCAGCTTACATCCCTGTTCATCTAGATTCATATGAAATATGAACCATTTGTATGAAATTTTGTCATAATTGCTGTGTGAAGTCTTGAGTAATGGGCTAAAAAATATTTTGTGATGTCACCACGACTTTGACCTTCACCTTTGACCACCAAAATCTAATCAGTTTATCCTTGAGTCATAGTGAACGTTCGTTCCCAATCTGAAGGGAGGAGTTCTCCAGATATTGTGTTCACAAGGCCAAAATCCTGTTTTGTGAGGTCATTGTGACCTTGACTGTTGACAACCAAAATCTAATCAGTTTCATAGTATTTCAATTTTTATACTGTTATTACTGAACAGAATAACCAACTTCACAATTATCTAGTAGATTGCTAGAAGCTCAAATGTCTTTGTGTGTCCTCTAAGTCCTCTGAATCCAAGCCAGTGCTCTGTGGTGTGGGGGTGTTACCAGTGACACCATATATGATGACACTATATTTGGTCTGCAGTTAAGAGAGCTGCACCAACAGCCAATCACAAGTCCAACCTTGAATATAACCATCCAACCCCAGCCCTTACCAGTATGGCAACCAGCCAATCAGAGATCTGGCATGAATGGCACCAGTACAACAACAACAACTGGTTAGTCGCAGCATTGACCCAAATCACAAGAAACAGTCAAGTATAGTCTCATAATTATGACTTAGTGAATACATAAAAAAAACATATATATATATATATATATATATATATATATGTATATTGTGGATTAAACATACACGGTCAAGACTCCAACACAAGCAGGTAATAAAGGTGGGAAACAACTAAATAAAAAGACACATACAAGGGAATTGTAAGTGCTGGAATCATCAATTACATTTATTTTCATACTAGAACACTTGTCTTGGTGAGCCAACAAAATTAAAAATGCTCTACTGAAATATATTTGGGTCTTGTCTCATTAACTGATCATCAGTGGAATGCGCATAAGGTCTCATTACCAAATACACACTTTCAGTTGCTTCTGCGCACACCAGAAAGAAAAGAAGACTATAAATTTAGATCAGAGAAATAACTAGACTTTCCTTAAAAAATTTATTATATTATAATTAACTTTCTTCTGAAAATGATTCTGAATAACAAATCATATATTTATGTGCTAGTTGCTGTGTTTTGTTATTAAAAGAGCTCATTTTAGTTTATGTTAAAAATCTAAGATTATTATGAATTTGTTTTCATTTTTTTGTTGTAATTATTAATATATATATATATATACATAACTGCCTAAATATACATGTAACTGCCTACATGCTCTAAGACATTGGAGAATTGGCCAAATACTGTGTGAGGAATTTGTGATAATAATTGTAATAAAATATCTAATATCTAATAAGATGTTTTATTAAATGTCCTATATATAAGAGGACCTACTGTAAGGACTTTATGAAGTTACAGTAACTGAGCTCAGCTAATTCTAAGTCACCTTTCAGGACTCTGGATTTCAGATTTTATTCTTTTTTGTTTTTTGGCCGATTTTCAACTATTTCCAGATCTTGCCATATCCACCTCTGGTGTAATTACAAATACAAATCCGATTACATACGTAATTGTGAGAATAATAGATACAGATAAAGACGTGGATAATAGCTTTGTGTTAAATCCCCAGCTTCTGCAATAATAATCCAAGTGCTCTTAAACCATACATGTGTCCAGAAGTCCAATATTTACAGTGGAGACAGCTTCTATGGGTCATATGCTGGGGACACAATCAATCCTATACAAATGCTGTTTAAATAATTTGCTTATATTAATCAAGTAGTATGTTTACAGTGTTCATTAAGGGTCTTTTCGTACATGACAACGTGGAAAAACTCCTTCAAGCTGTCATATACTAAGACTGTCCTCTAACTTATTTGAACGTAGTTTGTGGGGCAACACCGTCCGTGCCATGTCCATTCAGAGTGTGTGTGTGTGTGTGTGTGTGTGTGTGTGTGTGTGTGTGTGTGTGCCCTTGCTTTGCGTACTCCTGCACTATGCGGTATCTTCACCACTGTGGCTGAGTGAGTTTTTTTTCCTCCTGTTCCTGCTCTGCTCGTGTTTTAGGACTTTTACAGTGCAGTAACTATCAAATGAATATACAAATCTTCATTATGATAATCTGATGGCTACTCTGAAAGAAAAAAAGACAAAGAGATAAAAAAGGTTATAATAATCTTACAGTGATCAGGGTGACCTGGACAGATGCCTCCACTGCACCTCGTCATTTCTTACATTCTCTTCATGTTTGGTGTCACTTGCTTTTTTGCATGTTTGCGATCCACCTACAGTTACAAGTATGCAAGTATAAGTATTGTACCTGACACACCCACATAGAAGGGCAACGAGATAGAGAGAGAAACACGGAGAAGCTCACACCTGTTAATGTGCGGATACACTGAATTAATCTCACACCTGCACTCACACACACACTTTCCATTAAAAATGTGTGTGTGCACAAACAGCTCTACAGACTAACAAGCAGACTGTTGCCAAACGTAGATTAGTGTGTGTGTGTGTGTGTGTGTGTGTGTGTTTGTCTGTGCACATACAAGTGTTTGAAAGTAATTGAATGGAGAGTTGAAAAGTGTGTATATATACTTATGTGTTTTATTGTGTGCTGAGCTCTGTATTCTCTCTTGCTCTCTCCCTCTCTCTCTCTCTCTCTCACTCTGTGTGTGTGTGCGTGTGTGTGTGTGTGTGTCTTTGTGTGTTTAAAGGTAACAGAATAATATGTCTTATCGAACAGAGTGTTTGTGTGTTATCCTTATCTCCTCTCACACACTTTATCCCTAGGGTACTTAGACTGCTATCCTGCTGCTCTGCACACTCACAAACACACACACTTACACCCACAGGTGTACACACACACACACACACACACACACACACACACACACACACACCTTTCTTCCAAATTTAACAGTTGATTCAAAGCTGCGCTAGAAAGTATTGTTGCAACAACAGAGCAAACTGCAAAGATAAATTAAAAACTTAGTTAAAACACTGACACGTGTGGTCACACAAGCTGATGGTGTTGTATGAGGTAGCTTGTGAAATGTGTTCTTAAAATAACAGCAGGGATTTTTCTGACTTCGAGCCAAAAAGTCTCTAACAGTATAAAACAGTAAGGTTCCACTACATCCGAACAAAGATGTGATTAAAAGACAGCAGTCATCACTATATATTGACCAGTGACAGCTGTATGTTGGGTTTTGCTGCTGTCCAAAGAAAAATAAACTTAAGGATGAGGTGAATGATGGATCCTTTAGCAGCTCGTAGGGTTGGACTGGGAGAGAACTTCAGTCTTGGCCTGATCCACCAGCTGCACAAATTACACCAATGGAAAACTTTGGTCTCATCTCTTTCTTTGACGGAGGGCTTTTTGGTGGTGGTTTCTTGAGTGGAGGAAATTCTGAAAGGTTTCTTTCACCTGAACATTGCATACTGCAGTTAGCCATCTCACCTGTGGACGGAGCCTGTGTCTTAATAAACGTAGGGAGGCCCAACAGTTTAACAGCATGGACTCAAATGCACGAACATGCACACACTGCCAGACCTGACACCAAAACAAAGACCAGAGAAACTCAGATTACAGCACACACAGAGGGGGTGTGACTTTGTTCTCTGCTCAGGACGCCATTACTCCACTATATCTTTACATAGAAACCAAAGGTTTGTTGCTTTACTATTGTTTAAAATCTCATTTACAGAACCTTTGATCACTAGCCATTTGTAATATAGATATTTTGACTTGATGAATACAAACCACTTATTTTGTAGTCATCGACTGCTAGAGCACAAAACTGCAATATCTTGTTTCCTTTTAAATATGAGATGGAGACAAGTAAAGGCTCTGAGGTTAGGACCTGGTCCTGGTCCGGGATTTAAACCCACTGACTGGCTGGATTCTTTCCTCCAAACACATGCAGGTGAATTTGAAATTCTGAAATGTCAGTAGATGTGAATGCAAGAGTGCATTTGTTAGTCTGTCTAGTATACTGTATCTATTAGCCTGGTGCCTTGCCTCTCACACAGTGCATGCTGGGATTGGCTCCAGCATCCTGTAACCCTGAGGAGGATGAGCATCTTAGAAAATGGAAGTATGGATGAAGCCGAGCATTTAGAGGATTCCATCAGCTCCTATCATGGCTACACCTCTGACACTTTCAGGTCAGCTCACTCACTGAGGAACCTTCCTAATAAATAATGACTGTTTGATCGCCCCTTAAAATTGCAGTCTGCCATTCACCATGACACCTAATGGTTAACAGCTCGACAAGAAGCACCTGCATTTACATCACAGTTTGGCTGGGGTGGTGAAAACATGCTGAAGCTCCTGGACTCTCTCTAGCCCACTGTGTCTGACACACACACACACTCGAAAGATTTTAAAGGGAATATTGTGATGCCTGTGTGTATGTGTGTAGTATGCCAGTTTGACAATGCAGTGGTAAAGCTAAGCCCAGCTGACTCTCGCCCTTTCTCTCTGTCCTCCACAATACAGAAATCCATAATTCAACTGTCACTGCTCTACCCCACAGCAAGCCCTATCACTGGATGTGTGTGTGTTCTTGTTTTCTAACAACATTTTCTCTCGCTCTCTCCCCACCAGGTAAATCCCTGCCTGCCTTCTCACCTACACTAAAAGTAAGAAAATCAATACTTGTGATCTCTGTTTCTTTCTCTCTCCCTTTTTCGCACCCTTGTGCTATGTCTTGCTCTCTGTGGTTGTACACACACACACACCCACACACAGACACACACACACACACACACACACACACACACACACACACACACACACACACACACACACACACACACACACACACTCCACATGGCAAAAATATACAGGACTGATGCCTTTTTCTCCTGTGTTTTTATTCATGAGATACAAACACAAACACACAGAGGTGGATAGTATATAAATGGGGGACTGAATTTCTGCATTTTGATGAGATAGCTGAGGCTACTTTGATGTGATGTTGACAGACTGTAGTAGTTCTGTAAGGAACACTAATACACTCTTACTTATAGTTCAGCAAGATGAGCAAAACATGTTACATGAAGCTTCAGAAAGTCCTGCAGGTTAAACCAGGGCGGACTAAGCCTGACATCAGTATAAACTGACTGATGATACTTACTGACTTTGCAACATCAAACAAACGGCCCATACTAGCATAGCTGTGCAACAATGCTGACAGTTAGCCAGCTAGTGATAACAACATTTGCAATTTGCAATGTGTATAACCAAGTTAGCAATATTATCATGTCTACTGTAACCGTTGCTTATGAAAACAGACTTGTAACATTATGTAGCACCAAGTTACTGACCCATGGAGGAGAAGAAAAAATAGTTCTGAGTCCAGCTGGAGCCTTTAGCAGCTTGTAAAGCCAGACCAGTATTGGCTCCATGGTCGGACTGGGAAAGAAATTCAGCCTTGGACTGATCCACTGGGACAGGCCAGCATGAATGATAGGCACACAGAGAGGGCTGGTTAAGACACTGACAGAGCCAGTAAAAACTTTATGGAGGTTTTGACAGTCCATTGGCCGACCAGGATTTGAGCCGATAGTCCCCATGTCCAGTCCATCTGTGCTCTGCTCTGATCTCTTTCTTTGTCTGAGGCCGTTTTACCTTAAGAATGTGGTTTCTTCAGTGGAGGAAATTCTTGAGGTCACTGTACCATCTCATGTGTGGGTGGTCTCAATGCCTTCATAAATGTAGGGAGGACCAACAGTTTAACAGGGAGAGACTCACATGCACTAACATGCACACCCTGTCGGACCAGATACCAAAACATAGAACAGAGAAAGCTCAGATTACAACACATGCTGTGGGGGTGTGATGTTATTCTCTGCTCACAACGGCATTACTCCACTATATCTTCACATACAAAATAGCTGCTGCTACACTGACCAAAAAATATAAACCCATCACTTTTGTTTTTCCTTCCATTTTTTCATGAGTTGAAATTAAAGCTCAACACTTTGTCTAAGCTCAAAAAAAGCTTATTTCTCCCAAATATGTTGAAATCAGTGTTAGAGCGTCTTTGTCGAGATTCATGATTCATGATCCTGAGAGGTGTGTTACATCAAGATGCTGATTACACAGCATGATTATTGCACAGGTGTGCTGTGGACTGGTCACAATAAAAGGCCACTATTACACACAGATACAGATCATACTAAACCTGCTCAATGGGTGACATGTCTGGTGACTACACAGGCAATGCAAAAACTGGGATGTTTTAAGCTTCCAGTAAAATGGCTGCAACATGAAGTTGATGATGGGCCTCAGGATTGCATCATGGTATATCTTGTGTGTGTGTGTGTGTGTGTGTGTGTGTGTGTGTGTGTGTGTGTGTGTGTGGTGTGATTATAGTAAGTGTCTTAGTAAAAACAAAAAAGTTTATAGTTTTGTTCACTATATATTTTTGTTTAAAATCTTGTATATACAACCTTTAATAAGTAATACCTGAAAATATTTTTTTAAGATTTAAATTTGATTTATTCAGTCATGGGTATTTAATGTTTAATGTATGTAATGGGGATATAAAAATCAAGTTTTCAAGAGCTTTCATATCATTAAAATGCGACAATACATTTTAGTATACACTTTCATTTACACAGTGTATATTATCACATTTTGCACAATATGGAAACACTTTATTTTCCGTCGAGTCCATCTTTTCCAGCACTGTACCACTTTATATGACTCTCTGCTGTAAATTTCCACGAGAGTTATTGCAAGAGTAAATAAGGTTATATCTTCGCATATGAGCACTCTCTTTACATAGTTTAACCAAGTCTGGTGAAAAGAAGTGTGAAAACCAGTGAAGAACTAAACCAAGAAATGACTGAGAAAAATGCAACAGAAATAAAGTAAATGAACAGACAATCTCTACCTGGATTGTGTAAAAACCTGTCGTACTTTATCCGTTTCTCGTTGTGATCAGCTGTGATTTTTTGGACTTATGAAGCTATTCTCAGTCTTTTTCATGCAAAGAAGCCAAAGCCTGTCTGCTGACCTTCAATCACCTGGCTTAACCTGGACAGAGCAGGAGGCAAGTAGCGAGAAGAAATCCAAAGACGGAAAATAGGCTTTAGGCTTCTTGGAGAAGACAGTTAAATTTGTGCCTTATATTTCACGTAGAATTATACGTTTTGGCTTTGATATACAAAGTCCTTTATGTCCATATGAATGACTGGTGTAATCCTGTGTTGTCCTGGGATGATGAATGTGACGAGAACAATTCCTCTCTGTAAGGATGAGTCTGCCTGGATACAGGCAGAAAGAAACTGGAAAAGATTAAAGGAAAGAGGAGAATAGAAGGGAAATTAAACCATCCAGGCCTTGTGGCTTAATCCACCTGAGCTGGACGTAGAAAGAGGAGGGAAAAGAAAGACAGGAATAAAGTGAGAGTTTAATCCGTCTGCCCAGTACAAATATAAATCCAAGAACAGTTCAACTGGACATCAGATTAGCTGTCATCACTCAGATGTTAGAACTGAGCAAGGCTAGGTACTGTATAAACCTAGCATATGGCTGGACTGTGTATGGGTGTGAACCGTGAGCTTAGGGCTTGTTACGGCCAGCTGCCCTGGCTTCTGGCTGCTCGGGAGCTGCAGGGAAGCAGGTCGTGCTTCCCGTTCACTGAGCCTTGCCTCCATTACAGCAAATAAACTACATTTATTACATGTAAAATCATCGTTAAAGAGGCAGGGTAACAAAAGATAAAACAGACTGAGCACAGAACCTTGTGTCTGTGTCTAAGTTTTGTGGGGATAGAGAATTTATCGTTCATGTGTACAAACTGAAATTGATCAGATAAATGACTTCAAAAAGTTTAGTCTGGTTACTTTAATGCCAATTAAATGTTCCAGTCTCTTTAACAGGATGTGATGGTCAGTGGTATCAAATGCAGCACTAAGATCCAACAAAACAACTTCTTTGTCCAATGCAATGAGAAGGTCATTTATAACTTTGAGCAGCGTTGTCTGTCTCTGTGCTGTGATGCATCTAAATCCTGACTGAAAATCCTCAAAGAAACTATTGTGTTGAAAGTCACAACTGATTGATAACTGCTTTCTGGAGGACCTTAGAGAGAAAGGGAAGGTCAGGTACAGGTTTTAAGTTGGCTAAAACACCTGGAGGAAAGGTAGGTGTTTGAGAATAGGTTCTATCACTATTATTAATATTGCTATCATTGTACGTTGTACTTTTTTCTTTCCTCTGTGCTCTCTTTCTCTCTCTCTCTCTCCAACCCAACCGGTCAAGGCAGATGGCCCCGCCCACCCTGAGTCCAGTTCTGCTCGAGGTTTCTGCCTCTTAAAAGGAAGTCTTTCCTTGCCACTATTGCTTAGTGCTGCTCTTGGTGTGAATTGTTGGGTCTCTGTAAATAATATTATAAAGTGAAGGTCTAGACCTGCTCTACTGGGAAAGTGCCTTCAGATAACTTATGTGGTGAATTGGCGCTACACAAATAAAAATTGACTTGACTTGAGGTTTAATTACAGCTACTTTGTGGCAAGTATGTGGTACACAGCCTGTTAATAATAAAGACAGGTAAATCATGTTTAGTTAAGAAGAGTTAACTAAGGGTAAAAAGTTGCTTAAGCATTCTAATTGAGATGGGAGTCTAAGAGACAGGTCAGGAATTTTGTCTCAAAGAAGCTCATGAAGTCATTACTACCCTCTAGTGAAAACATGTTCCACTATGAGTAGTGCTAATTTCTTTGAAAGTGAATAATTTTTTTCTTTAAAATAACCAGGGTTGATCATCTGAGGGTGTTTTGTACAAATATAACCCTTTTTCAAGGTTCTACATTTATAATTATATGATTACATGATCGCCTGGTACCTGGTACCTGATGTTGACAGTGTTGACGAAAACATCCAAATCATCCTCAATGGAGGCTTGAATATCATTTTTTATAATTTATGTAATAATTCTTCACTTGGCTAGTAATGTTTCAATAACCTCTTTATTTATAATATACATGATTTTAACATTATTTCTTCTACAAACAGGCCTACAATATTTCCTTACTTGTATCCCCAGTGAATCAAACCATAAATTCATTTAGTTGCACCCTTTCATAATCATTTTATAAAAATTCACCAAATTGAACATAATAAAACTCATAGTTATTTTTGCACAATTTCATAGTAAATCAAGTAAATTCTTCTTCCTCTTCTTATTCTTCTTCTGCTTCCTTTTATACATTTTAAGAAGTTATGGCTAGGCAGCAGCTATCGGTGGAGGAGCGGAGAAGAAACAGGAAATAACAAAGAACACAGAGGGAGAACAAATATATAGAGCCAGAGTTAAAGGAGAAATACCTGAGAGAGGAAAAGCAAAGATAGAAGATGAGAATAGAGGATGGGAAGATTAGAATGAAAGGGAAAAGAGGAGTAAGAGAAAGGCGTGGAAACGTAGAGAGTCAAGATGAGAGAAAGGACCCAGCCGACTACAAACTCCCTCAGATAGTCCACTGGATCAGACTATACAGGAGCCAGCTCTCAGTAGGCAGTCTATAGGAGGGGAAAGAGAAAGACAGAAAATAAATGCAAGATACTCGAGAGATGAAAGCTTTGAAAAATAAACCTCAAGACCTAATAAAAGATAGGAACAAACTGAAAAAGAGTTGGCAAAGAGAGCAAACTAGAAACCACAACACAAGAATCACTGAGGAAAAAAACTCAGCAGATGCTCCAGGGCAGCAAACTCAAAACCACTCCATCAAGAAAACCCTGCTCTTCCACAACTGCCTGATTAAATAATTTAATCAAAACCAAAATAATTTAGCCGCCCCGCAAGTCAGCACTCAAAAAAGAACTGGACTCTGTCAGTCAGGGTTCTAAAGAAATATCACCTTATGCACTAGACAAGGCAGTTTGAACACACGGCGAAAGAAGAACTACTGACAAAAAACACACTTATATTCACACAGTAACCAAATGGTTCAGGATTTCTACCATAATGCTGCACATATGACGACTGACAAACAGGAAGAGATTACACGGACGAAAACGAAGCATCAGAGAGTGATTCTGACGAACACAATGTTCAACCTCTGCAGCGAGTTCATCACAAAGAAACCATCTGTAAAACTCAGTCATTCATCCATCTGTGCTTTACGTGCACTCTCTGTCACAGCACCAAAACCATCAGATCAAAAGACATACCAAAGCCAAGACCATGACAATGCAAAGCTGATGCTTGAGGTCCTAAAAGCATATGGTAATGTCAAGTGTATCGTAGCAAATTGGAGGAGAGTTTTGAACTTGTGTGTTGTGAGGCATGTCTTCTGTGCTCCTGCATCCAGTATCTCCACAACCACACTCAGCCCACCCCACAGCAAGAGTTGACCGATGTTGAGTGACAGCAGATGGAAGTCACTACAAGACATGTGAAGAACAATGGCGCACTGGCATGACAACAAACTACACTGTCAATGGCAAGATCTTTTCAGTACTCAGCTCTCTCACATTGCTGAAGGTGACATGCAGACCAATGGGGGGGGACTCCTTTCTCAACCACTAAAATTATACCAATATCGAGGAAAATCCATCAGATCACAAGTTTTGGAAACATCCTCCGTTGTTGGTCATTGTCATATTTCTGCAGCGATCCACAGATGTCCCAATGTACAGGCTGGGGAAGATGATGGCCCCAACACGATGGGAAAGAACAGAAAGAACATGCTGAAATGGAGCAGGAACCCCAGAGTGGACTACAACAGATATATCTGCTGGTCTCATTAATTGTGGAGATTGGCTTAGAGTCATTTATGACCAAAAATTGGTGGTTAGCAATGGCTGTCACTGTGGATGCTTATCATCAATCCTTTTTCCATCCTCATGGGCCCAACACCCACTTCCATCCAAAACCGGAGGGAAAGGATATGTGCTTCGTACCAGTCAAAGATATTCTTGTTTAAACTGATGGGTGAACACACAGGTGTTGCACAGGTGTGTGTGTGATAGCACACTGTCTGGGCAGCCTGTGTTTTTTTCTGTTTTTTTTTGCTGTGGTATCGAATTTGGTGTCATGAATTGTTGAATTTAATTGGTATTAGAACCAAATTTCTGGTATTGGCACATCCCCAGTAATGACATGATTTTGATGTATTAATATGGATATGAGCATAAAACACATATACTGTATAAAAATATTTCAGTGTTACAGATGAAGATTGTGTTATATATTGTATATTGTAGTTTGCTTCATTACTGTATGGAGGAGGTTTCCAGTAGTGTATGAGGGAGCACAGAGATGGAGACAGCTCCTGAAGTAATCCCTGACATTCTAAGACATTCCTTGACAATAAGGACATCCTTTGATCCTTGATGAGGGTGAATGATGGAAACAGACCGTCGATCAGTCTTTGAACTGATGACATGCACACAAGCGCACGCAAATATACACACATACATGTTACAGTCTGGCATTTGAGTTAATGACATGGAAATAAATTAGAAATGGACCAGTGCATTGAAAGTCCACTTGACATTTGCAGCCTGAGGTGGGAGATTTCTGATGCTGTGAAAGGGCTTTTTTTAATTCATCTGTCTCACACTGGCATTACGGCCATGTTACTTTGATGCTCACCATGTCTTCACCATGGCTTAGCACTGAGTCACTGAACTCAACAACAAATCCAATTCTTCTTCAAAGATATGTTTTTGTTATGTTCAGGCAGTGGTGCTTTTAAAAGGAACTAGAATTACCGCCTCGTGGTTGTTTCCTCCACCAACCAGCCAAGTTATGGGATGGTCACAATCTCACCTTCCTGAGTTACACCACTAAATAATGGCCAGACGTGTTTTTGCACAACATTGTGACAAAGTTGACCTTTGACCTTTTGGACATAAAATGTCATCACATAACGTTATTTTATCCTGTTAGACAATTTTGTTAAGTTGTGTCATAGTTAGCTTATCAGTTCTTGAGATATGTCCAAAATGGTGTTTTGTGAGGCCATAGAAACCTTGACTTTTGACCACCAAATCTAAACTAGTTGGTCTTTGAGTCCAAACAGAAATTTGTGCCAAATTTGAAGGGATTCCCATGAAGACTTCCAGAAATATTGCATTTGGAAGGCCAGAACTGTGGTTTGTGAGGTCACCACCATTACCACCATCAAATTCTAATCAGTTCATCCTTGACTCCAAGTGAATTTGAAGAAAATTCCCTCCACTGATATATCGTGTTCACATGAATGAGACGTACATTCAGACAGTCTGACAACCCAAATACATCAGGCCAGGAACACACAGGGGCCTTGGGGCATTGTGGGGCATTGCGGGTCTTGGCCAACCCACAATGCTTTCTATCCATACTGCCAGTTGAGTGCCAGAGAACTGAAGATAAGATGAGAGAGCGAGTATTTTTCTTTCTGTGTCCATGAAAAGCTGAAATCAATATCAGGATTGGTGATACACTCACACATTATTTCTCTCAGTCCCTGCCTTAAAACATGACAAAGAGAAAACAAATCACACTGGCTGGAACAAATGTATTAATGTAATTTAAAAATGTCCTGAGTTGTATCTATCTACCTATCTCCTTCCTACTATGTAGTCATCCTCCCCTCACCCTTCTTTTCTTATCAGCAATTCAGTTTTCTTGTACAGTAGAAAGGCCTAAGTGTGCTGACTTACCTCTTGCAGTATGGCCATTAATGCCGTGGTTAGGCAAACGTTTTAGTATCCCCAGAGATCAACCAGAGGTAATACAGTACCCTTCGGTAAACTTTGGTATGTGAAGAAAATAAAAAGACCTCAACACAACCTCAGATGAACCTTGTAAACTACTGTAAATTCCTATATAATCTCTAATCTAACAATCTTTTTTTTTATCTAGATTTCCTCAATTACATCTATTAGAGAGAATATTTCAATAACCTCACAAACTGGGACACCAGACAGCCAAAGACCTTCAGGGTCACTGCTGATTCTGTTGAAGAACAAGCCGATGTAGCCCCCTGCCGTCGTTTAATGTTTTATTTAATTTATTTTTTATTTGTTTATGTTGTTCTAAAGCAGGGCTGTTTTTGGTCTGAATCCCAGCATAGAAGTGGATTAATCATTAATTTGGCCACAGGGCTAATTGTGGCCCTTCTGATGCTCTAGGAGAGAGGCTACTCTGAGGGGCCTGATCTTTTCTTCAGAACATTTTATCATCATTATAGTCATTTTTTTAGGCCTAGTATTAAAATAGTTCTAATTTAACTTAGTTCAATGTCATCCAACTTTGGTCATACCAACATCATCTGTCAGTTAATATCCTTATGTGCACATGAGTCCCCGTTATGTCTCATCCTGGTTTGAATCATCAGTGCAGGATTATCTTTGATGCAGATGCTACAGACGGTACAGATGACTATGTTGTTTTGTCTCTGTTATTTCAGTGGTGAGGAGCAGGTGTATTAAAGCTACAGTAAATATCTTATTGGCTGGACAGCAACAGCAGGGAAGAGGAGGAGCACTTCCAATACACTGATATATCTGATGGATTTTAGTACTGTATACACATATGGTAATTTAAATTCAATTATCAAATAAATCAACAAATCAATCAAAATTAGATGTGTTTAGATTAGATATGTTTTACAGATAATTAGTCCACCATTAAGAAAATATAACATAGCCTACTTGTTCCCTGTAATCTGCAATGTTCTGTAGTATTTTAGTAACACGTCCTCCAACCTGAGAAACAACACAGGTTGTATTTTTCAACCCTCTGGTACGACCTATAGCAGTGTCTCCTGAAATAGCGTCTCTACGGCAACAGGCATACTGGACCTCAGTTGTTATGGTAACAATAATAAAAAAAGCGGACTGTACCATCAGCAGTGTACCTACCTTTGTCACATGGTTCCTATAATAACGGTCATGGCTTGGTTAGGTTCAGGAAAAGATTGTGATTTGGGTTAGGATAAGTACTCCCTCAAGATTACATGATCTTTGTTGTCACCGTTACAATATAAACAACTTGTTTCACATGGGAATCAAACACAGCTATCCTGTATCATATTCATCCATCCACCACAACCTCCTCCTGGTGTGGACTTTGTCTCTCTTTGTACTGCGTCACCGCACTTTTACCTTTAGTCCTGTCATAATTACTACGACCACTAGATGTCGCCTAGCAACAAAATGTGACTATGAGTGCACAGATGACCTGTGGACTCATTTTTAAAAGGACAGTCTCTTTTCAATTGTATACACAGAGAGAGGATGTCAGTGTGAATGTGTTGTGACAGGAAGGTATTTCAAACTAACTATAGCACTTTAAAGATGTGGTTCATCCGCTGTTCACTGTTATATAAGTGAAACTGAAAATAATGGCTATTTTTATATATCTCTGGCTCAGCAGGTCACTTGTTAACAGAGCTACGCCTTTAGTGTTTTAATGGAGCACTGTGGGGCAATTGTGCCTGGGGACATCTATTAAATGACTTTCATTTCAGGGTTTAGATCATTGTTTATCATTATATGCTATCTTCTGTTAAAATTACTTACTTCCTGACTCCGACTACTGCATGACTCGAGTTAAGGACACACCGGGATATCAGTGGCAGACATTCAAAAGTAGATTGCGTGTCTGAAATTAATGACAAAATATGTCTTTCAAGGTAGTGATGTTTGACAGGGTGAAGACCTGATTTTTCCAAAAGCCCCTGAATACAGAAGTAGCTCCACATCAGACACATGGTTGAAGTTGTCTACCATCCATTATGTGTCATTATGCTCCGCTGTGTTCAAATGCCTTATTTTAGAGCTAAAATGAAACTGTAGCATGATTATCCCTCCAAAGGACATGCCTCTCTCCAGATGCCACTGGCAGGTCTACTGATGGTAATTATTACTCAAGCAAACAATCTGACTCCATGTGGAGTGACCAGGGTAGTGATTTTCCTTCCATCCACCACGCCTGAAATAACTTAGCAAAGTGTGAGCTGTAACTCAAGAATATTGAATGTGTCGTTCTATGTTAAAGTTATAGTATGTAACTTCATTAAAATGTCTAAAAACAACTAGACCTGTGTTCTTTATGTCGTTGAGTTGTGTTTTTAGATTATTACTAATGCTCCCATCAATTCTCAAACCAGAGTGATTTTAGTCATGGTAACGCTCCGTTTCATTGGTCGCCTGTCAATGACATCATATCCTCTATGATCATGTGTATATGATCAGCTGCTGGTAAAAACCTGCTGAACGTCTGGTTCATAAGCTATCGGAGAAACAATCAAACAAAGGTTAGCATCAGTCTCAGCTGCAAATGAGTCTCCCTGAGTCTCTGTCCTCCGTACAGCGTCGCTCAAACTCTGACTTTAAATGTCAAACTGCTCTATTCAGTGTTTTTAACGGTTACAATCACATTCTCCGGGAGGAGCTTACGGTAATGGTGCTGAAGACAAAAACTCCCATGATCCCATGCTATTTCATGATGTCCCCCAACACCATCTTTTGTTATTGTTTTGATTGAGACCCCTAGAGGCAGAACTTACAGACTGTCCGTTTAAGTCCAGACAGTGTTATTTTCACCTCAATGTGTTAGTGATTCTCATTTTAGAAAAATAAAGCAAATAAAATGGATTGAAATTAAAGAACACAATGACCTGTGCAAGGGTCAAGATCTCCTTGATGCAATGAAATAGCTGTCGTTCCAAACCCACAGTGACTATATTGCAGACTAGCTAAAACCAGCTTGCTGTCAACAAATGGAAGACGTACTTATTGTATTCATGTCCTGGTACCCAGTGGTTCATTTTGATTCTGGTCAGTGACCTTTGTTTCCTGTCTTATAGAAAGAGACAGGGGTGTTTCCTGTCTGTATCACAACTGTAAAACTGTCCAGTGAAGGTGGAAATGGTATCATCAGCTGTAAGGTTTTAGTGAGGATCTGGACCCACCAAAGCAGATCATAGTGGAGTAATGAAAGATAATTATTTTAATTTTAAATATTGTTGGGAGCTGTGGAGCAGGGAAGGCAGGCAGGAATCTTCTGAGGTGAGCTGGTGAACCAAAATCCAAACTAATGTAGCTCTCAGTCATTGTGCTTCTTATTGACTGTTGAGGTATATCTATAAGGCATTTTCCATCTCAGCTTAAATGCTTGTGAACTGACCTCATTGGCTTTGATCAACGTTCATGACTCTGCAGATGCAGTGTGTGACTCTACCCTTTCATTTCTCTGACCACTAGATGTTGCCTAGCAACAAAATGTAATGGGTCATAATGGCCTGCTCCACAGGACAGTCTCCAATTACCAGTTATAAAAGCTATTCAAAATGAATGCGTTCAACATTTGAAATGCAAAGTTTTGTTTTTTGCCTGCCCACACACACTTGACAAACCTCAAGAAGATTTAAAGGTTAAAAACTCTACAGATAAGGAAATCAAAATCCAGACTCCACAAAAAAAACTCAGCTCAAAATAAACTCATTAAGTGTTTTGATATCATTCAGAACTTTTTCCTAAGAACACCTTGTAAAGGTTTTTTTTGTTTGTTTGTTTTGTTTTACATAATATCTCTTTCTGCAATGTAATGAGATGGTCTCAAAACTTACCAGACAGCAGCAGACAATGGAAAGTGCCTCCATTAAGAGAATCATACCAGTGTTATGAATTGGTGTTGGTGGTTGCAATAATGCGTTCTACTATTACAATATTGTATGTCATAAACAATTAACATTTGTTAATAGGAGTGAAGTCCATGATGTGTTTTAATATGCTTCTTTGTATGCCTAAAAACTTTAACTTCAGACACTTGATGTTTGTTTTGATGGTTGATTCTTTTGATTCTCCTGTTTACCAACTATAGTGTTAATCTCTTGCCACAATTACGGAAAAAAATCACAGTAAATACTATAATAAGTGGAAAAGAACAAATTAATGAGTTTCTGATCACTCGTGTCAGTGATGCTGGTTGCTTTACCATCGTCACTAACATGATGATTGACTTTTCCTACCGCTCTCATTGACTTAATAGAGCATAAGGCTCTATCCATATATCCCCTCGCAGCAACACTGCTGCTGTAGCAAACTTGCAAACATGAACAAAACATTGCATTTGCTAAATTTGGGAGAGTGTGAATTAATGATCTCTCCCACAAGCTGTTATACTGTTTAATCGTCACTATCTCTGACAGCACACTGTAAACAGCCAAGCACACCTGTTTGAGGGCATTGGCAATTAGTTCCATTCCCTCCAGGAGAAAGATTTATGAGCTTAAAACTGCAGAATTATAGTTTGTGGAAAGCAGTGATAGGCATTTTCACACACAGGCTTCAACTCTACCCCTTTCACTTTGTGGCAATATTCTAAAGATATGTTAATAGTGAAAAGCATATAAACATTATAACATCTAAACTTTTTTTCCATGTGGTTCCATGTGGGGCCGGGGTAAGGTGAAAGTGATGCTACATGTTCAAAGTTCAAAGTTCAAAGTATCTTTATTGTCCCTTATGGGGATATTTATTTACAGCCAAGCTATAGAAAAACACACATAGCACCAACACTTCAACATCAACAGACAGTATGGCATGATGGCCAGAGTAAGAGTTCATTCATCAAGGTCAAAGTGCACACGTCAAGTAAGCAGTGCAAATAAGCAAACTCTAGACTGTGAAGAACATTTTTATCACTCCAGTGTTTCTCTTGTTTCCTAAACCTCACTTACACTCCAAGAGTTCATGCCACAACAACCTTCACATTGTTAGACATTGTTTAGCTTCTGTTATGACTGTTTGTGTCTAGATGGAGCCAGCGCTATCATCCGTAGCTAGGGTACCCAGAGTCTTATAGATAAGGAGGTACAAAGAAAGCATAGTCTTAGAAAATATTGTTCAAATCTAGTCGTTGTCAAGAATGAGCTAAATAGGGAAAGACACAATATGAAGTAGGTAAGAACATGTGACAGTGCGGATTTTGGTGACCAATAGCATCTTCATACATTAATGTAAGAGTAAGGGGCAGTAAAATGTTGAAACCATGTGATACCTGTGAATGTATACCCATTGTCAGACAAGACATCTTCAGAGCTTGGTGTGGCACTACTATGGTTCACCTGTTGGCATTGTATTACTCATCACTTTCACTGCAGCGTGTCAGCTTTCAATAAATACTTCTGCATGAGACATCTGAACTCTTGGTCATTGTTTTTTCTTCCTCACAAGAATTTCAATTACATACACAACAATAAAAACTATCTCCCATTTAACAACTGAACAGCAGCTGGAACCAAGGAAAAGTTGTTTCTCTTGGTTCTCATAACAGGAACCCTAAATTGATGACCTGAGTGTAACAGTTAAAACTCTGTCTAAAGAGGGTGATCTTGTGTCTCTAGAAGGGAGGTAGCTTTTCGGACCACCTGACTGGTATAGATGTCTATAATCTGGACTTGACCCCTCCCTGAAATCTTACTGGCCAGTTTGATGAGGCTACCAAGCCTGTTTTTGTTGCCACAGTCAGATTACCACACCAGACAACAACACAGAACATTAAACTGATTCAATAAAACTTCACCATCTCCAAGGAGACATTAATAACATCTTCCTCAGGAAAAAATGTCTCTGTTGGACCTTTTTTGTTGTGGAAGCAACATGCGGTTCAAAACACATTTTCTTGTCAAGTACAAAACCCATGTATTTCTGTCTGTCCATCATCTCAATGTCAACACCTTTGATTTAGGTTAGCACAGGACTATGAGTCTTTTCTAAAGCTGATAATCATAGATACAAAATGAAGGTGAATTCGATGCTGTTCGCTACAATGTATACCACTTTACCAAAGCTGATACCCGGCATGAAGGTGTTTGGTCCCAATTCACAAGCTAACAAGGAGAATTAAAAGAGCTGGAGTGTGTTTTGCCTCCATTATAACACTCTGGGAGAGTCTGAGCTTGTGAACAATGGAGGAAAGATCAGTGCTGAGACACAGGAGATACAATAGCTGGAGGTCAGAGAGCTAATGGATGTAATCGAGCCATGCAACTGCTGAAGTGTTGAGATCTTTTCATCAAAGACTGACCAAGACTGCAGAGGTCAGCTGATGGTATGTAGAGGAGACAAACAAAAATGTCATAAATTCCATAAACTTAAGCTTTTGAACTCTTAATTAGAGTCTTGTGATCAAGGAAAACCTTAAAAAGAGTAATCCACACAGAGTATGAAACTGGGCCCATATATACAGTACATGCTCTATGTCTGTATAAGGAGTGGAAGAATGTGAAGGAGAGGGAAGACCTAAAGAAGGCCATTGCTCTCTGCTCAGGCAGATGTTACAGACTATAACATTTCCTGGCGGTGTGTGTGTGTTTGTGTGTGCTGTATGTGTGAAATCATGACTAAATTCCATTTGAATTAAGTCAAGGCCATTTCTTCATACATATAGTCTTTTAGCACACTATGGGCCTGATTTACTAAAGCTTTGCGTGCGTAAAAACGTGCGCAAACGCGACAGCACGCGCAAACACATGCTGATGCTGATCTACCAACCGGGCGCACCGAGGATTGCGTCTGTCAGTCGGGCAAAATAACACGCGCTATCCATTTTGCGCTTCTGCCTTCATGAATATGCAATATGGGCGTGCCTGCCAGAACGCGCAAAATATCGGGAGGAGTAGATGCAAATAGAATCATTTTGCGCACGCAATGTGATTTACCAAACCTCAAACTAATTGCGCTGATTATTTTTGCGAATATATTTAGCACGTTTGAAAGTCAAGTCTTAGGCTACCTGGCACAGCCGTGCGCACAGATGGCTGCGGTCATTGTTGCAAGGAGGCGGCGTAGGCACGACAGGCAACGGAGAGAACGCATCTTTTCTGTTCGTGTCACTCTTTTTGGAATGGCAGAAGAAAAAAATAATCGAGACATATCGGTTATCCGGCGATGCCATTTTGGAGCTTCTCCGTGAAGTAGGAGCTGATTTGGATCCAGTCACAAGGAGGAGTCATGCAGTGCCTGCTATGAAACTCAGAAATGGGCTTGTTTGCCTCTTGTACCAGCACCTCCAATTCCGTGGCTTCAAATTTGCTTTTGCGCTTCCGTTGGGTCTGCTCGTTTGCATTCGCCATGGTGAACACCCTTAACTCGCGCAAAGTCCTCATTTAAATAGGGTGGGCTCAATCAGTTTTGCACATGTAGTCATGCGCTGTTAATCTAAGTAAATCACCCGCAAGCCCCAAACAGGCAGCGCACGCAATCTATCCAGGTGCGCACACAATTTAGCGCTCTTTATTTGGGATCTTAGTAAATCAGGCCCTATATGTGTTAGAGTGCCCTTGATTTCAGTTTCCCATGATGATTCTTTTAAAAGAACAGTTTCAGCATGATTGTATATTTTATCTATAAAACTATTACGGTTTTCCACTGCTTTCATCATGTTGTGAGATAAGTATGAGAAATTCACAGCTCCCCAGATAAAGGCTCTGCTGAGCTGCTGCAGCAAAGAGACAATGTGAAATAATAGACAAAAACAAGCATCCACACACTCCGAATTGGACCTTTATCAAGCATCCCTGATTGAACACTTGCCTCATAAACAAATAATGTGAGATGGTTATTTGATTATCTGAATAGATGAACGGTTGTGATCGGAAAGATACAACGACTTCCAGGCACCAAACCCAAGATGTTAATGAATATATGTAGTGTTACCTCTTGTTGAGTGGTTATGTGGGCATAAAGATATTGGGCATTATCCTATTGACAGTTCAGTCAGCCAACTTTATTTGCACAACAGAGGCAGTTTACATGGGGGAGCAGGAATTATTATTATTATTATTATTATTATAACTATCTGTTATGTCCTGTCTAGGATTAGCCAAGACACAACATAAGTACCCCATCTTCCCCAAGTCCCAAGTAGCCACAGGGACAGATTACTAGTGGATGTTAACTGGTGTATTTAAGTGCCTTCCAATAAACTGAGTATATTCCAGTTTCATGGTGGACAAATGACAAAATAACAAACAAACAAAAATCAAACAAATCCATTTAGAAACAAAACACCAACATAACCTATCCAAACATAACGAAGCCAAATTACAATAACTAACCTCCCTAACTAACAAAAACATGAGAAAAGGTGGTCAAAAGAAAA
Source organism: Seriola dumerili (assembly GCF_002260705.1). NCBI lineage: Eukaryota > Metazoa > Chordata > Actinopteri > Carangiformes > Carangidae > Seriola > Seriola dumerili. Next base: position 1,267,366 of record NW_019174522.1, on the reverse strand, counting down.
GGGCTGTCCACCCCTAACTGTCCAATACCACAAAGCAGAAGGTAGATTCGTCTCCCCTTGCCATCTTGGTTCCTTATATTTGGAGGAGATCTGACAGGAGCCAATCAGCTGCAAGAGTCAATGTTGTCCACCAATCACCTCCTCAAAGCCACAGGAACAAGAAACATACACAACCAAAGAACAATATGACCGCAGTCATAACACCCACATAACAATAACATTCTGAGAATCACTGCCTTAAGTGTCAGGTCACTAATGACCCAAGATATGTGTGTGGAAAAACACCCCAGCATTTGAGGGTTACACTACTCAAGGCTACACGATTGGGTAACTTACACCAATGCATCATATTTTGTAATATCATCATGTTTTATAGCATATCTGTCCTGTCATAACCACGTTAACTTATCATAAGCTGAGAAAAACAAATACAGCTCTCTGACAGCACATTTTCCAGCTAATGCAAGGGGTTTGTAATTTCTTTAGTTTTTTTCTTAGCAACAAGAGGCCAGATGCAGTCCCGAAAGCAGATGTGACAAAGCAACCCAAGGTCTGAATAGACAGTGAGCACTTCATCACAAACACCACACTAACTTTGGGTTGTTCCTCAGTTCTTCATGGATCCACCAGATCTTTCCTTTGAGACTCTGCTCCATGTTGACATGATACATCACATTCATGCAATCTCCTGTTCTACCACATCCCAGAGGTGTTCTACTGGATTCAGGTCTGGAGACTGGGGGGGTCACTGAAGTTCAGTGAACTCACTGTCATGTTGATGAAAGCAGTTTGTGACATGGAGCATGATCCTGCTGGAAGGAGCCATTAGAAGATGGTGAACTGTGGCCATGAAGGATGAACATGGTCAGCAACAATACTCAGATAGATTGAGACTTTCAGACCATGATTGGTTGGTATTAAGAAGAACACGTTCCCCACTCCATCACACCACCACCACCAGCCTGGACTGTTGACACGAATCCATGGATTCAGACTCTGACCTGACCAACTGCTGCCTCAGCACAAATCCAGATCCATCAGACCAGGTCTCAACTGTCCAGTGTTATCCATGTGTGTCCACTGCAGCCTCAGGTTTCTGGTCTCGGTGACAGGAAGTGGAACCTGACATGGTCTTCTGCTGTTGTAGCATCCACCTCAAGTTTCAACATGCTCCTCTGTTCAGCACAGTTGTAAACGGTGGTTATCTGAGTGAATGCAGCCTTTCTCTGATCTCCAACCAGTCTGTCCAGTTTCCTCTGACCTCTCTCATCAACAAGGTGTTTCCCTCCATAGAGCTGCTGTTCACTGGATGGTTTTAGTTGTTGGATCCATTATGAGGAAAATCTCTGGAGACTGTTAAGTGTGAAATTCCAGATCAGCAGTTTCAGAAACACTCAAACTGAGATTCTGATGTTTGCTGTGAACAGTAACAGAGGCTCCTGACCTGCATCTGAGTTGTCTTGTGATTGGCTGATTGGATAATTGCATGAATAAGCAGGTTTACAGGTGTTAAAGTGCTTGTTGAGTGTATATCGATCTGACAAATGAAAAATACAGTTTTACAAAATTAAGTTTATCTTTTTAACTTTCTTATTATTTAGTTTATTGATTGAAAAATGAACTGATGAGCTTTACACAGACCAACTTAATAAAGCATACAACAACACATTTTTAAGACATAGCAGAGAACACACATACTGTGTACATACATTCATACACACAGTGTGTTCACCATCTTCAAAGCTGCCAAAGTTTTGTAACTCTGGGGAACTTGGGGGGAAAACACCACTGTGATCCCAAGGGGTCTCAGCGAATCAACAGCCTCCTGGAGGGAAGGCAAGCCAATAACAAAGCGCCAAGGGGCACAGCAAGCCAATGAGAGGCCACCTAGTGAGCCACACAGTGTTCTCATGAGGGGTTTGTTTCACTGTCGGTGGGACATTTCAGCACCAAGACTTCAAATACAGACAGAGAGGCTTCAAGGATGATGAATCCCAGTATCTACTGTACCCTTGAAGTTGTACAAATAAGGCGGTTGGTGTCTGGACAGGAGGCAAACCAATCCACAGTGTCTTGTTATTCGACAGTTGGCTGCTTATGTCTTAAGAGTTCTTTAAAACAATCACTGCAAGCTCTGGATCAGAATGAACCTCATGTGCGTCAGTCCAACAAGTACTGACGCAGCACCCAATACGGCAACACTCTCTGATGTAAAAAGGATGGTTCCGCTCACTTTACATGTTGAGATATTGAGATGATATGTTGAGGCCTGTTGTAACATCCAGTTTTTTCAAGTGCAAGAGAGTAAAGGTGTCAAGTCAAGAGAAATCCTTTATTGTCATTGTAAGCTCTGCATACAACGAAATTAGAAAGTAAAGGTGATAGCTAAAGTCTCTTTCACATTTCAAATTTCAAATTCAAATTCAAATTCAAATTCAAATTCAATTAGCTTTATTTTCATGAACAAAAACATGTTGTTGCCAAAGCAGGATCTGTCTCTGCTTTGTATCTCAACCAGAGCTTGAAGCATATTGGGTTGTCCATTCATCCGTCCATCAGTCAGTCCGTCTGTCCATCCCATTCTCTCAGACATGATATGTCAGTAATGCCTCGACGTCACAAACGTCCACTCGTACTCAAGGACGAACTGATTAGATTTTGGTGGTCAAAGGTAAAAGTTCAAAGTCAAAAGTGTAAAGTGTGACCTCAAAAAACATGTTTTACCCATAACTCAAGACTTCACACAACAATTATGACAAAATTCACACAAATGGTTCATATTTTCTATGACTCTGGATAAACAAGGATGCAATCTGAAACTAGTCTAAGAGGAGGAGGCAGACAACCACAAGGAGGTAATTCTAGTTTTTCCAATGTTGTCCATATAAATATTTTCACTGATTCATAATTAGTTTTATTAGTTTTTTAATTTTATTTGAAGCAGTGTTGATGGGCACAGCTGGTGAACTTCACCATCAGCTGACTGAGGGGAATGTTTTCAGGGTTCGGCTCTTGGATCTTCAGGGCTTTGAATAGCAGAGTGTCTTTTGGACTATGACTTCCTCTCTCTCTCTCTTTCTCTATCTCTAGCTCTCTCTATCTCTCCCTCCCAAATCTGTCTAGGGTGCCTGAATGATTTTTAGGCCAGCCTATGTATGGCTTTCAAAACACATGGAACACCCCCACCCCCCAACAAAAACTATGCATCAGTTAAATACATCTAAATGCTGCTGTTCTGATCTTCTGCTGCATGTTTGAAAACACTTTCCTATTCCAAGTAAGTCTTAAATGAACTTCCTCCATAATCGCTCATTTTAAATGTCAGTGTAGCTGATCTCACAACACAGCTGCTGTCATTAAGCTGTATTTCAGTTCATTTTTATCAGACTGCGTAGTTATCACAAAATGATAAGTTTGTCTGCAGCGACAGTGTGGTTCTCCTGAATGGAAATGTAGGAGTGTGTGTGTGTGTCTAATTACACACACACAAAACTTGTTCTACTGTATGTGTAAAGTCAATGACCAGTGAAACACATAATTGAAAAATCTTTTCAAGACAGCTGTCAATAATTACAGGCATCTACTGTACATACATTCAGGATCAGGCTTCAGCTAGAGATGTGAGCCCAGCTGCTTTAAATTAAGGAAGAGTTGTGCTGAATAACAGTAATTGCCAATTGAAAAAAACAGCATATATGTATTTGATCATTGATAATCTGGGTTGTGTTGTAGTCTGGACAAGCAAAAACCTTTGGAAACTGTCGTAGACACCCATGGTCAATCCCTAATTGGGTCTTATCAGCCTCGATAACAAGTGGTGAATACAACATGAAAAATGAATTACAAGTGTTACTGACCTTGTTGTCTTTGCAGCTGTTGTTCAGTTACATTCTGCATTTTAACACTGCAGACTGTAGACAATCTGCTTCCTGTTTACACCGGCTCGCACATGGGTGAATCATCATGTATGGGTGTGTTTTCAGGTGTTATAGTCTGGATGGAGATCATTTCTGATACGGAGCTAAAACGCTTGTCTGGACTGAGATTGTTAGTGTTGACGTATTTGAACTTCTGCCACTGTTCGATTCTTGTGTCAGCTTCACAATAAATGTTTCAGTATTAACAGCTACAGTATGTTTGTAGGAAAGTGACCACTGTAAAGAGTCAGACCCATTGTCAAATGAGAGTTACTACAGGATACATCTAATGTAAAATCTAATGTAAATGGATAAGCTGCATGTTTGCCACTGTCACAGTTAGATTGGGTTTCTGTGTCCAGTGAGTCATGCTAACTTTTCGTTGTGACCAGCGGGACGTTAAACTGGACCAGACTGTGAAGTGCAGTGCTAGTTCAAAATGTTATGTGCTCTGTCCTATGGAAAGTGATTAACCTTGGATTTTCATAATCTGGATGTACAGTATATACTGTATCTAGTTTGTTTAATCTGTACAACGTGTAAAACTGGCACTATTCTCACACTGACAGCAAGACTCCTTGAAGTCGCTGTCTTTATGCTAAGCAAGGCTAACTTGCTGCTGGCTGAAGCTTCATATAGCCCCCTCAGAGAGTGTTCAAACCCCTTAATTTTATTGTAGATTTAATCTTTAATGGATGAAAGTGCCTTTTGCCCCTTTAATCTACATCTAATAACCTATAGCCTAATGATAAGTGGAAACATGTTTTTAGAATCTTTGCAAATTTATTAAAAATCAAAAACTGAAATCTCTAATTTACAAAAGTATTTTTTGTGGAAAACACTGGTAGCAATTACTGCTGTGGTAAATCTTAACACTGTAAAACATCATACAGGAATTTAGTGGAACAACAACATCATTTCTCATTAACTTAATGTAACTATGGAAGGTTTGTTAATTTCAAGTTAATTAAAGTAAAAATGTTCTGATTGTCAGACTTTAGAACTTATAAACATGAGTTATTCTAGCTTTAGTTCTTCTGATTGAAAAGATGAGTTTGATAGCTGAAATGCTGAGACTTCACTCAACTCATTAAATCAAGTTTTTATAGAAACAAAAATAGCAAATTTGCCGACTTCTCAGAATGCACTGTTTGATAGTTAATACTCTCCTGAGACTCTTATTATTTGTAGTTTGAAGATCCCATTCATGATGTAAATTACTTGTGCGTCTTGTTTCTCTTTGCAATAATAAAACCATGCTAACCATAATGAAAGTTAGTAACACTTAGTATTTAACAAAGTCACTGGGAGCAGCCTCACATCTATTTGTACTGACTGACACTGCAATAATGTAAAAGGAAAGTAATCTGTCTGTGACTAAACAGTGGAGTCAGCTTAAGTTTATTGAACTTTGAAGCTTCATCAGACTGGATGGGCAGCATCTGTGAAGTGCCATCTTAAGGTCTCTCCATAGATGTTCTATAGGGTTTAAGTCTGCGCTCAAGGACAGTCAGAGACTTGTCCTGAAGTCACTCCAGCATTGTCTTGGCCTCAAGTCATTGTCTTGCTATCTCAGGTCACGTGCACTCTGAAGAATCCCCCACCCCCATCACCACCATGCTTCACTGTAGTGATGGTATTAGCCATGTGATGAGCAGTTCCTGGTGTTCGCCAGACATCGTGTTTGGAATTGTTGTTTTTTTTCCTTGTCAGACGCTCAAAGAGTCCTTTAAATGCTGTTTGTCACTTTCCAAGTGAGCTGTCATGTGCCTTTTACTCCAGAGCAGCTGCTGTCTAGCCACTCTACTGTAAAAGCATGATTGATTGAGTGCTGGTGAGATGGTTTGTCTATATATGCAGAGGCTCTGTTAGAGTGACAGTTGGGTTTTTGGTCACCTTCCTTTTTGCCCGATTACTCAGTCTGCAGACAAGAGTGATGGTGGAACTTCTTTATAGGCCACTTTGCTCCTGGGAACACTCGGACATATAGAAATGGTTTTATACCTTCCCCACCGTTCTTTGAACAACACGGCTTGGTTTCTGTCCTGACTTGCTGTGTGAACTATGGGACTTTAAAGAAGACTTATCATGGCCATTTTCACTGTTAATAATTTCATTCTTGGTGTCTGCTAAAATATATTTACATGCTTTAATGTTCTGAAAATACTTTATTCTTCTTCTTCTGTACATCTTTTACTGTCCTCTATTCGCCCTCTGTCTGAAACGCTCTATTCCCTCTGAAGCTGACCAATCAGAGCCCCTCTGAGCCCAGTGTGCTCTGATTGGTCAGTTTGCCGGCAACTACCATGGCAACGACACCTTCCGCACGTCTTGTGTAAAAAAACGTTTGTGGCAGCTTCGTCCTGTTTGTCGTTTTGAGCAAGAGTCCGATCCTGAACCAGAAGATGACAGACCCGATCCACCTTCACAAACTGAACTGGAGTAGAAAACAAGCGCACCCACTGTCAGGCAGCCGGAAGGAGGGAGAAATATGAAGAGCGCTGCGAATCAAGATGCTGGACAGTCTGCTAAGACTTGGAGTACTTTTTTGAAAAACCCTTTTGAGTTTTTATGTGTAGACACTTCTGGACTAAAGGAATATAAATAATGGAGAAACAGACAGACAGTTCACAGGTGGGGAGTCTCCACCGCTTCACCTCCTGCTGATTTATGATGCCGGTAAGTCTGAGTGAATTAAACTTTAGTGCTGATAGTTACTGAAAAATTAAATCAGTGGTTAAACTGTGGATAATTTATCTGAGCTAACTAGGTACAGCATGTCAACACTGACAAACGTTTAAGCATTTATATCTTTGCTACGCTGCTTCTTACTAATGTGATTAGGTTGCGGTAACATGGTTAAACATCACAGATCTACAATAACAATGCAGACTGAGTCCCCTGTTCAGTACAGAAATAATCCTTGTGAAAATGAAGCGTCTAACTGTGCATGGTTTCTGAAGCACTCCTCCTTAGTGTGCGGGCTCACACTGTAATGTATGGAGCAGTGGAGAACCGTGGAATAATAAAGCCGATTTCTGTAGGCAATCGAGAACACAGTGTCTTTTCGGCATGGCTACAAAACTAAAGAATGTCCTGCACCTTGTGTGGGGGCATGCCAAACTTGCAGCTGTGTCCAGGTTGTAGGTGGGCGGCACCAAGAGAAATATTGATGTCAATTTTCCCTTAACAAAAAACCATGCCACTACTGCTTATGAGTTAAGTAAGACTAGGAATGAGTGAGTAATTATTACTTCTTTTTCTTTTTTTCCTTTATTGGACTGTGAGGTTCAAACAATCAAAAAGGCAGAGCTCAGCTCCAAGTCATATACTGCAAAATGAGCAGCAGAACAGAACACAACAGAATAATATGAATAACCAACAAAAGATGAGTTAAAAAAAAGAAGGAAAAAGCATTATCACAGTTGATGTAAAAAATGTTCTGGTAAGATTTACATTATACTGCATTGTTTTTTTTGTTTTTTTTTTTTTTCAATATAATTTGGAGACTTGGCATCAGTCAATACAATCAATGGCCTTATTGTCATTCCACGGTGTACAATGACATTATGTGTCTCCAGTGGTACAAATAAGGTATTAAACAACCGAAACATACGGCCGTTGCATTTGAGGGCATAACAAAAAGTATGAGACACAGGGGAAGCTACAATGATTCAAAATGAAACTTCATCATAAGTTCAGTGCAAATCAATGTAATTCTGTGCCTCTATCTGTATAATATATTTTGGTATGAATTACAGTAAATTAGAACAAGCAATGTGCCTTAACCTTCTTCTACTGATTTAAATAAGAGGGCAAAACAAATAGTATAAAACTGGAGGTATAAAAACAGAGTGAGTACATGTACTCAGTTATATTGCACAGATAATATTGCACATGTTCAGGGAATTATTGCATGTGTACAGGAAATGGATTAAGTACTACTCAGCAGTTTAGTTCTCTAATGGCACTTGGATACAAACTTGATAAGAATCTGAAAGTGTGAGTCTTTAAGGACCTGTATCTCCTTCCATAGGCAGCGGGGTGAAAAGGTGGTGACCTGGGTGAGATGAGTCTCTTATGATATGAGTGGCCCAGCGAAGACAGCGAGTTCTGTAAATGTCCTATGGTGACGGTAACTGAGTGCCAATGATTTGTTGTGCCAATTTTATGACTCTTTGAAGACCTTTCCTGTCTGCCGCAGTGCAGCTGGCAATTAATTTCATGTTGTAAAAGTTCAGTAGAACAAGCTGTAAAAGAGGATGTACACTTGTCACTTGTGTATAAAGTATTTTACCACAATCAACAGATTGATGCAGAAATTCTGCAGATGTAAGATAAATCCAAATTTCACCTCCTGTAGAGGAATATTTGGACCAACCTTTGAGAGCCAATCTCATACCCACACACACACACACACACACACACACACACACACACAGGCTTGCACGGGGTCTTTGCTTCCTTTGCTGGTTAATGTCAGATCAATGTCATTGATCTTTTTTTCACCTCTCTCACTTCATCATACACTCTGGACACACTTACTACACACCCTAGACTCACATCGTCTAAACGAAAGACTTCTGACAAACCCAAACACACACACAGACACACACACACAAACACACACACACACAAATGGTGCTATCATGATGGTCCTAACGGAGACCATATTGATTATATCATTACACCACTAATTGACTGGAGGCATTAATCTGAGCTCAACACACCTTTAAACACAGCACAGACAGGCCAGATGTTTTACTTCCTGTTTTATATAATATAATATTCTTTTTTTATTGTGAATCTGATTTTTCATACTATAGACACACATACGCTCTACTCATAGTCTTCCTTCCTTTTTTCCATCACATTCTTTTTGTCTTTTTTCTGTTACACACACACACAGACGCACACACAAACACACACACACACACAAGTCTAGACACACACCCACACACACACACACACACACACACACACACAGGTCAATCATATGGATGTGAAAAACACACACTGGGGCTTTGAGACGCATCACAGTTTAAACATTCATTAATGCTTAATGAAAGCAGTGAAAATGATGAAAATGATTGATTAGATTTTATTAGCTGCTCTGTGGGAAGGTGAGAATGGCCTTTTGTTAACTGATTAGATTGTAATAAATAAGTAATTGGATCAGGGGGTAAGACAACTTCCTCAGCCCAGAATTTGAAACTGATTAAATGCAGTTTCTCTTAAAGGGATCAAGCCTAAAAAATTCAGCTGATCTTGTGGCTGGCTCATCACATTTTTCATTTTTCACTTTTCACGCTGCTTATGCATTTCACAGGGCATCATCCAGTCTCTAAATCAGACAGCAGCTCACTGGCTTCAGAGCTATGTTGCTGTTCAAACAATATAAAAAAAAGAAAACACAACATAGGAATTGCTGTTTTGTCATTTAATTTACAATATTAAACTTGTCTCCAACTTTTGAAGAGGACTGAACCCCAACAACCTGACAATTATATGGCACCAAAGCAAACTAATTGGTACTGAAACAATTAGCTGATTAGAAAATTAACAAGAAAATTAACTGACAACAATTGTACGATTTGAAATACTTATTATATCCCCCGGGAAGCAATTTGATGTAAACTTTTTAGCAACAGTTTCTCTCTTTGCAACAATTTCTAGTAAACATAAAAAACATAAAATCACAAAAAAATACTATTCTTTCACACACACATAAAAACAATGTCAAAAATGTGTGGTTGTAAAATGAAGATTTAAAAGAATGAAAGGACAAAAGACACAAAAATGAAAGGCAGTAGCCATCAGTGTCCAATTCTATGGAGGCACATTTTGTCAAAAGCCAAATGTATTTTTCTAAGTCATTACATGAATGTGATTGATGATTACCAAGGTATTTTTGACAAGTTGTGTATTTTATATGAAAGCTATCCAAATCTTGCATATACATATCTTGCGTTAGATTCTTGGTGTTTTGACAAGGGGAAACCAAGCACAAACCAGCCCTACTGTTCATCAAGTAATAAGTTTAAATTATCTATAAAGGAAAAGTGTCTCTGGATTCATCTTTTCAGTCTTTCTCTGTTCTGCATCATTGTAATATAAATATATTTTCATTCCAGATTACTTGTTTGGCTCAAGTTAATTGTCATGCACAAGCATCACCACTTGTGACATTTTATTGACTAAATGATTCAGTTAAACAATTAACCAAAAGCAATAATATACAGAATAATGACTACAGCTGTTGACAACCAGTCTCACCTCAAGGTCCATTTGGAGTTGTTCTTTAGCTTTCAATCATTTCAATTTCAATGTCCAGAACATCTATTAAACCCTATTTTTTGTCAAATGCCATTTCCAAAGTTGAAGAATGAACTTTCAAGCCCAATGTAATTGTTAACTGCAGCCCTAAAACTAACAACCTCCAATAAAGGTAGCAAGTAATTATTAACTCATCATCATTATTCAGCCAATACATCTCTGATCATAGTAAGAGTCAAACTTAAAGCGTTTCAAATTCCACACAATGCATACAAATGACCAACTAATACCAATTCTGATATTGATGGAAAGGGGTTCTTTCTACAGTGGTTTTGAGAGCTCAACGCACTGCAACTTTAGGAATCACATGCAAACAGACAAAACACAAACACATACAGAAAACATCTTCATCAATTTGACAACATGCTGAAAAAAATGAACTTCAACAAATATCTTAAAAAATTACTTAAAAAGAAAAAAGTGGTGAACCTGGCTGGGACACACTTGCTATTCAATGCTTTTACTTTAACTACAAAAGTCACAATTGGGCATTGAACAAGTCCCAGCCAGGTTCATCACTTTTTAGTCCCCTGGAAACACTTCCATTGTATTGGGATTACTTGGCTGAGAATGAGCAGGTCAAGATTCTACATTCTACATTTCTACAAAGAACAGGTCCTCCTCAGGCCTTTTTTGTATCATGCACCTATCCTAGAGTTTTGTGGTGTTCACATGACAACTCTGACTTACTGACTTACTTAAAGGTCATTGAAGTAACACTCTAATGCTGTTCGAAAAGGATGTTTAGTAGTTAAAATTAGTACTGAATATATAGTTTCAGTGGTTGAAAAGTGCTCACTTCCGTCTGGCATTAGTATTCCTGATGTTTCTCCAAAGGACGACCATTTGAAAAGCCCTTTGAAGTTTGACATTTAAAGAGGATAGTCATCATTTTGTTTTATCTTAGAATTCAGATGTACACAGACACACACACACACAAGCATATTTTAGTTTTTTCTGTAGTTGTGAGGACACCTATTTACATTAATCATTCCCTTGCCTCTTAACCTAACCTTAACCATCACATCTAAATGCCCAACCCCAACTCCAAACATTACCCTAACTCTAACCTAAACCTAATTCTATCCTTAACCTTTAAACCCAGTTTTACCTCTCAAACAACCCTTAGATGTTCTGAGGAATGCCCACATTTATTTGCAATGGCATCAAAACAATGGTTTTGAACTAAAATCTGTTCACACAAACAATAGAAAACATACACATGTGTACACATTAGCTCATGTACCCTCAGTACGTGGAAAATTTCAGGTTGTCTGTCTCAGCTCTGCAGGAAAAAAACAAAACCTTGGAAACAAAGGTTAATTTACAACACACAGTATGTTGTAAACAACTTCAATTAATCTTTGTTAAAAACCCACAAACACATGCACACTGCACAACCCTGTTCCTGCTAACACAAGTGTAACAAGGATACAGACATACATAAAAACATAAAGAGATACAAACATACAAACGCAGAGATCCACACCTGTTGACGATCAGGTGTTGAGTGACTCCTAGTTTGGACTAACGGTGCATTGCTGTACGCGGCAGGTGGCCAATTAGCAGCAGCCTGAAGCGGGGCCTCCTGCTGGGATTATAGCTCCTGACCAATTAGAAGGCTTGATTTATACCAGCAATAACTCTCAGTACTCACTCTGTGCACACATACTGTGTACTCTGTGAGCTCTAACACACAGGCATATATTGTGAGGAACATTATATATATATATGCAGAACTAAAGAGACATCAACATAATGGTGAGTGTACAAATACTCACATAATACACATTGCCCCCCTATATGTGCTATAATAATCAGCAATTGGAAACTTTAGCAGGATCAGTCATATGGCAGCTGAGCGAAACACTGGTGATGCACACACACACATGGATGACCATCGAATCTTCTGATGTCATCCGCTTCTGTCTTTTATCAGTGAGTTCTTTGATGGCTGAATAGTCCTAACCTGGAACCACAGGTCCTGTTGCAGATGGGACATGTACAGCATATGTGGTGGCAGTGGTAGTGGCAACCATGGTTGTGTTCCTCCTGTCTCCATGCTGTCTCTTGGCTATCATTTTCTCCTCCAGCATATGGCTTCTATCCAGGCACAGTTGCTGCCAGATGTTACGGTCAGCAGCAACATCCTTCAGGTCCTTGGGTCTGATCTTGAACTTCCTTCAAAGTGCTCCTTGTAGGGCTTCCTCCACCCTCCAGCAGAGAGTTGTCCAGGATGTGGCCTTAAAACAGTCAATGAGGCTTCCGATTATGAAGCATCCTGACCACACATCTCCTAGCCATCGTAGCTGGTGCTGGGTGATCATAGTCTGCCAAAGGCAACTGATACCTGTTGGATTTGGCTCTGTAGAGAATACTCCTCAGATATCTGAATCTGACAATTTTTCATCAAGAAGATGACACACAGCCCACCCACACCACCAGTGAAGACTGGTGGTGTGGGTGGGCTGTACGCACTCCATTGGCAGACTAGTTCATTTTGATGGTGCTGATGGTTAGGCCTATCCTGCTGTACGCTCTAACCACTGAATCAATGACAAACTGGAGGTCTTGTGGAGTGTAAAAAACCAGAGTGTGGCCATATGCATACTGCAGCTTGAGGACCCCCACTAGTTTTGTTCCCAGCACATTTCCTGAAGCTTTCAGGCTGTGAAAATCCTATTGACCATGGTCCTGTTTGACTCTGGGATATTACTGATCAGCCTCTGAAGCATCAGTTTAGCCAGGATCTTGCCGGCAACAGCAAGGAATAATATACCCCTACTGTTGTCACAGATGGCCTTGTCAATGAGACCATCCCACTTCTGCTGCGGGATGGTCTCATTGGCCTAGATCTTGATGATTTATTCTAGTAAGAGTACTTGTGGAGAAGTACCCTCCCTCTTTCAGCAGCGCTGCAGGTATTTTGTCACTACTAAGGGAATTCTTGTTTTTGAGGGAACCTCAAACAGAACCTCCAAGACGGTTGGGGTGAGGTAGTGAATAGGAGGAAGTTTAGGCTGTTCGTCCAGAATGGTGGGGTGTGCAGAGAATGTGAGAATGTGAGTCCTGATTAAGTAGGCTATCTAAATGTTAGGTCCACCTCATCTGGATGCTATCCTGATTCTTTAAGACTGTTAAGACCATCTGCTGTTTTCAGGGGAGTAATGTAGTGATTTGTTGGATTGTAAATAGATTTGACATCAATGTAAAAGTTATGCATGTAATTTTTATCAGCAAGTGAATTGGTTTCATGTGTCTCTTTTGTCCACCTATCATTCTGTGTGGTCTGAATAGTCCTCTGTACTCTCTTTTGAGGTATCTGGCATTGCTGTATGGTGGTGCTGGATGAGAGGTCTTGCTTGGTTGTTCTTGCTCATATAGCCAATGGTTTGGGCACTGCCTCATAGAGAGCTGAGCTGAGTGAAGTCCACTTTCGGCATTTTAAGTGGGAGCAATATCGTCACCCCCCATTGGGCCCTCACAGGGTGGGGGTGCACTTTCACATGGTAGTCTGGCCAGCATTCAGCACCTGTCATGGCACGGGTGATGAGAACATCTCTGATATCAGTACGTCTCACTATAACATAATCAATCATGTGCCAGTGTTTGGAGCACTGCTGCAGTCATAATGACTTACATTTAGTCTTCTGCTAGTGTTGGTTATGGTCAGGTTGTGGACAGAGCAGAGAGTAAATAATCTTATTCTCTTTATACTGGCCTGACCAATCCCACGTCTACCAAGCGCTGCACTCCATATCATGTCTTTCTGTCTCACTTCAGCAGTGAAGCAGGGCTGTTCTCCTATGGGGTCTGTCAGAGCTGCCATACAAGTCAGTTTCAGGTTGTATGAGTTACTATTTTTATTTTATTTTGGTGGAATGACATGACAGGTGTGATAACCTATCCAGGCAGTTTTTTAATCCACCTTTTCAAGGCCCTTCCTCAGTTGGGGTGTGCAGTGCATTCACTAAATGGGGCTGCCAGTCTGCTGAAAACAGCTGCCACAGTCCAAGCTGTTAGCAACCAAATACCCTATAACTGTGATGTGCAGGGTGCTAACTGGGAGCTCCCAACATATTCATACCTGTTCCCATCACCAGACACCCCGTTGCCACCCCGTTGTGACAGCAAGGTATTGTTCACAATAGTCAGAGGTGGATTCCCTCTGCAAGGAAGTTTTTTAAAGTGTCATAGGGGCTGCATTAGACCCAGTGCCACTATATTCGCCATGATGAGGTAATCCTGGTGGCATGGGTGAGCCCAGGATGACCAGTCCCCCATCTTGGCTGCACAAGGGTTACAGGTCCTTGGTCTGGTAAGACTCGCCTTAGCGCACTGCTAGTGCATTGCTTTTCTGTGACAGTCTGCTCCCGTAGCCTTGCCTCAGTGAACTGACCCACAAAGCCCTGAGGCTAGTGGTTGATGGAGGTCAGGGTGTGTCAACAAGGGGGTTGGCCTGTACACCACATCTCTGGGCCTCACTTCTGCTCTGAGATAACCTGCAGTTTACCCTGGGACAGCGAAGTATCCTGTTACCATGTATGGCCACAGGTAGGCACAGCAGGAGTCCTGGTGGTGGACAGGCGCTGACCTTCAGGTGAGATCACATGTTGTGGTGCATTGCTGATTGCTGATTAGAGATTAAAGAGAAGAACATTTTTGAAGTTTCTCCTTATGTCCATGATGTAACCCAATTTAAATATTGGTTAGAATGTTAAAACTCCCATAGTTTATAGTCTATTGTCTGAGCCCGGCTTTATGAGTCTGGACCTGTGAATATCCATAGCTCATTTCAAAACAATCTGATCAGACTAACTTTCATTGCCAGCCCGAGGGCCTTCTGCTAGCAGATCACAAAACAAATAAGCCAAGCAATTAAAAATAAATAGATAAATGAAAGACAAAAACAGCAAGTTTCAGATGCCAATTACCAAGGGATTTGATCACTGGCAAGTGGCAAGTCAAGCAGAAGCAGTCAGTGTTCAATGTGCTCGTCAGGGAAGTGATGGTGGCCAAAAGTTAGGCCTTGTTATTTCTCAAAGCAGTGGCTCCAATCACATCCAAACCACCTTATTAGAAGTCTCAGATAGCCTTTCTACTGACATAACATTCACCCTGGGTTATCAGATTGCATTCAAATACAGCAAAACTGTATAATATTTTCCCTGAAAACCCTTTTTGACTGACTTAAAAACACACAGTGACAAGGGCAATAAAATACTCCATGACTTGGCTGCTGATAGTTGTTAACACCCAGAGGTCATTTGGAGCACGTTTCTGATGTGTAATTTGTGTGTGCTTTAATGTTGTGCTTGTGTTGTGGATATCTCTTTCTAGGGTTTCTAGGGTTCCTGCTGAGGTGTGTGTGTGTTGGGATGTAGGTGTGCAGGGGCTGATTGAATGATTTACTGTGTGAGTTTGTAGGTTGTTCCAGGGAGCTGATTGGTGCCAGCCTCCAGGCTTGCAGTTTTAAGGCCGGCTTCTTCCAGCTTCTGCAGGGGCTCATCTCTTTCCACTTCCAACCAGCCTGCCAGCCAACATGTTCTGATATTGTATGTAGTTTGCTTATGTGAAATGTCAGCCCAGGTGCCTTAGGGGTGGGGAGCAATTTTGTTTAACCCAATTTTCTCCTGTTTTTGTTAGGTTAGGAGTTAGGTTAGTGGCTTGTTTTTTTGTTCCTCTTTTGTTTGAGTAGGTAAGTTTAGGTTCCTTAGTTTTAGTTACTTCTGTTTGTTATTTTGCTGTTAGCCCACCCTGAAGAGAAAGAAATCTTGAATAAAATCCCTAATGGGCTGTAATTCCTTGTGGCTGGTGGTTCTTGGGAGCTGGGAAGAGGGGAGTCTCTCAGTATTCATGTTGTGCCAGGGTTTCCCCTAGGCCGGGTCGTAACATTTTTGTCAGACATAGCTAGATTATAGATGGTGAAATGATGAGTAGGTCGGTCAACTGCTTCTGTATGTAAATGTGTTGTTTCCAATGCTAACGGCACTCTAAGGTTCAATATGGCATCAGGAAGGGCAAGAAAATAAAGCACTGCACCCTCAAAGAAACTGAGCCTCATCTGCTTAAAATTCCACTAACAACATGCACAGAACAAGAAGAAAATACTGGGAAAGAGGACATGTCTGCATCACAAAGCATAAAACCAGCCAACATGTGGCCTTCAGCAGGTTTAGCATAAAATGAAATGTGTGATTCATTTGCAGTCAGGCACTCAAATCATTTGCAAAGATGGTTTCTCCTCAGAAAGCACCAGTATTATCAAATCTCCTTTGACGCTGCTGAAAATCAAATTAATGAGGAATAAAAATGACAATGGTTGCACCGGTCAAGATTAAAGTTGAAGAATAGGTCAAGTAATCATTGTAATTACCAATTTACTCTTGAAAAATGAATCACACTTACGACAACCAGAGACTCTCTCACAGTGGTGCAAATTAGGATGTAAAAGCAGTCTGCAATTTACATGTAGTTTTCAAACTGTGAATCTTGACAACTGGTAATGAATCAGTCTTTTTTGGAAGTTTGTTTTCACCTGATTACTTTTGGTTACACAACAACATACACACTTGAATCAACTTTAGTGAAAAGCTTAACCATGTGTATGAGTTCAATCAGATCACCATCTGGATAGAGCTCAGGCTGTACACAGATAGCTGCGAATTAGGGTAAACGTGTGGAAAATGGGAGGAACCTGTATCCCATGGTGGTGCAATTCTAGCTCAATTCAAGTCACCATTTATTACAAACTGGGAAAAAAGTGCCGTATGATGTCTTTTTTGTAGTAAAGTCACAGTGGCAGATATGAGATTCCTATCACATTTATTTCCACATGAATATGGGCCAAAAGACATCTCTGTTTTAACGGCAGGTCTGACTATGCCTTATGTGAGAAAGAAGTCTTAAATGACTCATTTTATCCAGCAGCCCCATGTACTCATTAAAATAAACTTCCCATTAAGGATAAACAAGCAAATCAAACAGTCAAACATACTAATAAAAAAAGATTTATTAGGAAATTGAATAATGGGGTTTGCATAAGAATCAAAAATCTTATTTTCCACATTTTTTTAAATAATTTATTGAGTCCAGAAATAGTTTTTGTATTGTATTAATAATTCTATGGTTTCTGGATAGATTTTAGCTCCAGTGCTCCAGTATTAGAAAATGAACCTCTGGGCTGTAAATGACTCTTTCAAAAGGTTTCAATCCGTTTAGAATTTTAGATAATGCAAAGTTTCCCTTGTATTATGGTTTCCGTGGTTGCTGTGGGACGCTTGGGACGTAATAACAGCACAGTGGAGCACTTGGACTCCAGAACACAAGAATTGTTTCCCAATTCAGGGGTTGGAACCTTCGGGGGCTGCATTTGAAGACTGATTGTGGCACATTGGTGCGACTAGGCTGTTTCATTTTGAGGGCTTCTTCAAATGCAGCTGAGGAATGCAGCCTTCTTTTCCTGGGCAACCATGGCTCTGACAGGTGGCTCCTTGGTGGTACACCCTATCCCAAGATTCATTGCATTTGAGAAATGAAAATAATATGCAAACAAACAACATGGACATAGAGCCTGAGGATTACACTTTTAAATGTAGGTATTGGGTTTCAGCTAAGTGGAACAGCTAACATCTGTGTACATCTGTGTCTGAGCCTTAAAACCTTGAGTTTTTGTAAAAATAAAATCACAGGTTGTCAAGGTTACTAGGGGACAGGAGCGGCACTTTGTGGTAAGGGCAGGTGACACAAGTGGTGACACAAAGCATAAAAGCGTCTCATTTTGAAGACTGCATCATCCCAAGGATCTGGCCCCTGAACTGGAACACAGCTACAGACCAACTTTCTCTTTCACAAAATAATGTAAACATTCCAGACAGTGGTGGTGGTTAGTTTGGTACACTCCATTCATTAATTTATTGTAGATAAATGTAGAAGTCCTTATTTATGTTAATGTCTTTTTTAAGCCATTTGTCTACTGTGGGTCTGGAATGAGTTACCCCAGGTATCTCAGGGAGTTATTCACAAGGGAGGGTAAGATGGAACATGGGGTCGACAGGTGGGTTGGTGCAGCAGCAGCAGCGGTAATATGGCATTGTTCCAGATTCTCATGGTGGTGAGGGATCTGAGGCTGCAGGCAAAGCTTTCAATTTAGTGGTCAACCTATGTTCAACCCATACCTTTTGGAAATGAGTGAGCAAAACAACGACATTGTGATCAAAATCAATTTCCTCTGCAGGGGATCTGGGCTAACCCTTAATGATAGTGTGAGAATCTCAGACATGCTTGAGGATCCCTGAGTACTTGTTGGTCCTATGCATTAAAAGAAATCAGTTTAGGTGAATCAGGCATCTGATAATGATGTCTCCAGACCCAAACCTTGATTATATATCCCATCTGACCTGGGAATGTCTTGGGATCCCCCAGTACTAGCTGCTGGTATCGGGGCACCTTACTTAGCATGCTGTAGCATGTAGTACATCGTGACACCAAGAATCAAACTGCCTGAATCAAACCTCATAGATTCCCAACCCTATTCCACAAGCTAACATGAACTGTGACTGTAACTTTTGTCAGGTTTTGTAGTTTCTGTAGCTTCGCATAAAAAGCCTGAGATAAAGGAAAGATACAGCGAGCTTGTGATTGTCTGATTGTTACATTTTTGACTTTTTTGTGTGAAACATGGCAACCCCAAAAAACGAAAAAAACACCAAGGACAAAACTTGAAAGCCACTTGGCAAGTGTATGCCCTGAAACAAGATGTGTGTGTGTGTGTGTGCGTGCGTGCGTGCATGCGTGTGTGTGTGTACGTGCACATCTCATTAGAGAGCCTCTTGTCAAGGGTGCTGTAAAAAGCAAGAGGTCTCGCCCCAGATGATTCATTTCAGTCAATTGCACGGATGGGATGTCGGTCCATCTATGAGTGCTTTTGTCATTTAGCAGCCATCTGTAGGAAAGGAAAGTATCTTTGATTACAAAGTCCAGCCCCTACTAGGCTGCATTCCCTCTTTCCTGTTTCTAATCCTATTGCCCTTTCTCTCCCTTTCTATTTCTTTCCCCTTCATCTTTTCCTTTTTTAAGTTTATGATTATTTTTGTTTTTCCCCATATCCTCCTCCCTTTCTGTATCCTCTCATCCCCATTCTCTCTGGTCTCATTCTCAGTTTCGGTCCCCTGCTATCTTTTCCTCCCTCTCTCATCTTGCTGGAAAGGAACTTGCAGTATATGCATATCAACTCACATATATGTCCCCGTATGTTCATGTGCATCCTCAGTGGCATGCATGGGAAAAACTAAACAGGGTCCAGAAAATACACAGAAAAATACCAAAATAGAGCTACTACAGGTCAAAAACTCCACAGGGAACCTTTAATCACCAGAGCAAATACATTTGATAACGAAGCAACTGACAGTTCCAAACACACTATAGCAATGCTTATCGTCCCCTCAAAACATTAGAGTGACATTGAACTTTCATCCTAATCATATTCTCACAGACTTTTAGAATCATTCCAACTGCTTTGATTTACACTCAGTCTTCCTCACAAAAAATAATAAGATTACCAACTCACTTTTGTAATTAATACTGAAGATAGAGGTTCTATACTGTGCAGTTTCCACTGCACTGTTATTTGCATGTGTTGGGTCTGAGCTCTGCTTCATGAGCTGGACACCATAAATGTTGGCTCTTCGTTTGTCTATCAATTTATTGGCTATCATAAATACTAATATTAAATAATAACTTAAAAATGAATCAAAGTCCTTGGGGTCACCAGCCTAAACTAATAGGCAAAATAGCCAATATTGTTTCAGTCTCAAATTATTACTATTAATCTGGAACTCTGATTAACAATTACCTTAATAACTATAACCAAATGACCATATCAACAGTAAGTTAAAGTTGAAAGATTGGAATTCTACTAAGTAGAGGTTGGCAATATTCACACTTGTTCAACATTAAACACACCAGTAGTTATACTTAAAGACATTTATTTACAATGGAACAATAACTAACTAATATAGTATATACAGGTGTGTGTATGTGTGTGTGTGTGTGTGTGTGTATGTATGTGGGTATGGGGGTGCGTCTGTGGGGACACACATTAATCAACATGTACATTAACAAAGTTAAGACTTCTGCTGTTGAGGAGAAGAGTGTTTGCAGGCTGCTGTGAGCAGGCCGGCGAGAGAGCTGGTTTCTCAGGTAGCAGGGCTGACCTGGGCTGGGGCCTTGTTGCCCTTTGAAGAGCCGAGAGGAGAGAGCAGGAGCTGCTCTCCAGAGCAAGCCGAGAAGAGAAGAGAGGGAGAAGAGAGAACAAAGAAGGAGATCTGGTTTTGTTTGGTGACACCTTGGTGGGTCACATGTCACACACTGACCAACACTGACTGGTCAGTGTTGGTCAGTGGGGAGGGTCGTCCCCAGGTGTGAACAGTGAGGAACTGTGGGGAAGTGAGTTCTTTTGTCTGTGGAGCAAAGAAACATCTGGTCTCTTGAATGAGTCCCAACACATGATAAGGCTGAGAGTTGAATGCTGTAGGTCAGCACACCAAGCCTGCTTATGGAACAAATGAGATTTTCATGTGTAAAGACAGTTCAGCCTGAAAGTAATGCTATAGAGAAGTGTAGCGTGAATCCCACAATTTGAAATTTGCTCTCGTCAAAGAAAGGGGCACCAGTCCTCAGGGAGGACAATTTGATTCAAAGTAAGGATTATTTTGATCAATCTCACATCCAAAGTTGTGATTTCTCGATTACAGGGATCTCCGATCTTCACTTCAAAGAAACACAGGGCAACGACTGGGTCACGTTGATAATATTTATTGACTAACTAAACACAGGTGGAGTACAATGAACAATGATAATGATCATGAATCTATGACTAACAATACCTATATCTACCAGCTGAACTAGCAGTGATTAGGGCGATGGTGAAATAGAATGAATTTGATTATGTGTATAGCATTTATTCTTAACGGTAGGAAATTATTAGGTTGGGACTAGTATTATTCCGACATCAACCCAGTTTGGAGCAAAGGATGGAGTTGCCTACTTTGAGTTGCGGCGCGTTGTTGAGATCTTGGCTGGAGCCCCGGAGTTAGGTTGCCAAGCGACGGGGACGCCATGCTCCAAGTGGGTTCTCTCAGAGATGACGGCCGTTGCCAGGGGTGACGGGCTCTGCTGATGTCTCGGTGCGTCAGCGTCGGCGCAGTCTGCCAGCAGACTTTCTTCCGTAGGCACTCTCGAGATCTGGTCAGCCGGTCCTGGTGTGGCGTGTAGCCTGAGGGCCGGAGGTTGACGGCGGAATAAACGCTAGTATTTAATTTACTCTGCCAGGTAAGTTGGAAGGAGTTGGTGTTGGCCAAACGACGCAAAACCTTCAAAATCTTCTAGACAAAAGTTGAATTTGTCGAAAAAGAAAACGGCGAAGTTCCTTATACACACCTGTGTGGGATTCAATTTGAAAGGCTTGGCTTGTTGAAGTAGTAAAGACAAAAATCGCGCACAAAAGTATAAGAAAATTGAGGACAAAGAACACGAGGTTGGTACTAAAGTAACAAAGTATAGTTTAGACCAGAAACAAACGTGAGCTAGTGCGCAAGTGAGCGACAAGAACTTAAGAGGCGAGACGTAAGTGTAAGAGTAAGCGCGTGCCCTGGAGGATCCTGCTGTTTTATCCACGGTGTGTGTGTAGCCGGGGGGGGGGGGCCTTGACAGTTGTCGCCACCCCTTAGGTTTTCCTTCTCTTTCTTTGTTTCAATAAGAGAGAAATAAAACCTTAAGTTGTTTTGTTTAATTTGGTTTTACGTGCAAGTGTTGCATATTCTACTCCCACCATGGCCCATTCATTTTAACAACGCAGCGGCCTATACCAACTACCTAGCTACGGTTTGGAATATACGAAATAAACTAATAACATCATCATGGGTAATAGTACACATAGAATATATTGACTAACGAAAAGATAACAATTTGTAACCACACAAATATATAGCTAAAGCTACAACATGAAATAGTAATATCAGTGATGTATTAGGCTGTACATCAGTTAATTCCCTAGAGGAAAAAGGGGTCCAGAGTGGTCTTTAGATGGCAGTAGTAACATGGTGGATATTTACCTTAGAACTGATAAAACATATCTCAGCCTCCTTTTGGGCTACAGAAATGAACTTTGGACCATACTTTATGGAAATCTTTCCAGAGTAATAATGCAATAATTACCTGGTGATGGGACATTCAGTTCAATGACATTTTAATCATGCTTTATGAATGTAGAATAATGGTTATCAGTCCAGCTTGGAATGTAGGATGGTTTATGGCAGGGGTCTGTGGTTCCTCATGAATCCCCCCTTTGGGCATGAGAGGGTGTTAAAGGTGATAGTATTGTTTTCTCTTGTGAGAGAGAAATGAGTCAAGAGTGTGAATCCTGATGGTTTAGCACCTTGATGGGCTAAATGTTCCTTTTCATGTAACTTGATAAGAGGTGGCGCCCACCTATCAGTCCCAGGTGAATCTCAGGGATGCAACATGAACTCAGTGTCAGTCTGTGGGGGAGAGTTGCGTTTGTCTCCCATTTGTTGCAGGAGTGTTGATTCGGGATGAGTTCCATGAACTAGCCATAAATTCCGGTGATATCTTAAAAGCTAGTTTATTGGTGAGAGGAACTCATTTTGTCCCTGTTTTCTGTCCAGGTGATAGTTTGATGATGGGAAAGTGGACATGGGAGGCTCTCCATATAATCCAGAGCACCCCAGTGTCTTTACCATAAATCTTGTGTCTGGTCACTGGCGTCCACCAGTGTCCGCTACAGAAGAAACACCCGAGTGTTCAAAGACCAAACGGTTCATCATTTGGGGAGCATGAATGTCCTCAGCAAATGTTTATATTTCTTGTGCATAGGCAGATGATTCACCGATGTTGGCATGAAAGAAAAGATGGTTACAACAATTAGATGGATACACAACCATGATATTTTGTTTCGACATCTATGGTCCCCAGAGGCTGAATTCAAAGAACTTTGTTGATCCCCTGCCTTTTCATCTACCGCCATGTGGTTGACATATTGTCTTTTGACTGAAACATCTCGACAGCTGTTTTTTTTCACGTTTCGGATTGCCTTGAAATAAATGAATCCAAATCACTCTGACTTGTCATTTTGTGACAAGTTCAGGCCAATGTTTGCATATATCTAGGGAAACATGTATATAAATAGCCTGTGTATATTAGCTAAGATGATGAACATGGTAAATATAATCTGCCAAACATCAACATGTTACGTTGTCATTGTGAGCATATTATGATATTATATTGAAGTGTATTTTATTTTCTTTAGAAATGAAAATGAAACCAATTGGTGACTACAGATGAAGCATTTTTCTTTTCTGCTGCATGCATTGACATTGTTGGACCTGCTGACCTACTGGCCCCTTGAACACTGCATCAATCCACTGGAGAGAAAGAGAGAGATGCAGAGGACCAGCTGTCCTCTGGCATGCTGCTGGCTTTACTTTCTATTCTATTATACCAGAAACCACTGTCCTGTGCAGAACCTCAAGCTGTGTGTTCATATGAGTGTTTGTCTGCGTACAAACACAATGATGGTCACATAATCAGTGATCACTACTGGGTATGTGTGTGTGTGTGTGTGTGTGTGTGTGTGTCTGTGTGTGTGTGTGTGTGTGTGTGTGTGCGCCTTAATTCTAAATAGCACCTGGGTCCTTGCCATTGCACGATGAGTCCTAAGCCCCATGATGAAATGCAGCCTAGCATGTCTATATACACGCGCACACACACAATAACACAGAGGGTCGTCCTCGTATGCACACATACATAATGGTACACTGACATACTCTCATACATACAACCAGAGAAACACACGTCTTCACCACACAAACACACACACACACACACACACACACACACACACACACACACACGCACACACACACACACACACACACACACACACACACACACATACACAAAAAGCAGAGACAGGTAGCCTGCCTGCCTGCCATGCCAAGTAGAGGATTACAGTGCAAATCAGAGGCTTACCTGGGGAGAGTGTAATGTAAAAACAGACACTACACCACGATGGCCATTTGGATACACACTAGGAGGGTTGGTCAGCATTTCATTGTCTGTGAAACATGGACACAACAGCTGCAAAGATCTGTTTGTAGTTAAGTCATTTAGTCTTTTTAAGTAGCTACATCATTATACAGTAACTGGTGGAATATAAATTACCTGTGTACTGAATTTATGCAGGACTTTAACTGATGGCTTTTGGGTCTGATCTGACTTAACTGTTCTGGAATGAAGCTGCTGATATTTATGTCAGGAATTATTGTCTTTCATTTTCATCATTTCCATTTTAAAAAAGGCAAATTGGTTGAAGCAATTCAGCGCAGATACTGAGGTTCTGTACTGACAAGAAAACTTTGCATTAAGGTTTTTCTAAACAACAGTGTGCTATATTAAGATTATTAGGCCGATGCTGCCCAGCCAGATAGGACTCATTAAGACTTCTGATTTACAATGAGAAGTCAATTAATGCAAAACATTTTATGTGCAAACAAAAAAGTAACAGCAGTAGTTCCAGGATAGGGAGAAACAATATAACCTATGCATTTGCACAAGAGTACCATAACATTTATACATACAAAGAGAAAACACAAATGAAAGTTCTGCCATAGACCAGACCCATTTCATACATTACAGAAAACTACAGTCATCATAAAACCACATTACAGAGCACTGGAAACATATCGAAAGGACATTAAAGTACAGCAGTGGTTTCACATTGTTAAGTTAAGCAGAGAACATGTAGGCTGCATAATGTTGTGCACGTTATTGTTATTATTTAGTTGGGAATCACCTATTGTATACAAATTCAGAACTGCACATTAATTGATCAGTTTTCAGATCTATATATTTTTTACCAGTTCTACGGGTAACATTTTGCATGGCCAATATTTAATATCAATATGAATTACCCCACTTAAATCAAAAGTTCCTATCAGAGCTTCACACTTACAGAACCAGTCTGAACCTGTTTTGCTGGCAGTGTAGTTTTTCTGTTGGAGACAGTTGTACGTGGAGTCACCCAGGAATTATATTCTATGCAAAACTCCCACAGTGTTTTGCAGTATTTTCATCCAAATATCAGCCAAGTTGTAGTGTGACAGTGCAGAGTGAAGCTGCAGGCTTGTCACACACAAAGCATTCCTAGTTAACTATGTGAACACTGGCGATGTCGGCAGAGAATACGGTTATGTCCATAACTTTGGTTAATAGAGACTCATTGCCATTTGCAGAAGGTAATAATATGTCTATGTATTTTTAATAGTGGAGCAATTTCATACAGTTTGTAAAAGTTTAGACGCTTATCTCAATTAATTCATTAGCATGCTAGCTACATCACCCAAAGACTTACTGTGGTCGCTGCGTATCGGTAGTGTCTTTGGTGTTGTCAGCTAACACTATTTTAAAGTTCCTCTCCAGACATGTTTTAAACTCCGTAAAAATCCTCTGGTATGATTCATATTTTCTTAAACTTGGTTTTTTCCCACATAAAACGTGAAAAAAATTAAAAACTGGGACTGGAAGCACCTCTACACTTACTGGCTCAGGCTTTATTCCCCGCCCACCACCACTGCTTGCACTCTGTTGAGAGGTGAAACCACGTGTATCAATATGATTAGCAGACATAACATTGGAGAGACTCAGCCACATGTTTGCGCCTCAGTCAGACCCAGGCTCAGATAAGGAGTCTGTTTAGACCGGAATCAGAGACCAGCAGAACTGCTGCTGTAACTGGCAGTGGTTGACACAGTGTTAGTGGTTGTGCTAATGCTAACTCTCTCTCTCTACACTGACAAGGTTTCAGGTTTATTTAGCCCCGCCCCCCGTCACCACAAGTTGACAGGATTAGTTCCTTAGATTTGTGACATATGAACTCATAAAGCATATACAGTATCATTTTATTTTTGGATAAAGAACATTATTTTTTATTAAAATGTGTGCGTGTGTATATGGCACACAATATTATAGATATTACCAGTGAATGTGGTACAAGTAATGTTGCAAGAGACTTTTCAGTGATATTCATGAGCCTGCTGTGAACATGAAACATCAACTTGTCTCTTTAGAAGTAGCTTTAATTGGATTGACAATTTTCAGAAAGCGAGTTCTGCAGTTAATTATTTCATAAGTTTTAAATATTAATTAACATTAAGCGTTTCAAATGATTTCAGCGTCAAATTTTGTGTCAAATTAAATGCCATATGTCCTGGTTCTATTGGTCTTCCAAGGACTTGGGGCAGCTGTGATAGATAGGTAGAGAGGGTAAGTGGTTCGATTCCTGGCTCCTCCAGTCCGCATTTTGAAGTGTCCTCAGGCAAGATACAAAGCCCCAGATTGCCACTGATGAATCATCGGTAGAAAAGCACTATATGTGTAGGGGAAAGTGCTGTGTGAATGTGTGTGTAAATGGGTGAATGTGGCCTCCATTGTAAAGCGCTTTGAGTGGTCAATAACACTAGAAAAGCTCAACATGAGTGCATTCCATTTACCATTTACTTGTTGATCTGACAACAATTCAAATCAAACATTCTGATTTAGATAACTTGGCTGCCCATGCATGAAGGATGGTTCTCTTATATTAAGGGGCTCAAACTGGTATGTGTAAGTATCTTTAAGGGGTTCTTTGCAGGTTTTTTTATGCTCTGAATCTGTTCTTTCAATAATTCAACAGATCAGTGGAACAGCATGACAGAGTCAGCAGGAATGTGTATTGTGTTGTTGTGTGTGTCCTTGTGCACACACGTGACACAAACTAAACATGGACCCGCAGGACTGCTTTAAATAACATGTTTTTTAATTAAGATGCTCTTGTCTCCTGTTTGTTTTTCCTCCTGAATTATCAATCCAAGTTTGTTTGTGTCTGTGTCCTTTTGAAATGTGCCTTTAGAAAAGAGAAAAACACAAAAATACAGAAAAGTAAGGATGAAAATTTTTTAAAATGACATAACTACTTATGAGCCAGTCTATAATTTACAGTTCCATCTCGCTGTTGTCAGTTTCATTTATGGTGTTTTATACAACATGCATAGCATGTTTATAATGTGAAAGCAAGAATGTCTAACCTGTGACGAGTATAGTTTCTTGAGAAGCAGTGGAAACAACAACAAAAAAAAAACAAACAAAAAAAAACAACTAAACAAACAAATTAAGTTTTCTTTTATTCCCTGTGTATGTTGTGATTTGGACTTGCCAGTGCTGCAGTCACTTATTTGGCTGAACTGCAAGAGCGAGGCCAGCCCTTTGAACGCAAATGTCTGTCAATGACTGGCTGAGTGATGAAGTTACACCACTGTTCTGCCGGCCAAGTGTTGGAGTTTCCCCGCTGGCTGTCAACTCAACTGTCGATTGATTTGGTACAAACGGGTTCTATAAAGTGTAGCGTACATTCCTGGACTGGCATCAGTCACAAGCCAGTAAGGAAGTTCATTATAAGGACATGCAGAGTTACGGACCCACAATTGACACTTTGCGACTCTTCCCACCATCAAACTATCAAATTGATAGGAAACAGAGACAAAGGACCTTTCTCTCACAAACAGACCATGCTTTTAGCATATCCAAACAACACAGAACCAGATCAAAGGTCAAAGGGTCAACTCCAGAGGATCAACCAATGGACACCAGACAACTGGAGAAAATAGGCAAAATCTCCAGTTTGTAACAATAAGACTCTGTCTAATGATATTTGATTGTTTCTTATATTGGACAAGTAACAACAAAAGGACTGATTATCACTAAGGTGTGAATCCTGGCCTGTCTGTGCCATGCATGAACACACACTCACTCGCACACACACACCAACCTCCCTTCCTCTGCCCCTCTCTAGATAAGAGTCATAAAATACAACCCACATTCCAATCCTGGGCAGTGACCAGCAGAACTCTCTTCACAGACACAGATCTGAGGAAGAATGTAAAATTAAATATCTAGCTGTTCTGTAACTCATGAGATGTTCCTATGCAATAGTTTAATCCCAAACTTCTATCCCATAGAATGTTTGAAATGTAACATGTAGATTTTAAGACAATGTCCTTCCTGTGACCATACTGTCAGCATCCTTCACACAAGGTAACACACACTACATGACATCCAGCATGTCCATATTATTATTATTACAGTCAAAGAACTGCTGTGTAATCCACATTTAAAGACTATTAGCTTTGGGAAATGTTTATATTGTTGTTTGATCAGTTAACCACTTGTATCATGATTAATTCCAGGTTTGAAGGATGTAATATGAAATCAACATTCCTATTACTCCTCTCTGCCATTATTAGTGCAAGTAGTTTTATATGTTATTTCACTTAATGTTTTGTGGCCATGGTGGAAGACAGATGTGCGAGTTTATAAGTAAACTCTTAAATTATTCCAACGTTCAGTGGAAAATTACTCTATTCTCCAAGTGGAAACACAGGAGAAGATGTGCGACGCCCCTGAAACATGCGCCAGCCCCCAGGGGATAAAACAGTCATGATCATTTCACACATGTGCAGAAAAAAGAAAGTCAGATGTCTGATGAAGAGAGGAGAGAAACCCAGATGCTAAGAAGGAAGAAGATGCGAGAAACGAAGCTAAAAGCTAGAGGCTGAAAAGCTGAAGCTAGAAAACGATGCAGAAACTAGAAGTTGAGATCTTTGCTCAAAGCTCAGAGTCCCGGCTCAAAGCCCGGCTCTGTAGCCATGTAAACTCTTAGCTCTAAGCTGCTAGCCACAAACTCATGGCTCTTAGTCATTTTTGCACTTTTTGCATCTTTTATTTTTCTTTGCCACAAGCTCCAAGTAACATCATTTTTGTCTACATGCGCAATCTTTTATTTTTATAAGCCAAGTCAAGATCAACTGAACTAAAACATCAGAAGAGCCTCAGAGTAATTTTGTAACTTGACTCTGAAGTTGTCAAAATCTTCAAAAAGGAAAACTTGATGATTAATCATCAAGTTTTCCTTTTTGAAGATTGATTAATCATCAAGTTTTCCTTTTTGAAGATTTTGACAACTTCAGAGTCATGTGGTCAACGCCAGTCTCCTCTAAGTTATCCAGCCAAAGTGAAGAGCATTAGAGTTTATTTCACATCAACCCGCAAGAGACGCCGGCAGATAACATCTGCACGACCGCCTGCAGAGAAGCCGAGCAGAAATCAAGAGTTCCCGAGACAGAAAGTCTCCTGGCAAACTCCACCAGAGCTGAACCAGCAGAATCCGTCATCGTCGAATCCACCTAGATCCTGCGTCTCCAGGGTTACCACGGCAACCACAGCCACCTGGGTTCCAGCCGAGGGTCTTCAGCTACAGCGCAACTCACAGTAGGCCGGTCTTAACACTCTGCTCATGACTGGGTTGATGTTGAAATATAGCAATATTTAATCATCAAACCTAATTCGTAGATGTAGCATCATTAGCTGTATAGTCATAGTGTATAGCCATAACATGTTCTCTCCCACAATTGCCAACTCATCACATTGCTCATTTCCTTATTATTTTCATCTTTATGATTATTACACCTTGCATTTACTATGTAGATAGTAGTTTAGTTAATAAACTCCTTTATTTACACACAGTTGTTGTCCTGTTGTATTCTTTTGACGTAGAGACTGGAGATCCATTGAATCGAGAAGTCATGGCTTACGATATGAGATTGATAAATTTGGCAATGAAGTAATTCATTGTTGTCCTCCCAGAGGACTGGTGCCCCATTTCAACGAGAGTAAATCCTAAAATATGGCGTTAACGCTACAAAAGTCTTTAGGGGGGCTTTTACAATGGTAGTGCCAACTTTCAATCGATCAGATTATTATCAACCATCTAACCCACTATTTATTCATTCATATGCCTTAAAATTCCATGATATGGTTGACTATAAAAATGTACAGATAATGTATAAAGCACAAAATAATTTACTCCCAAACTGTATTCCTAGGCTGTTTGAAACTAGAGAGAAGCATATAAACTTAGAGGAATTAAAAAAAGCAAAGGTAAGAACCAATATAAAAAGAAGTTGCATAGATGTCAGAGGGGAAATCTGTGGATGAGTTAAAAATTATGAAATAAGAATGTGTAGTTCACTTGTTAAGTAAAAAAATATTCAAAAATAGGGTGAAAAATAAATACAAAACTGAGAGATGATCACATCATCACATAATTGTAGCAGTGTAAGTCTTTTTTTATTTACTTTTTATGGTCTTAGTATGTTTGACACACTGGAACTCCTCTAGTCTTGCCTCTTGTTCTATTTGTGTTTGTAAATAGTATGGTCTCTAATCTTCTTGGTGAAAAGTCCAGAGGGGAAGTCTAATAAGCTATAGCTTCAGCCAAAACCTTTTCAGCCAATATTGGTGTGATTTTTTTCTATGTGTATTTACTATTTATGAATATCAATAAGGTATAAAAATGAAATTGAACTGAACTGATCTTTGCACCTTTGTCACTTGATTAACTGACTTAACAGAGTATCTAACAACTTTTTGGACAAAACATGGCTACTTCTCATGTATTATCATCATTTAGTGATGTTAGCTACTTTCCATTGAAAGTAGCTCTTTACAGCAGATCCACAACAGTTTTCAACTATGTCCTCAATTTCACACAAAGACCAAACATGGTCCAATGACGTACTAGGTTTATACTAGAGAGAGAGAGAGAGAGAGAAAGAGAGAGTGAGTGACAAAGTGAGGTTAGAAATAAAGAGGGGAGGGAGAACAGTAAGGCTGAATATATGGTCACTTGCTATTTCCTTTAACCCAACTCTGGAAATATCAAATGTATGTAATGGGTACTTGTCTGTGTGTGCGCATGCGTGTGTGAACATTTGTGTGAGCGTGTGTGTTTGTGTGTGTGTGTGTTGGTGCGTGGGTGTTTATGACAGTATTGTGCCACCTACTGCTGTGATGCTGCATTTTAAACAGAAGTGCTATCAATAAGTAATGACAATCCCAGCAAATGGTAAAAATGAACACACAATCATCACACACACACACACGTGCGCACACACACACACACACACACACACACACACACACACACACACACACTAGAGCTGTCAGATGCACATTGTGAAGAGTGCTTGTTAAAACCAGGCAACTTGTAGCCCTCCTAGTTTGCTTGTTTGTGCAGATTTCTGTCATGATCATTTTTATACCCATAATAAGAGGTGACACTCTTTCAGATTCACACAACCCCACCCACCCACACACACACACACACACACACACACACACACACACACACACACACACACACACAAACACACACACACACACACACACACACACACACACAGAGAAGAGTTTTTTTGTTTTTGTAAGGGGGATCCAGAGCTGAGTTCTAAAGTGTTTTGTGTTTTTTCAGAAATCTGTAGTTTATTCATTTTGACCTGGACATTTTTCTTTGTTGTTCTTTTTTCTTAGTGTCAATGTCTCAAGTGTGTATGTTGGTATGATCAATGCATGTCAGACACTTGTGGTCCAATTTAATGACAGTGTTTCTCTTATTACTACTATTACTCATTGAATGTATTTTAATAATTTCTAAAGGACTATGATAACAACAGCACTCACTCTCCTCAAACATCTGCACAAAGCAAACACTGACCTTGAATCCTGGGAATTTTCAAGACCCAAATTTTCCTAGGAATTCTCACCAAAATCTGTTCCCTGTTCCATATTAGAAACTTTCCTTTGAGAATCTTGTCCTCGTTGACTGCATCACATAATTTCTGCAGATTTGTCAGCTGCACAGGTTGAACATGTTGTCGACATAATTAGATTCAGGTGTGTCTTACTGCTTAAATTTTCATATTAATGAGGTAAAGCTGATAAAAACTTTTGTTAGTAATCTTGATGACAAACTGCTAGTATAGTGAGCATATGTGTTATCTTGTCTTGGACATAGGACAATCCAAGTGGTTCTTGTTACTTTAAGGGGCTATATGTAAGTTGAATGTGGTTTCTTGCTGGGAGCAGGTGGTAGTGATGGTTGCTTGACAAGAGCTTTGGCCAGTCATTTTGTTTACAAGACAAGAAGTTATAATACGTCGCCAAGAAGCACTACATCTACAGGGCAGATTGGAGGCCACAGAGAGTCGCTATCGGTAAGTGATAATCCGGTCCGACTGTCCTTAGCTAGCTGGTTAGCATGCTAACTTCAGTAGAAGAAAAGAGGTGATAGAGACAAGAATTAACATTGGTGTTACTTTCCACTTCTGGAGACAGATGTTGGTGAGTTTGGTGCTGAACTCATGACGTTTCTTCTAGACTGGTAAGTAAACAGCCGGAAATGCTAATGCTGGGAATATAGCAATAGCAAAACTAACAAATAGCTCTTTTGAAGGTATAATTAGATGGAAAATTATCAGGCCACCAAAACAAGTTGTCTTTGGCCTTATGGTGGCACTTTAGATGAAAGCTGAAGGGGTCACAAAATCAAAAGGAATTATTCTTTGGGGACCTTGTAGATACTTGTAGATAATAGTTGGCTATTAGTGACTATTGGTTTTCACTATCTTTACCGTCTTGTTTCTTCAGTTTAGTTTTAAAGTTAAACAAAGACGTTTAAGTGTTATGCCCCTCTCCAGGTGGGCAGCAGTGCAACATTAAAGTTAAAAGGTTCTGTCCCTGTTCAACAAACCAAAATCTGTCATAGAGCTGTTAAAACAGTCATACTTAGATACATAATATATCTCTACGGTGATTTCTACAGGAAAACAGTCTGCGAGCAATACAGAGGAAGCACAATGCTGACAAGTATCTAGATGTGTAACACAAGCAATAGATAAAAGACTCACTTCACTGGCACTTTGAATTTTGTATTTGGTTTGTGCAAGAAAGGCCTCACTGGATGTGAGCTGTCAAAGTGTCTAATAGGCAGGAATAACACCAGACTCCCTGCTGAATGCACTGCTGGGCACAGGCAGATTTAAATGTTTGCATTTTATTTTCCCCACACCCTATTTAAGGCTTGTGCTTTTAGACTATTTCCAGATAAACCCTTTTACTATTCTACGCATTTCATCTATTTTTTTTTCTTTTTTTTGTATTGTGTTGCTTGGAATGGCATTATTTAATGAAATAAGTACAGTAGCTAGATTTGGTGCTTTTCTGCATTCTTTATCCAGTCAGTGACACATTATGACAAACCATTGCCCCATCTCATGTCGTGTGCACTCCGGAGCAGGTTTTCTTCACCTCTCTATATTTGGCTGCATTCACTCTTCCCTCAATACTGACCAGGCTCGCTGTCCCTGCTGCTAAGAAGCCCACCCTTAGCATGATGCTGCCCTCACCACACCTTGCTTTATGGATGGCATTAGCCAGGTGATGGGAAGTGCCTGGTGTTTGCCAGACATGGTGCTTGGATTTCTGAGTTCAGTTTTTGTCTCATCAGACCAGACCTTTTCCTCCTGCTCTTTAAATGCTGTTTGCCAAACTCCAGGTGAGCTCTCATGTGTCAGAAAGGCCTGATTGGTGGAGAGATGCTGAGATTGTTGTACCTCCGGCAGGTTCTTGTAACTCTGCAGAGAACTTTTGAAGCTCTGTCTGAGTGATCGCTGGGTTCTTGGTCACCTCCCTGACCAAGGCCCTACCTGCTCAGTAACTCAATTTGGCTAAACAGCCAACTCTCCTGCTCACTGCAGGAATCCTAGTGGTTCTAAAATTCTTCCATTATATATGTTGGGACTCATCATTCAAGAGACCAGATGTTTCTTTGCTCCACTGGACAAAGGAACTCACACTCCACAGTTCCTTACCGTTCACACCTGGGGACGACCCTTCCCCCCACTGACCTTACTGGCCAGCCAGTGTGGGTCAGCGTGTGACATGTGACCCCCAAGGGTGTCACCAAACAAAACCAGATCTCTGGCCCTCTTCTCTCTCTCTTCTTTCTTGGCTTGCTCTGGAGAGCAGCTCCTGCTCTCTCCTCTCGGCTCTTCAAAGGGCAACAAGGCCCCAGCCCAGGTTAGCTCTGCTACCTGAGAAACCAGCTCTCTCGCCAGCCTGCTCACAGCAGCCTGCAACACTCTTCTCCTCAACAGCAGTGACCTGCTTCGGATTAACTGAGAACCAAATTCTCTTCAGAATCAGCAGCTACGACACAAGGCCAGCTGATTTTCCAAGCAACAGGAGTCATAGCAGAGTTAGCGTGGAACAGCTAACTCTGTGAGGAGAACAAAGGAGATAACAGCAAAGCAACACAGCCAGACGGGACTTTACTCCACCAGGAAGCCTCCCAACTCACTGGACTTTACACCAACACTGGAAAGGACCTCTTTGTTTGTTCCAAGGACTGGGTAATGTTAACTGACTGGGCCTAACCTTTCCCAGCACAGCATAGCACAGCACAGCATAGCTAAGCAGCAGAAGTCTCAACTTTGTTAATGTACTTGTTGATTGATGTCTTGTTGTTGTAATGTTTGCTTAGGTTGTGGTCAGTCATACAGTTAATCAGGTACTCGTATGTTCACACACATAGTAGTACGTCTCAGTTCTAGAACCTGCATGAAGCTAACCTCCTCCCTCTAACCTGGTACCTTTAGATTACATGAGCTAGGCTAACAAAGAAACTCACACCTTCCCTCTCACACACACCAGGTGGTCTCAGCGGCCATTTTGAGTAGTTTCTTTGTTTACCGCCATCTTGTGTAGTCTTCTTTGTTCAGGTCATGTGGTCACAGTGATCACTTTGAATCGGCGATCTTGCCTTTGTCTGTGTCCCCACAAACACACACACATACCCCTACACACACACATACACACACCTGTATATACTAGATCAGACATTGTGTTTTACTCTGCTCCATTGTAAATAAATGTCTTTAAGTATAACTACTGGTGTGTTTAATGTTGCACAAGCATGAATATTCCCAACCTCTACTTGGTAGAATTCCAATCCTTCAACTTTAACTTACTGTTGATTTGGTAATATTGTTATAGTTAGTAAGCTAATGGTTAATCAGAGTTCCAGATTAATGGTAATAAATTGAGACTAAAACCATATTGACTATTTTGCCTATTAGTTTAGGCTGGTGCCCCGAGGACTTTAATTAATTTTAAAGTTATTATTTACTATAAATATTTTTAATATTAATATTTTCTTAATGTATGATAGCCAATAAATTGATAGACAACCGAAATCCAACATATTTGGTGTCCATCTCATGAGGTAGAGCTCAGACCCAACAACACACATCAGTTTTCCTGGTTGCGTGAAATCGTTAATAATAAACTATTCTGCACACCACCAAATGTGTGTGTCTTGTTTATATAGGTATCTATCTTTCCTTCTCCTTCCTGACTGATTCTTCTCTAGTTTGTGTCCTTGTCACTACTGGTAGCATGAGGCGGTGCCTGCAGCCCAATCAGGCTGCACAGGTAGTCCAGCTCCTCCAGGATGGCACATCATAATGTTCAGCTGCAAGAAGGTTTGCTGCATCTCCCAGCACAGTCTCAAGAGCATGGAGGAGTTACCAGGAGACCGGCCGTTACACGAGGAGAACTGGACAGGGCCGTAGAAGGGCATCAAGCCAGCAGCAGGACCAGTACCTGCTCCTTTGTGCGAGGATGAACAGGAGGATCACGGCCAGAGTCCTACAACATGACCTCCAGCAGGCGTCTGGTGTACATGTTTCTGACCAAACTGTCAGAAACAGACTCCATGAGGGTGGCACGAGGGCCCAACGTCCTCTAGTAGGCCCTGTGCTCACAGCCCAGCACCCTGCAGCTCGATTGGCATTCACCAGAGAACACCAGAACTGGCAGGGCCACCATTGGCGCCCCGGTCTCTTCACAGATGAGAGCAGGTTCACACTGAGCACATGTGACAGGTGTGAAACAGTCTGGAGACACCGTGGTGAACGTTATTCTGCCTGTAGCATCATCCAGCATAACCGGTTTGGTAGTGGGTCAGTGATGGTCTGGGGAGACATATCCTTGAAGGGGCCCCCCAGACCTCCATGTCACAGCCAACGGTTCCCTGACTGCTGTTAGATACCGGGATGAAATCCTCAGAGTGATTGTCAGACCTGACGCTGGTGCAGTGGTCCCTGGGTTCCTCCTGGTGAAGAACAATGCCTGTTCCTTTAATTTTTTTTGAGCAGTGTATATACATATGCTAAATAGTGTGTCTGTAGTTGTAGAAGGGGGTATTGGCCCAGGGCACCATACAAGCTAGAACTGCCACTGTGCCTCCGTGCTGGCATCAGCCAGAGCATATTGTTTTCAGGTTGTCTATATGTCCATCAGTCATATTCTCATGGACATAATATCTCAGTAACATCTTGATGGAACTTCTTCAAATTCGGCACAAGCATTCACTAGTTCTCAAGGATGAACTGATTAGACTTTGGTGGTTGGATAAACTCTGGATAAACAGGGATGTAATCTGAAACTAGTCTGAGTGGAGGAGGCAGAAAACCACAAGGTGGTAATTCTAGATGTTTTTGTAGCAGAATATTGTGCAATGCCATTAACAATTAATAAGCAGCACACCCCAACAGATTTCTCATCATTGCTGGTCACTTCAGTCTTACAAATGTAAAGACTGTTTCATTGAAATTTCATCAACATGTCAAGTATGCTACAAGAGAAGAAAAGACACTGGATCTTGTATACATCTAAGTTGTTGTTGCTAATGTTAAGACTCTTACCCTCAAAGCTGTGTGCTTTTTGTATGTGTTCATTTATGGTATACAATTTTTAGTTTTAGTGTTCAGTTATTTTGTTTTTTACATGTAGTTATTGTTTCTCACTCTTCCTGCACTGGTGTCTTTGAGGAATGACATTTTGTTTCCCTGCATGTACAGTTCAGACCAGAAGTATTTGTAGACAGTTGCACATTTGTTACTCTTCAGCCTCTGTGCTCCAGCACATTCAATTTGAAATAAAATAAAAGACACTCCATTCAAGTACTGAGTCTGAGCTTTAATTTGAGTTGGTTATATGAATATAAAAACAACTCTCTGAGAGATGTAGCCCTTTAGCTCTTGCTTAATTTGGGGTCTCTCTGCCTGTAGTCTGATCTTCAGCAAGTGAGCAATTGAGATCAGGGGAGAGACTCTTCCAGTCAAGGACCTCTTCATCCTGAAAAGCTTTTTCTGCTGCTTTGGTCATATGTTTGTATATTTTTATAAACTTCTGTCAGGCCTTTTGAGGCTTAGGGGTTTGCATCTCGAGGTGAGGTTGTGGTCATGACGACTTCTCAATCATTAATGAGGAAACAAGTACGCCTACATTCTGAAGAGCATTCTTGACTTGTACAGTCATAAAAGTTGTTTTTTTCAACATGGGAATGAGTTCTTGCTCATACACATGACTTGTGCTTATCATTCTACCAGCCAATTTGTCATTTTCTAGTTTTCCTGTGCACATCTGCTTTCTTAGATTGTACCTAACCATTGATTTTGGCAAACCAACTTTGATCTCTCCGATATATCTTGGTAACTCTACTGTAAGGCCTGAGCCTTGTGTGAGCTCTTCTGTGCATGAAACAACACACAGCTGCCCAAGACACATGTAGTAGCCAAGTGTCCACTTACTGTTGACCCCTTGCAAGTTGTAGCTATAGCTCACACATGTCAAATTAAAGCTCAGAGTTAGCACTTTAATGTAGTATCCAGTATTTATTTCTACTCACTGAGAAATTCATGCATGTTTTAGTTCCATCACTAATTTGTTTCATGATTTATAGAAAATGCTTTGATAGTAATTATGCATACAAACAAATTATGCATACACATGGGCATACAAAACACCACATGAAAGCCCATAAGCCATGATGAATAAATATCCTGCATATGTTCTGATCAATGAAGTTACAGGTGCTACTGCCAACAGGTCAGAGCTGCACGCATACATTTAAAATGATTTATTGCATGACAATTGATATTAATTTGACTTTATGACTTTCTTTATATTTATTGTAGCATTGGAAATGCTACTATTTCAAGCGACCCCCCAAAGAGAGTTCAGTTCTCTTTTGGACCCTCCTGCTCCACTGTAATAATACAAAACTCAATGCAATGTAATCTTGAGGGCCTTGGAGAATTTTAATTGTGGTTTGGTCTGTCAACTGCACTAGACACTTACCCAGTCTCTACAGTAACAGTCAAGCAGCAACCTGGTGGCTGAAAAATGAAGCCAACACTGAAGAACCAATAACTGCAGTTCCTCTAATGACCACTAAAGTCTGGTTCCAACAGTGAGTCAATCCCCATAGACTCCCATGTTAAAATGTCCAACTTTACAGCAGAAATAAACATGTTTACAGCCTGGTACAAAAACTATTTTGGTCTCTAGAGCTAATTTCAGCTTTTATATAATTTTTATATAACTCAGCTGCTTTTTACATTACTGTTTACATTAGTTTGCAATGATGACAGCCACAGCCGGGTTGTTTTCAGGTTGTCCATCCATCCCTATGTACGTATATCCCATTCTCATGGACACAATATCTCAGTAACCCCTTCACTTGGACTCAAGGATGAACTGACTAGATTTTCTTGGTGACAGGTCAAAGGTCAAGGTCAGTGTGACCTCATAGAACACTTTTTAGCCATTACTCAAGAGTTCACAGCAATTATGACAAATTTTCACACAAATGGTTCATATTTTCTATGACTCTGGATAAACAGGGATGTAACCTGAAACTAGTCTGAGTGGAGGAGGCAGACAATCATGAGGAGGTGATTCTAGTTCTGGCTTAAAGTTATGCATAATTGAGTGTGTGTCACTTTGAGTAACAGGTGGTTGAGCGTATACTTGCCACAAACCGGCATGGATCCGCAGGGAGTTCAGCGGAGTCAGACACTGCCAAGATGGCGACGATGGAGCAGCCACTCTTCAGAAAACTTTGGGTGATGTTACAGAGGCTACGTCCATCTTTACTTACATTTGGAGGTGATAATGTGTGCTGCTGGGTTCAAGCAGAGCACTCACCCTTCCCCTTCTTACAGCGGACTGTCAAAAGTCTGTGTTGGTGTATGTAAAGGGTAAGATCCACTGTAGTGGTTGCTTTTTTTTATTCAGATGTTCATGTTTAAAGTTCCAAAAGGGAACATTTCAATCTCCCTGAACTGCTACCTTTTACTGGTTCAGCTATTTTACTAAAAAATATTTTTTTACCCAGAGTTCTTTCATTTTAATTTACTTTATACTTCTGCTGGACTACATTTCACAGGAGGTAATATACTTTTTTTATCCAACACATATGATCATCTTCTACATGTCAGCTCCGTGATAGACAGGCGACCTGTTCAGGGTGTGCCCTGCCCTCGCTCAGTGTCAGCAGGGAATGGCTCCAGTTCCCCCTCGACCCTATAAGGATAAGTGGTATAGCTAATGGATGGATGGATATAATCATCTTGCAAAATATGTTGCATTGTTTTAGGTTTAATAACCTAACAAGATTAAAACCTCAACTAACAACAATATTATTATATTATATTACACTCACACAGGTCTTTTTGCACAAATAATACTTTTAAACTTTGTTTGTAATAACTCTGTACCTTTACTTAGGTAATATTTTGAATTCTAGATTTGTACTTACACACTTCCTTGTAATGGCGTATTTCAACAGTTTACTATTGGTAAACAACCTGAATACCTCTTCCACCACTGATCTCAACTGTGTTGGGTGTTGTGAAGTGTTGGGCTAATTTGTGCTGTTTCTACAATGGCAGACATAGCTACAATGTCAAGATAATGGCTTATGTTAATCTCTAGTTTCTATGAAAAGCTTTTATGATAAAAGGCTCATTGACCTTTAGTGTCACACAAGGTCTCAGCCCTGTCACACTGAAGTTCATGCTCTCAGTGGAGAGGTTCTGTAGTGAATCATGTGAATGTTATGTTATATTATTTTTACTTCCACCTTTCCAAAAACATTTTCTGCAATGTTCAGTTCTTTTTTGTCAGCTTGCTTTGGTGTGTTGTTGATGTAGCAAACAGCACACACACACACACTCCTAGCATCTCTGTGCTCTCCATACATTCTGTTTCTGTAGCAGCAAGGTACACCTGCTAAAGTCTTCCCTGGGGAACAGGCTCTTGCTGTTAATAGTGCCCCAGTCCATCTGCTTTTCAGACTCAGGTAATAGTATCTCTTTAGGCTGCCCAATAGCAGCCACCCCTCAACAATCAAACACACACACACACACACACACACACACACACACACACACACACACACACACACACACACACACACACACACACACACACTGTGAGTACTTATAATAATTGTTCAACCACTAATTTTAAGGTACACTATTAGGCTTTAAATAGAGTATCAGTGTGTTGCCACATGAAAAACAATAATAATAATAATAATAATAATGATAATAATTATTATTATCATCATTATTATTATTACTATTATTATTACTACTACTATTATTATTATTATTATTATTATTATTATTATTACTATTACTATTATTATTATTATTATTATTAAAATAATAACAGTAATGATAATTATAATAGTTTATAGCACTTTTCAATACAAATAATAAAGTGCCTCACATGAATCAAATACAAACATCAAAACAAAGCCAAGTTAACTACAAATGAAATTAAAAGACATCATACAATAAAAGCCTTTTTATAAAAGGGTGTCTTAAGAAGTGAGATAAAATGGGGAACTGACTCTTCAAGTTTGATCTCCTCTAGTAGTTTATTCCAAAGTTTAGGGGCCCTGACGACAAAGGCCCTGTCTCCTTTGGTTGAGATCTTGGAATGGCCAGCAGCGAACTACCAGAGGATCTCAGACTGCGTCGTGGCTTATAAGGGGATATAAGTTCAGAAACATAAGGAGGGACCAGCCCAAGTCTGGCCTTAAAAGTAATTAGAATAATTTTAAAATCAATTCTGAAATAAACAGGCAGCCAGTGAAGGGATGCAAGGACAGGACTGATGTGGGCACATTTTTTGGACCGGGTTAGTAGTCGAACTGCAGCATTCTGAATTTACTGTAGATGATGGATTGATTTTTGACAGAGACAGGTGTAGAGAGAGTTGCACTTGTCAAAGGCGGAGGAAATAAAAGCGTGGATAAGTTTCTCTAAGTCTCTGGCAAAAACTAGAGACTTGACCTTGGCTATGTTCATTAAATGATAAAAGCATTATTGAACAATGTTCTTCACCTGGGGCATGAAACACAGATCCTGATCAAAAATTACTCTGAGATTTTTGGCTGACAGTAGCCTATAGTGTGGTTTGTTAATTGACCTAAGTTTTCTATGATTTAGATTCTTTTTGCAGGTGGATCAAGAACAATGACCTTGGATTTTGTCTGATTTAACTGCAAGAAATTGTCTGACATTCAGTATTTTATTTTGCCGAGACAGTTGTGGAAGGTTGCTATGTTGGACTTATTACCGGGTCTGACTGGTAGGTAAAGTTGTGTGTCATTGGCGTAGAAGTGAATATTAACACTGAATTTACGGATGATGTCACCAAGCAGTAGCATATAAATGGAAAATAAAATTGGACCCAGAATTGAGCCTTGGGGGACACTGTAGGGTGAGTTAGTGGAAAGTGAGACTGATCCAGCCATTGACACAGATAAACATCTATTAGATAGACAGGACCTGAACCAGTTTACACACCAGCCACACCACTGATTCTTACCCACTTCTCCAGTCTGTTGATGAGTATATCATGATCTATTGTGTCGAAAGTGGCGCTGAGGTCTAACAGAACTAAAATGGAACAATCACCTACATCTTCAGCCAATAAAAGGTCATTGCAAACTTTAAGAAGAGCCGTCTCAGTTCAGTGGAATGATGGGAAGCCTAAATGGAATATTTCAAACAGATTATTATTTGTGCTAGTAACTTTTTGAACACAACTTTTTGAATGATTTAAGACAAAAATGGAAGTTTAGAGACAGGTCCGTAATTCTCCAGAGTGGTAGGATTCAAGTTGGGTTTCTTAAGAAGAGGTTCGATAAGAGCAGTTTTAAAATAGGCAGGGACAGAGCAAGAAGTCAGGGAGCTATTAACAACTGCTAAAATAGAAGGACTAATAGCAGGCATAGTGTCATTCAATAGTCTTGTAGGGACCACATCCAAAGAGCAACATGAAGATTTCATTTGTTTAACCATCTCAGTGAGTGTAAACAAAGACATTGGTGTGAATGAGCTGAGGGAGGAAGTATGAAATCATCTGTGAGTTAAAGGCTCTGGGGCAGAAAGATTGCGAGGGCAGGAGCTATCAGTCTGGGATCTGATTTTTTCAATTTTTCCAGTAAATAAATAAACTGTTCACAGAGTTCAGGTGAAGAATGGAAGTTATTGTTAGAAATTAATAAGTTCTAAACAATCGATCTCCAGGCATTATGATAGGACAAGATCAAGAGTGTGGCCCTTAACATGGGTAGGCCCTGTAGAGTTAAAAACAAAATTAAAAGACTCTAAGAGATTAACAAATTCCCCTGCAAGTACAACATGATTAAACAGTGTTTACCTGCAGGTCTAAACACAAAGGTAGCTCCTCAGTATCGCAGGCCAAACACGTATAGTGCAGTACAGCTTAAAACGCTCTGGGGTCGACGAACACGGGGAAGAGTTCACTCTATGTTTACCCGACTTTTTGATTAATATGATAATGATAGTGATAACGCAGTGCAGAAATGTGGTTCAAATGTTGTCCAAATCTGTAGAGTCTCTACTTCTGAAGCGTTATTCATGTGAGATTGTACAGGACTAACAGCCGGAGCTAGCAGGAAGATAATAGAGTTCGACATATGTCATCTTCCTTTCACAGTGCATAATTAGTGGATTTGTGTGCTTGTCTGCATTTTGTGACTGCCTAATCAATGGACACTGAAGAAATCACATTGGAAAGGCTTGAGAAATGGCAAGGAAGTTTACAGTTTCTGAAGTTGTTGCAGCGGTTATGTAGAGCAGATTGTAGAAAGATGATGGAGCTTCAGAGACTTCAGGGGTTGATTCCTAAGACAAAGACTAAAATTAAAACAATAGGGATGTAGTATAATACATTCATGAGCACCTGTTGTTCAATGCTTTAACTTCAAAAGTCACAAAGCGTTGAACAACAAGTGTGTCCCAGCCCAGTCCATCACTTTTTAGTGTCCCCTGGAAACACTTCTATTGTCATCTGTGCTACTTGCAGCGCATTTGTGTATTTGGTTGTGAGTATTTGCAGCATATTTGTTGTCAATTGATTATGTTTTCTGAATTTGTTTGTGTTTTGTCTCTTTGCACATGTTTTCTTAAGTTGCAATGTGTTGAGCTCTCAGGGTCACCATATTTTATTATACAGTTGACTACCATTTTATTCATATATCATATATCTTTTGTGAAACTAAGACTTTTGTGAAACTATGTCAAGCAGCAAAACAGCAAATTTTATCCACACGAGTAAAGGTATGTTTTCACAAGAATTTCAAAAATCGGACTTCAACTTTTCAGCTTTAGGGCCAAGTCGTCTTTTCACATAGTCCTCTAGGAAAAATTATGCCTAATCATAGACATGTCAAATTTAAGAAGACATGTAAAAATAGAGAAAACATCCTGCAATATTTTTACAGAAAAAGTTGTCATTTTGTCATTATTACTTATTGAGAGTACATTGGGCAAAATGGCAAATTAGGTTCAATAGAATGAAGTGTTCCAAAGGTGAAGGGGTCTGAATACTTATGAAGCTACTGTTGCTCGGCTTTTAAATGTTGCAGTTGCTCCAAGATTTGCGTGAGTCATAGTTGGATTGGAACCAGCTTCTGAATCTATGTTATTGTGTGAGATATAGTTTGTGTGAAAACATGTAATGTATAAGCTGTTGGGCAAAGTTTTAAAGAGCGATGAAGATGTTAAACAAGGAAGGCCAGCACCAGTCAGAGAGTGAGGTAAGATCAGTTTCCCATTTCAAATAGATGGGTCGTGCACTGCAGTGTAAAGAGACAAGATTGGAATATAAAGAAGACATACCC
Source organism: Seriola dumerili (assembly GCF_002260705.1). Taxonomy (NCBI): domain Eukaryota; kingdom Metazoa; phylum Chordata; class Actinopteri; order Carangiformes; family Carangidae; genus Seriola; species Seriola dumerili. The sequence goes on along the minus strand of NW_019174522.1, from coordinate 1,223,092 downwards.
ATGAGCTTTGGAATTAAGAAGACTTGCAAGGGGCTGGAAATACATCAGAGGGAAGTCAGTATGTCTCTAAGGCAGTGCAGAGAACGAGGTTGAACCTGGGAGTGAGTAATCTTCCTTAAGGTGTAGATAGGTAGATAGCTGTTAATACATGAACACCTCCAGAACCCCATCGAGAGAGTACGAAGGGTGTGGATCTGGACAGCAGAAAATTGTTCAAATTGATGATAAGTCATGGGGGATACATGGACTTTTTCATTTTCCCACCAAATAAATAGAGTATGAGACACAGGGTTTGGTTCCAATACACAGAGTTTCTTCTTTGGGTCAAATGCAGAATAAAGGTTTCTGTAATTTCATCTAACGGATATTATGGGAATATAACAAGCAAGCTTTTGAAAGATTTCAAATAAGAAGCCAACAGTGATTCAGATCTTTGAGAAAAGATTCTGGCGGAGGTAACCAGACCATAGAGAGTTAAAAAAGAAATTCACAGGAGGAGCCACATTCATCTTAATAACAGAAGCTCTACTGTAGAGATACAATACCATCTGAAAGCTGAAACAAAGTTCTCTTTTACAGCCAGATTTAAAGCATATAGTATGAGAATATGAGAAATGGAATTGTCAGTACGTCACCAGCATGAGGCGACTAATGGTGTTTGGTTCAACTGATGCATAAATGACTGATTTGTGAATGTTGTTGGACGACTGCTTGAACATGGGGTTGTTAGGACAGAGTGACCAAGGTCAGTGATAAAGGTATGTCTTATCTGGTAGAGCAAGATAATTCACAGTAAGATGAGCGTGCTGTAGGGGAAGACAGAAGCATTTTGATTATTTTTATGAACCTAGACCTGCACCTGAAGTGAGTAGTAACTGCCCATAAGTAATCGCACTCTAGGCGATCAAAGGATTTTTGTGCATCTAGGGAAAAAAAAATGTTCCTGAGATGAAGTAGAATCAATGATATGTAGTAAACGTTGAATATTATCTGAAGCTTGAGGGTCTCCAATAAATTCCTGCATGATCTAGATTAACTAAGGAATATAAGCACTTGTCTAACCTAACTGGTCGCACTTTGGCAAACAATTTAAAACCTAAATTGAGATTTGATGAGGATTATACTGTAGCAGCATAAGGGTTCTTCATTCTTTTTTAGTAGTGATTAGGGTTTAGAAAGGGATCAGAGTGGAGAACTGTAGGGCCTGCCTTAATCTGATGCTTTTTTTTGGGCATCAGATCAGGAGCATCATTTAGCTCTGTAAAGGAATAAAAGGGTCTAATTGTGCTACCTGCTCAGATGAGAGAGATGGTAAGGGACTGATTCTACATTACAGCGCTGTATAGTTGCTTGTAGAGAAAAACAAAAACAAGTTCTAAAGCAAACTCAAAGCAAGTCATCTGCTTGGCATCTCAGCATTCTCATAGATTTGTTGCACGGTTTGCTGGTAAAGAAATTCAGCTCAGTGTTTTCAGCTGAGTCTTTTCTTATTTAGCTCCTTCAGGTGACCTCTGTCTTTTGACAGTATTCAAGTTTACCTATTTCTCCATCAAGCGGCTGTGGTGTTTGGCTACATTTTCTATTCAGATATGAAAAAGAAAGGTAGAATTACCACGTATATAGCACTTTATTGTCTCCCACAAAGTTTGTGGGTTGACATCTTGACTGAGTTAAAATTCTAAGAAGAATTCTAAGAAATTGTAGGAGTTTGTGACATATTTAACAATTACAGGGGGAAATAAAGTTAGTCCTAGTTTATGATCGTTGGCATGGAGAGAAGAAAGTGAATTCTTTACTGTTTGGGTTTAATAAGAGCCAGATGTCAATAGTGTTTAGCTCTTGTATGAATGACTTCATGACTACTACTAGACAAGGCCAGAAGGTTACTTACTACATAGAATTCTTTATGTACACTGTAATTAAGGCAGTGTTTGTAAAGTCTGCCACAGTTAATTTTACATTGTCAAAGAAGCTTCAGTCAAACGAACTTGGTGAATGTATAAAAGAGATAAGGAATCTTGTTGAATCCATGACCACAAAAGTATAACAAAATCTACCAACCGAATCATCTCACAAAGCGCCAACTTTCACCTTCAGTTTCCTCTGTATAAGAACTCATCTGGACTTAGGGCACACGAACAGTCTATGAGAGAACTTTATATTGTCTGCTTTGAAATCTCTCAACATCATTTTGGTTAAGGTAAGTTTGTTGAAAGAAAGACAATTTCTATGATTTATGCCTCAGACTGAGAAGTTGGACAGACTGAGGCCATGTACATTCGGACGAATGACATTAAGAAAGACTACAGGACCTGAAGAAAGGTGTGAGCCACAGTAAGACTAGTAAAGCTGATATCTATGTTAATGAGCTGGTTACCTGTGATGTTATTTTAAGATTAAAACTAGAATTCCCACCTCGTGGTTGTCTCCCTCCTCCACTCAGACTAGTTTGAGATTACATCCCTGTTTATCCAGAGTTATACAAAATATTAACCATTTGTATGAAATTCTGTCATAACTGCTTTATGAAGTCGTAGCTAATGGCGAAAAAGTGTTTCGTAAGATCACACTGAGGATGACGTTTGACCTTTCACCACCAAAATTTGTGGTTTAGGGTTTAGGAAACCAGTTTGTCCTTGAGTTCAAGTGAACATTTGTACAAAGTTTGAAGGGATTCCCTTGAGAAGTTCTTGAGATATGTTTGTATGATGGCCAAAACCATGTTTTGTGAGGTCATTGTGACCTTTGACCTTTGTCCACCAAAATCTAATCAGTTTATCTTTGAATCCTAGTGAATGTTTGTGCAAAATTTGAAGTTCCGTCAAGGTGTTACTGAAATATTGTGTCCAAGAAAATGGAACGGACGGACAGAAAAAGAAAATAGAATGAGATATCTAGATTTTAACAGGAGTGAAGTTTTTCGTCATGTTTTATTTTGACTTCAAGGCTTCTGAATGTGCTGAACTAACAAACCAACTAGTGAGAAAAAAACTTCATTGTCATTTCACAGTTCTATTATCAAAAGTGAAAGTGTCCAAGCTCAGAGTCAGGGTGTAAACTACGGGGGAGCCAGGATGTGCTCAAACTATGCTAATGCATAAAATCATGGATTGTTGCGATTTATCACTATTTCTCTTAAATGTTATGCAAGTGGCATGGCTCCTTCAAGAATAGCTCTGTTTGTAGGGTGTGAGTGGTGGAGCGAGAGAGAGAGAGTGCAGTTGTACGTGAAGGTGAAGCTAGCCACTGGAGTAGTTAAGACTGATGATAGCTATAAGTAGCAGGGTACAGTCAGCACAGTTTTAGCTGGTTGTAAGAAAATACTTGCTGCACTCCTCAGGACCAAAACCGGATTCCTGTGCCTTATTTGTCACACTAGAGTTTGAAGTGAAGGGGGTTAGCTGAAAGCAAACTTTCAGTGTGATTACTAGAACTGACGAATAAGGTCCCGGGGCCCACTCAGTGATGCTCGCACATTTTGAGCTTACAATGAGAACACGAACAAGAAATGAAAACTGTTAAGTCAGAAGTGAAAACTGTGAAAGTTGCACTAATGCATGACTGTTGCTATGGCTACAACTGTGGTACTAGAAAAGACAAACGGTGCATTTATAGACTGTTATCATCACTTATCTCTGTGGTTCTCATCAAAAAAATCTGTTGTCGTGGCGACATATACGTAGCAACTATATGAGACAGATGGAGGATGTTGGAGTGTTGTTCTATAGTTGGAATTGCAATATTTATGCAAGATGGTGGGCTGTTAACAACAGTGCTGATCTTTAGGACCACTAACACATCACATCGCCTGTTTATGTGTTTTGGCATCTTCGGCCAAACGGCTGTCTATTTGGAGTCCTTGGCATAAAGATGTTTCAGAAGTCGTGTTAATGCTGCAGCCTGTGCTGTAAAGTGCCTCTGGATGAAAGTGTTTTTTTGATAAAAGGCATGCTGTGCCTGTGAAGTTGACTAGTTAGCAGTTAGCCAGCATACTGGCTCAGTGTGTTCCCAGTTACCATAACCTGCTAGCTCAGTATGTCTTCTTCAACACCTTGACTCTGTGCTAATTGGGACAAACCCCCCGTAGTGTGACCCTCAAGGGGAGCCGTTCTGCTGTGTGCATGTGTGTGTGCATGTGTGTGTACATCACCGTGTGCATGTGTGTGTGTGTGTGTGTGTGTGTGAATCACACAACATGAGGTGCCAGAAAGGAACACGGAAAAAGAGAGATACTGTTAGCATCCATAATCCCCATATCCCCATATATATTGTGTTTTTTTCTCATCTGATTGCTTTCCCCACACAACCGAAGGGTAATAGTTTTAATATTAGACTTGTATTAGGCATGCAAAGATTTGGTCTAAAACCAAAGGTTAGTTGACCCAGATAAAAGTTCCATACCGTATTCGCTGTGTGTGTTGCCAAGGAAGAGTTCCCACTGTTTTTCAGCCCCTATGCCAAGCAATGCTGTGGTTTGTATGTGTACATGTGAATGTGTCTTTGCGTGTGCAACATCATTTATTAATGTTGTTGCATCCTTGAACCAATTTCTTCACAGAGGCAGACATCATGCTGCGTATCGCACAGGCACACCCTCCCATGTCCTTGGTGATGGTAGTTCAATACTTCTCTCCATCTCCTCTCCTCTTTACACTCTTCTTTCAACCTTTTTGAGGTTGTTTATCACTTACTTTTAGACCTAGGCCCGGATAAAATCTAAGTGGCGCATTTTATTATTTAATTGCGAGTGGGACTTAGGTCTTTAAAAAGGAACAAGTAATCCATTGTGCCAGAATCTTTCCATACTATCTGATAATGACTGTGAAATGTTGAACTATTGACTAATGTGTTAGCACAGTTAAATGTTAGCCAAATCATGTTAGAATGTTAGCTTCATTGTGTGGACACATGAATTTAAACAGCTTTATAGCCAGAGAATATCATTTCTATATAAAATAAATACATCTATACTAATAAAGCCTCGTTCTACAGGTATAACATTTATATCCTGTGTTGATATTGCACTTTGGACAGTCGAGCTGTTGCACCAGTTTCCTATAGTTTCTGTTTTTAAAAAAACGCAGTGGAACGCTTGTGATGCGGGTTTAAAAGTCTATCACTTTGCCTGGCGTCCACTCTAGTTTTTAGGTGACTAAAATGGAGAATTTTAGAAATGCTGTTGACACAGTTTTCAAGCTCACAAGAGGCATTAGTTCCTCAGGTTGGTTGGACCAAGGTTGAGAAATTTTGTGCTATTTGCTATGGGCTTGGAGATGCTTAAGCACTTGGACAGCAATGATTCTGATGGAGGGGATTTGTAGGGGGTGGAAAATGACAGTGACTTTTCCTGTGTAGATGAAAGCACTTCATGATTCAAAATACTGAGCTAAGGAAAAATAGGTGGCTACTTTCATTAGAGACTGCAGATCCAGATATTCCGTTCACGGCTGACGCACTGTGCCGTCCTCTCCTTGCTGAGCCAACTGGAGTGCTCAACCTGCCCTTGGAGCCATCTCAGCCAGAGATGGCTGTGGAAAAGGGACGGATGTTATGGTGTGGACTGTCCTTCAGCCAGCTGAATGTCCAGGGAGAGGGTAGAGCCATAATATCTTGACTGAAGCCGCTGGCCAAACGGCGCACCCAAACCACAACATTGAAAATGGGGTCACGGGGCGTCCCGTTGGCTCACCTGGTACAGTGCATACCGTGAATGCTCAGTCCCTTCCGCAGGGGCTCGGGTCCAAGTCTGGCCAAGGCGGTTCGCTGTATGTTATCCCCCCTCTCTCTCTCCCTCCAACTGACATGTCTCTCTTACTGCAGCTATAGGCAAAATGCCCCCAAAATAACTTAAAAAACAGAAAATGCATTCACAGATTTCTCCTATAAGGGTGTTAAAAAATGTATAACATCATAAGGCCGTCTTTTACTTGTTATGTTCTGAGTTATTGTGAATGAATGCCTTTATCAAAAATACTAGTTTGGGGGCGTCGAGCATCTGGTTGAGCATCTGCCCCATGTGTAGAGGCTACAGTCCTCGCTGCAGATGGCCCCAGTTCGAGTCCTGCATCGGACAAGCCCTTAGCTGCATGTCAATAAATTGAAAAAAAGAAAAAATACTAGTTTGAATATGTGCAATAATTACTGTTTAAGTTACAATATGCAAATATATGATATAGATTAGGAAACTTGATAAAATGTAGATTGTGGTGTTATTTCAGTTTTTTTTTTAAAGGTATCCTAACATAATAAATACATCAGTATTTCAATTAGGTATTTATCATGAGCGATTATAGAGTCTAGTTCTAGTGTTAAAGTTCGGTAGTGCTCTTGTTGTGTATAGACCCAAACTAAGAATGGAAATGAAATGTGTTTCAGCTGTGAACAACCATTGTTAATGCATACTTGGGAGCAACTAATATCTCACCCCTGAGCCCAATTTGTAAGGGAATTAATAGTGGGAGAATAAGTACAGGATATATGATATGAGGATCACTGATAAAGTATCAAGGCTGCAAAATGCAAACCACAAAATGGATGTTGTGGAAAGTCCAATAATTCAGATATTAAATGGGTACAAAAATATAATAAATAAAAGATGTGAATGGGACGAGCCGGTGAAAACAAGACTGACAGCTGTGTTTGTGTTCTGTTTGAACAAGTGAAGGGGGGGGGGGTTGTGGTTTCCAGTCTTTCATAGGAACAGAAAGGGGGCGTGGTGGATCTAAGCCATCCAAACTTGATGAAAACTTGGAATTGTGTGTATCTGTCTATTGTAAGGTAAATTCCTCCAGCCAGTTCAATGTGAGGTCTGGAAAATGTTTTGATCAAGGGTCACTCCTGTTTTGCTGATACACTTGTCTCGTCGCCACTAATAATTACAGTGGGTGCTTAAGCTAAATACTAACTGATCACTGATATGTCACAGGAAATGCTGACTATGTTCATCAGCTTAGCATTTTGTAGTGTTTGGTACAAGTGAGGCTGATGGAAATATCTTTAGTATTTGCAAGTATATGACAAAATTTTTGACTTGATGTTTGATCAAAAGTCAGATATTATCATATATGTCTGTAACAGACTTCATCCACTAGTTGTTGAGAAATCCATTATACCTCTGTGTGTACCCCTACCCCTTGAAGTATATACATAATAATAAAATACATAGATTTTGGTGGCTAAAGTTCAAACATCAAGGTCACTGTGACCTCACAAAACACCTTTTTGACCATAACTCACAAATTAATTCATCAAATGTGTATAAGGATAAAATAAAGTGATAACATTTTATATCCAAAAGGTCAAAGGTCAACTTCACTGTGACATAATAATGTTCTGCAAAAACAGTTCTGGCTATTATTCAATACTGTAACTCAGAAAGGAGAGACTTTGACCATATTTCCTGTAACTTGGCTGGTTGGCGGAGGGATACAACCACAAAGTGGTAATTCTATTTTTTATTTTTTTGTTGGCGCTTGTTAATCAAGCAACCATGCTCCTACATGAACACTTCTTTTTAAGGCCTCTTTGTGTGCTATTTGAAAATTCCTGAGTCTGGTGACTCCTGGTGTTGACATCATAAAAGACACAGTGAGAGACAGCAATGCTCATCACTGACTCCATTCTCCACACAGATCTACCTCAGGACACTTCATGTTGAATAGGCTGAAAGCAACACATAAACTGACAATTTCTACTGTGATTATCTTTGTGATTAATTTTTTTCCATAAAAATTCTATTAATTTAGGGGCATTAAATCTTCACTTTGGCCATGCAGTTTATCTAATTCTGCTAACTTTATGTTGTTTTCATTTGCCATATATTCTCCTTCACATTTTGAGTCAGAATGACCAATGCATGAATTTCAGCAAAGCTTCTCTGGAGCACTGAGTCACCTCATATGGCTTTGAAACCTCACTTATCAAAGTGCTGATTGCCAGACCTCCTGTATTGCTTTCAAAAGCTGCTAATTGTCATTCACTCTAATATAATCTTCTATTGTAGCAGGCTAGTGCTTGTGATTGAGTTATTTCAAAGTCCCTTTTTTTCCATCAGATGTAAATTTTGTCCACCCATTGTAAAGTAAAAAAAAAAACCCTTTTCAAAATTATTTATAGAATAATAAAAAAATATATTTTCCTCTTCATAAAGGCCGGGATTTGAATAGTACCGTTGTTCATTTTCATTTATGCTACCCTCACCAAACAAAAGATTGCTCTTTCACTCCACTCCCTCCAGCAATGACCAGTGAGGGAGTTATTAAGGAGCAGTGTAACTTTCTTAAGTGGTCGGATTGTGGATGGGAGTGTTTGATGGGTAAATTGGGAGCTGTGGGGGCCGGAGACTCCACAGCCTTGAGTCTCAGCACCACGCCAACGCCGAACAATCTGTAATTGGCACCAAATAGAGACACCCAACTGTCACCCATAAGGAGAGTCAGAGAAGGAGAGGAACAGAGGAGACTGAGTTACAAGATGGCAAGACCAGTGAGGGATCTGCTACTGTGACAAATATAAACCAAATCTCTCTCCGCTCTGTTGTTTCTCTCCCTTTTTTTCCCTTTCCATCTGTCTCTCTTTCTTTCCTCCAAATCTCTCTATTACTCTCTAAATTTTTATTTCATTATTTTCCAATACAATTTTCTTTCTCCTTTCAGGGTTCTCTTTCTATAGTTTCCACTTAATTATCTGTCAAACTCTTTATCATTTCACTTGAAACTCATCTACGTATCTCATTCATTTTATCTGTTTTCCTCATTGTTTTCTACGTCTCTCCACCTCTATTACTCTTTTATTCTCATTACTCCTGTCTTAACAATTCCTCCTCTACGAGTCAGTATATTTGTAGGAAATAAGTATATTAATGAATATTGAACTTTTTCCGTCTTTCAATCCTTTTGTGCCCATATCATTACTGGAGACATTTTGTGTTTTCATTTGGTCTCTTCAAGTGTATCTGCTGTTCAATATGTTGTTGTATGGAACAATGTGATAGATTGAAGTTGTCATGAAGGAATGCCACCTTCAACTAAACCTCTGACTGAACTCCTAAATAAACAGATCATCCTGGCTAATCAGTCTCGTTATCACGATATCTAAATCTAAATTGCCTCTTCATCTTTTCCCCAAACCAAGGTCTTGAGAAACTTGGGCTTCATGTTTGATGACAGACCTTAGCTGACTCAATACACCACCCAGCTCTTGGTCAAGGCCATGGTTATCTCTCACCTCTTACTACACCTCCTACTGCAATGTCCCTCTGGCAGGTCTCCCTTCACATGTCATTCCTACCCATGGCTACCCAGATACTGAAAGTGGTCTTAAATACATTGAAGTCTAGACTATGGTTTGAAAGTTTGTCAGTATTTGTAAAACAGTTTCCAAAATTTAAAAGCAGGTTGACATTGTAGCTCAAAGCATGTTTGATACATACGTCATTTCTTAATATTTTGGAGTAGGAAAGCACATTTGCTGTTACCGTCGGTAACCACAGATCTCACCAACACAACCAGAACTGAAATCTGAAGTATTAAAACTTTAAGTGTAAATTGATTTGAAAGCTTTACCCTATTATTCCATAATAATGTTCCTTTGACATAAATGAATGCAGACCTTATGTTTAGTGTGAAAAATGATACAGCTTAAGCACATTCCAAGAGTTCAGATAAAGTCTTGTGTTGTCTGTGCACATCAGTTCTCCAGCTGTTTGTTTTCCTGTTTTGGTCATTACACTTTTAAACTTAAACTAGTTGTAATAGGCAAGTGTGTCTTCGAAGTCATTCCTGAGTATTCTGCTCTGTTAACACCTTGCAGCACACCAGGGTGAAGGCAGAGCTGCTCAACATGCAGCCCCAGCCCTGTGTTTGTGTGTGTGTGTGTGTGTGCATGTGTGTGTGAGCACTCAGTAGTCCAAGCCCCCCCACAGTGCTTCACCGTAGGTGTGCAGATGAAAGCACTGCTAGTGAGTGTGCATACTGTATACACACACGCACACACACACACACACACACACACACACACACACACACACACACACACACACACACACATAGAAAGAGAATGTTTGAAGTGGCACCCAGCAGCTGAGCTGAGTTGTGGCCGTAACTTCAGTTTGACATCTGGCTAAAATCCCCCTGAGATGAGCACACTCATACACCCCCCCACCCCTCCCTAACTCTCCATGTATGAACTCCGTCATGCTTACCGAAGCAGCACTACAATGTGATTGGCTACCAACTAAAGTGACGTCACCAAATTGAGTTGTAACTGAGTAAAACACAGCTTTCATTGCTGCTGCTGCTGGTGTGTGTGTGTGTGTGTGTGTGTGTGTGTGTGTGTGTGTCTGTGTCTGTGTCTGTGTCTGTGTGTCTGTCTATGGATGTGTGGACCAATTTTGGTTTGAAACCATCCTCACACCTCCAAAGGTTGTTATAAGGTTCAGGTTAGGTTTAGGTTTAGGTCTAGGATTGGGGAAGAGGGGGCCAGGGAATACATGATGTCGATGAGTGTCCTGACAAATGTAGAAAGACCAACATCCAACCTTTTTCCCACCTACTGTTGTACAACACAGATGAATCAAATAAATTGCATTGCGTGCAAAACACATTGGCCCCTCGAAAATTCAAGATGGTCGCCATTTATTTTTATTTTTTTTGCCATAAGTTCATTAACAATAGGTGTCAATCAGACATTTTAACAACATAAAAGGTGAAATATTTAGTACACTGTAAAAAATGAAACTTGCATAAAATTACATTTCAGCAAAAATATCAGCAAAGCTTCCAAATAAAACCATGACTATGTGTTGATTTATGCATTTTTTAACCAAAAATTTTGATCCATTTTACATAATTTTTTTCTTTTAAATGGGAACATGAATTTGACTTCCTCAGAGTCAAAAAGGCGACATTCTTTATGCTTTATATGCTTTATTTACCGGTCAATGCAATAATGCATTAATAAATACATAGTCTGTCTCCCCTATGGAAAAGATGACCACACTGTAGTCACCACACTGTTATAAATGTATTTAAAAATGGAGTGAAATGTTTACATTTTCAAAATTATGAAAAATTAAATAAAAATAATAAAAAAGAAACAGTAACCCAGTGTTAATTTTACATTTTAAGGATCATAATTACATCATCATTATAACTACATAATGTCAGTTTTGCCCAAATGGCCACATATTGACCTTTGCACTTATTTTGCATGCAATTAATTTGTGTAAAAATGTAATTAATATATAGTATATATTTTCAAATTGTTTTAAATCTAACAGTTAAATAATTTCAAGAATAAACAAATGTTCTGTTCAAAATAAAGGAGTTAAAATGGTAAAATGTTCCTTGTCTTCTTAACAAGCTTAACAAGTTGGTACTAACAAACAATGTAATATATTTATCTGTTGTGATCAATTATGAATCAGCCTGCTGGACGGTTGCCTAAACAGTGGCACTGCTAATTTCAACAGGCAGAGCATTCGTTGGATGAGCTCCCAATATATTTCTAATGTTTCTCATCAGCTGTGAGTGTGAATGTACAGTAGCAGTCTGTCTGTCATCAAAGCTGTCCGGCATGTGACCTGCAGCTGTTGGAACGTTGTCCACTTACATCGAATATCCCTGCAAGTTCTGTTGGATTTGACTGAGATCTTTTCAGGAAACATGAAGTCTCACTGCATCCTTTTTTTCAAAGCATCTTCAGGTTTAGCTGTGGGGGGGTTGGGTGTCTTGCAGTGTGGCCTACTGCTGCTGCACTAAATTAATTAAAGGAAAACATTACATTTAATTTTATTTAATTAAATTCACTTCATTTCACTTTGATTATAGATGACTTGATTTTAATTTTCATGTTTTGAATTTTGGCAAGACTTTTTTTGAAACACTCCAGTGTGCCTGTGTGTGTGTGTGTGTGGGGGGTGGGGGGGGTGAGGGGGACTTGTATATCCCAGGGAAAGATATTGAACCCAAAGGATTTCTTTTGAAATCCACCAAAAATAAGTCATTACTTCTGGGACGTCCTGTTGTGTGTGTGTGTGTGTGTGTGTATGCTCGCTTTTGGTCGCTTGTGTGACCATGTATGCGTCTGTGTGCAAATATGAACTTGCATTTGTGTTTGCAAGCATGCATGTGTTTGTGTGTGCGTGTGTGTGTGTGTGTGTGTGTGTGTGCGTGTGTGTGTGTGTGTGTGTGTGTGTGCGTGTGTGTGTGTGTGTGTGTGTGTGTGCGTGTGTGTGTGTGTGTGTGTGTGTGTGCGTGTGTGTGTGTGTGTGTGTGTGTGTGCGTGTGTGTGTGTGTGTGTGTGTGTGTGTGTGTGGAATGAAGGCCTACCTGTGATACCTCCAGCAGAGCTGGTAATGAGCTCTATTGATTGAGGCTGTTAATTAAGACCAGATTTTAATTAATCATGTTCCCTGAATCTGCCTGTTATAAATTATTCCTGACAGATCGTCACTTGTTTTCAACACGGCAGATGCAAGTTTTCTAGCCTGGTTTGCAGTGAAGTGATGACAGTGTTCTGCCTCACACTGAAACAGCCAGAAAGTCCAAAATAATATCCCAATAAAATCTATGTAAGAATGTGATGCCAATTTAGTTCACATATTTATGCATATGTATAAAAATAAGGACAAGAGGCAACTCAAGTAGCGAGAAACATTCAATAAAAAAAATAAGACCAATATTGGAGAGAGGCTGCTGTCAAAAAGTCAAAATAATCTCCTCTCTAACCTCTTCTCCTCAACCTCAATAGAAAGCTTCACAAGGTTAAGGAAATATGTGGAGGAGAATTCATAAGGATAAGAGTCCATCTGCACTTACACTAAGCTTTTTTTTTTCTCAAACTAACACATGAAAGATAAATCCTCCTTTACGAACCACAAAAACAAAACAAACAAGATTTTAATGTTGAAACAAGATACAGAACGTTGAGCCATTAAAATATTAATTTAATAGAAATAAGGAACTGAGCAAAAGCTCAGAATAAATTATATTCAGACATACGTATATAGTTTCCTGGCATAGGCACTTTTGACATTTTATACATTTGTTATATTGAGAAAATTTATTGTTACTGCATTCCATAATGGAGAGGATTTAGTGAAACCACATTCATGTATGTAGTTGTTATGATGATGACCTTTTCAACTATAAATTCAAAATGCTTGTTCTTCATGATGACTCCTAACTTAACAGATCTGAAAGAGAATGAATCTATATCTATGGAGTTGAGTGTCAGTCGATCAGACAAGGATTGCCATCAGTTCTGGATCATGTTACAAACATAAAACAGCTGCTCTGATGTTTCTACATTTATGTGGGTCTGCTGAATTGAAATGATGCATTGCTTTAAATGTTGGTGAAGCAAGGAATTGTGGGACAGAATTTCTCCTTTCCCTTCATTTAGGATGCTCCAGTGTTTCCTATGCTAAAGGAGATAAGGTAGGAAGCGAGGCTCCTTTCCTCATCATATAGACAATCAGACCAGCTCTTATCATGGCCGCTGCTCAGATACTTCACTTTTTGACCGAAGTATCTGAGAATATGAACTGGCTCTGTACAGTCCGCTTCCACCAGTTCAGGTCTTTGGAGAGAATTCTTTTGATTATAGATGTGGTAACCACCAAATGTGTCCAGACAGGGAAGTTGGGAAGCGGTCTGTGTCGGAGGAAACAGCTGGCAGATCATTTCCGTATATTTTTGAGTTGCCCGGCCATTTGGTCACACCGCTTGAGGGTGACGCACATCATTTTAGTGAAGAGATTGACTGCTCTTTCTGTGTTTGTCAGGGTGAGAAAAAGTATCTATCTAATATATTGTTAGCAGCCAAAGTGGTTCCAGACTGAACCTGCAACAAAGACCGACGGGACAAATATTGTGACAAATGTTCAAAGTATGGAGAGAATGACTTTGTTACCAAATCTTGCAACACTGGGAAAAAGGGGATTGTGTTTGCAACCTCATGAAATCATTACTGATCTGTTACCATGTGAACTGATGTGTTTTCATTATTATGTCTGTACGTTTTAAGATAATTGCCAGCTAAATGAATAAACCGCAATTAGATTTTAAAAGAAAAAAAAAGTGCTTTGTGCAGGAGAGTCGGTAAATTAAACAGGATAAACAAGCATGCAGATCTGTAGTTGTGGTAAAACCCCGCTGACGCACACAGAGTCATTTTACACTCACAAACAAAATATGTTTGGAGCTATAAAGGACTTCTTTACTGTGTATTTAAAGAAAGCATTTCCTGTGGTTTCTCCGGCAGGCGCGGAGATGGAAAGCATCTGAAAAGAAAGAAAACAATCCCCTTCATTTATCTGAGACTAAATGAAACGAGTTTGTTCTGTTCCTCGGTTACACTGACATGTTTACAATGAAAGCTTTCATGTTGTCTTCCATCTTGTAATTGGCTGTGTGTTGTGCTCTCCGTCCAGCTGAGGTGTGACTGGTGGATCAGGCCACAGTTCAGTCAGGGAGTATTTACCAAAAGAAGGGAATGCCCCTCCACCACCCCGTCTTCTTCGTCCGTCCTCTCCCTCTTTTATCTCCTCTCCATGTGCCCCATTTCTGATTCCTTCCTTTCCTCCGGCCTTACCTCCTCCTCTCGTTTCCTTCTCTCAACACTCATTTTTTTCTCTTTTCCACTGCAACTTGCCTCCGCTGATTGCCTTTCATCTCTGAGATGATTCATTTCTCCCCCGAGCAAAGACTCCACAACAATACACACTGTAGCAACCAGCAAATAGTTGTTTAGACTCCAGTGTAAGCAGATTTTGTTGCTGTAAAGAAATATTTGAGGCTCTCTGCAGCACATGCTCAAACGGATCTTTACGTCTAAGCTAGGACTTTATGTATGGAAGACCATGCTATGAATGTATGAAATTATGAAGCGATTTCATTTTAAAAGAGTCCAGAAAGTACCCAGACAGTGCAGACCTCCAGCAGAAGAATAAAACACATGATCACAAAGTTGTTGCCATTTTATTTATTTATTTTTTTAGACAAAATGAGATCAACTTGTCACCAGATTTCTATAGCAGTTTAAAGAGGCAAGAAGAACCGCTGGAAAATCCTTTATGTATTACTCTTCTAGGTTGATATTGAAAAAGCCAATGCTAACTTGAAGCATGTGACTGGAGCCGAACCCTGGTCTCTGGTGTTGAAGCAGTATGTCATCATCATGTCATCATTAGTCAGAGTGTATATAAGACTTTGCAAAAAAAAAAAAAAACACTTTCCTGTGTTCTGCTTGTCACCCTGTAGAGAGGCTTAGTGAGTTCACATTCCACAAACAGCTTTTGAATGTACTTGTGTGTGTGTGTGTGTGTGTGTGTGTGTGTCAGGCAGCAGGCCACAGTGCTAACAGGATTAGCATGGTAGTGGCATGTGTGTCAGAGACACACGACCAGCAGACTCAATGCTGCAGTGATGCACTGCACTCTGGGTGAGTGAGGCAGCAGTGAGATGCTGCTGTTGCAGACTTTTGGCTGAAGTGAATTTGTCACACTGGTTAATGAGGGTAATTCTTCTGCAACCTCTGTATCTCTCACAGTTTTGCCTCTTGTCAGGGTTGTTAAGCAGACGCTGTTTAGAATCTTTGCCCATTAATAACAGCATTAATAATAAGGCACTTATTCTACTGACCTACATTAGGCTGTCGTGATCTACTGAGTGAATGTGGAGAAAAAAATAATTTGTAAGAAATGATTCATACTTAATATTAATATTTTGTTTGTTAGTATTTTGAGTGTGGCGACCTCTGTAACATATCTCATAACGTTATATGTGTGTGTGTGTGTGTGTGTGTGTGTGTGTGTGTGTGCTCTCTCTGAAAGCAGACAGGGGTGAATTGTATATGGAGTCTTCATCACAATGCAGAGGGGTGTTCTTGAAGGACCAAGACCTATAGATGACAGTCACACCTCATTAACTATGATTTCATACATTGGGTTTAGATCAGTCTCACTAAACAGGCCTATCCTAGTCACGTCTATCATCTGCAAGTAGCAGTTTATACATTAGCCAGTTATTACAGACTAACATTGTTTGTGGGGAAATGTGAATAATAAGAAATTCCCGCCAGTTTCTTTGAAAGAACTATGTCATCTGATACAAATTGTTGGGAAAATGGTGACAGAGTTAAATCGGTAAACTTACTATTAATTAATGCACATGAATTGCGAGCATAACCCAGTATTTGAGTCAGTGGAACATGTAAAAATGTTAAATTTAATGACACACAAGCAACTGAATCAAAATATATAAAGAATTAAGTTTCATTTAAAAAAGAACAATTCAATATTTAGTTTCATTCATTTCTATTTTTCTATCATTGAAAATTAATGGTAAATTTTGGACAAATAATAATACATTTTTTCCAATTTTTAAGTTACTTTACAGAAAAATATGGATCATTACAATTTTAATTTCATTACTCTGGCCTCTGCACTGCACTCACCAAATTAATCTCTGAGGCTTCCTGTGGCCACAGTCGGCGAGGTGGACTACCAGCTGTTGCATCTATCGTTTCATTTCATGTGTCATTTTTGTGGGCGTGGCCGTGTCCTTTTTGCAGAGACTGGGGATTGTTGAGCATGGGGGCAACGTTGGCGAGTTCTGGAAAATTTCTGGGATCTTTTACACGTGACTAGCCACAGCTAGCTACAAGTTCCCCTGTTAAGGTTCCTTTGATGCAGCTTCTACCACTCTGAGATCAGCTACGGCATTGCATGCATCATTATGCACATGTGCAGATGTGTGTAGAGACTGTACTTGTGCATTGGAAAATGACTTCAACAGGTGTAGGGTTCTCTGTGCAAGATCTACAGTAGGTTTGAGAGGTTTGAGGCAGGAAAATACAGGATTCTGCATTTTCACTTCAGTCTGTTATTGAAAGTCAATGATCAATATTTTTAAGATTACAATAGAAATGATTTATAAATATTTTTCCTATATACTGCTCATTTTCTATGTTTACTGTCAATAAAAATAATCTTCATGTTTGTTCAGCCAGGAAGGAGTGCAGAAAGGTGAAGATCTCCAGGCGGAGAGCAGCAAGGTGGAAAAGAGCGATGCATGACACAGGACAGGCGTTGAATTTAAGTGAGATTTGTTACTACTGTCATGAGAAGTAGTGAAAATACAGCTGAAATTGTAATGAACCATAGTTTTCCCTCAAGGAGAAACTGTAGGTTTAGATGATTAAAGCAGGCAGAAAAGAGGAATGCAAAATTCAAATCACTAATGGTAGAATGTCATTGCAAAAGTACTCATCTTTGTTGAATAAAATAAACATGGCGGCCGGCAGTTTGAACAGTTCTATTTGTCTTCTGTCATGAAAAAGAAGGAAGGAACAATGTTTCTTCTGAGGCAGGAAATGAGTAGTGGACATGCATTGCGGGTGACCGTTTAAATAAAATGCTTATCACTGTGACTACATTAAGGTACAGTGTGCATAGTTTTGACTGGTCACCTCACTGAGGCTGTGAGGAGATACTTTCTTGGCAGAATGAGTTTGCAGTGATGGAATACAGGTGTAATAACTCCTATGAATCCTGTAAGATAATTGCATCACACTTAATATCCAACTGAAATTTTATCCGTTATTAATAACCATTGTCAGATGGTGTAAGCTTTGTGCTATTTAAAAGAAGCACAGTTTGTAGAAAGAGTGGGCAAACGCCCTGGAAATGCTACAAATATTTATTATATCTCTGACACAATAAATCATCAAGGAAAATAAAGTGTCCCTTCTGGTCTCTGAAAAAGACCTATTCTGTAAAAAGCCCTTGTTTTTTTAATGGTTATTCAGTAACCTTCCCGTATCTTCTTCCTTTATCACCTTGGCTCTTCATTAATATTGGATTTTAGAGGTGGAATTGCGGCAGTAAAATATATTTATCCAGTATCCTGGCTATTTTGTCCTGTACAGGTCCAGTATCAAAGCAGGTTAGGTGTGCAGTTTAAGTTACCATGGTTATCTGCTTTGCTGAAGACTTACCATTATGAGACCTCAAAAGCAAGGGTTAAGCCCAGCGTTGGTTAAGCAGCACCACTGGACTCACTTTCTAAGATGGGTCCCTTGAAGACATCGATTTTTTTTTTGGATTGATTTCATACCAATCCGTGTTCTCTACTGGGAAAGATGGAATAACCCTCAAACAAAACAAGAAACGGCTGATGTTTTAAATATTCCAAGAAATTCAAACACTCAAGGGTTTTATGACCTTCTTGTTAAACAAGAAGTATAAATACATGGCAGTCAGGGGGAGGCATGACCTCTTGATTTCATACTAAGTGATCAATTCTCCTGAGGTGAATAGAAAAGAAAATGCAAATAAATGCACAACACATGAACTGCATTTCTATTAAAAAGATCTGGTGAATAAGAACTCCTGTGGATCTGCATATAGGTAGATAATTATTGCTCTGAATGCAGCAGGGTGCATAAAAAGAATTTTGATAAGATATGACCTTAGAAAAATTTGATTAATATGTAACTGGCATGTCGTTGAAACACATCTGAAGGTAACAGTGTTTAAAGATGTCCAAAATGGCCATACAGTTACAAAAAACAGCCCTGACAAATTCAATGAATGAAAGGCGTGGGGGAGGGGGTTCAAACACTGTTTGCACCTAAATTAAAGCATGCTGATGCCTAAATATTGGTTATGGTTGGGGTCAAATTTAAGGTCAGTGATTGTTGCTACCTCTGGTCTCCCAGGCGAATGTTTGATACGGCAGCCACCACCCATCAGCCGCCTAGAACCGCACATCCTTACTTTCCACCAAGCCACATAAAGAGCACACCACTGCATTGAGGCATGGCACCGGCACTGGATGTGCAGTTCATATCTGTACAATAAAAACCGAAGAGTCTCTGGATGGAAAGCTCCAAAACAACATCACTCTATTGTTTCCTGTGTATAGAGGACAACTGTCACTGTTTGGTCAATGGTGGATAAGTCGAGCAAAGTCCAGTGTGTTCGCTTCATACAGTGCCTGCAGTGTGTGTACTCTGTGATTCATTCAACACTCTGCTGTGCAAAAATTGTCCATTTTATTATGGATTTATTATGGATCACACTGTGGACTCTGTGTTGAGCCGTTTCTGGAGACAAAAATTCAAGGCTTTGGGGCCATGTTTTTGGCAAAATATGGATGTTGAGCAGTTTCCATCGGGGTCTGTACAAGGAAAGATACATTCTCCACTTCACACAATTTCATGCACGCACACACACACAGCTCCTACTGTTAGCAAAGACGGGATTAGCCCACTCACCCCCATTTTTCTTTCTTTATCCGATCACTCTCTCTCTCTCTGTTTTTCTCCTATCCACTCTCTTTGTCTCTCCTGTCAGTACAATTCAAGATACATTCCCCATTTCCCCCCCATTCTATTCCTGCTTCCATAGTTACACGTATACACACACACACACCCTCTTTTCCAACCCCCCAACACTCTCCCCAGGGTGCCATAGTAACTCAGTGGGAGGGGAGCGTCACCCCTGCCTTACTCCTCGCTGCAACCACACCCCCATCCTCTTCCTGCTTCCCCTCCAATCACGTCCTGTTTGCCCAACTCATCCAATACCAATATCCGCTACGCCTGCAGGTCGCCTCCAACTCTTGGCCAATAGGAATCGCTGGTTTCTTCGTCACAGCAGGGGGTGTAAAGCTGCTCAGCAACAATGAAGGGAAAAAAGAGAGATCGTAGTAAAAACGATGACCTAGTTTTTTTTTTCTTTTTTTTTCTTCAACACCCCCACCCTTAAATTCTCTCTCCTCTGTAATCGGAAAGACCCTCTTCAGAGAACACCGGCGTGCTTCTGAGATCCTCTCCAGGCTAAGTAGTGTCTAGCAGAGAGGAAGGTATGAAGGGGTTTTAATAAGGTGAAGCACACTCCATCAAACAACTCTATCAAGCACCAACTGCATTGATTGTCATTTCTCTTTTTTTCACTTTGAAAGCAGCATTTTTCTTTGACAGCGAACTCTTCTTCTCCAAGGCAGAGTAACAACATCTCACCTTAACCATCACAAATAAATACCTAACCCTAAACCCACGCTTTTAAAGAAAGAACTTTAGATTGTGAATGGAACCTAACCTTTTCTAAGTAAGCTATTACATACGAAAAGAAAGCTAAAATAACTTATAATAATATTTAACTTTTTATCTTTTTTCTTCACCTAAGTTCAGTATGACATTAAGGTCATATTGGTTGACCAGAAAAGAACCTAATAAAGACGCTTCATAGGAGGGAGGATGTATAGTCAAGGTTACATCTTCACAGCTTTTCACAGGACAACCATTGAAATTAAATCAAATAATTTATCATTTAATTCCTTTCCCTTTTTAAAGGACTATGAAGGCTTTATCAGATTTTTGACATCAGCTACAGCTGGGACAAAAAATCTAAGACAACTTTAGATCTGTTATAAAACAAAAAACAAAAAAAAAAAAAAACGCATTTCAGGCCTGAGCACAACATAAGCGAGGACAACATAGAATACATGTTTCAAAATGTACATCAAAATGAAGAGAGGTGAGGAGGCAAAACAGACTGTGTCTGTGCAGCAACTGCTTGGCTCTGACAACGAGGAGACCAGTGATTGTTGTAAAGTGCCTTGCTTTCTGTCAGCAGCTGTCAGCATCAGAACTCTGAGGCAAGTTTCATCAAGATATTTTATGGGCTGCTCTGGTCAGCCTCCATGACCAGGAGGGTGCTCGCCTACGATATTGGAACTAGGTTAACCAGTCAGCCAGGGTTCACTGTTAAGTTCTCTACATTTATTTTAAATATTTCCTATCATATTTTACAGAGAATAAAATGTTTTTCACAATAACTAGGTAATTTGTATAAAGTGTATCATGCATTACATTCAGTTTGTTTCCTGTTTTTTTGTATTATTATATATTCTCATCTGTTCTGACCAACAAGATTAAAATGTAAAAAATGATATGTAGAAAATTACTTGCATTATTATGCAGATATTATATTACAACACCTTACCACATTTTTATTATTATTATTATTATTATTATTATTATTATTATTATTATTATAAATTATTTATTTATTTGTGTAGCGCTTTTCGATACAAGTAACAAAGTGCTTCAATATAAAATTAAAATATAAAACATCCAAACAATCAAAGTGAAATGTACATGAAATTAAAAAGACATTACACGATAAAAGCTTTTTTTTTAACTGTTTCTTAAGAAGTGAAGAAGATGAAAGTGAACTGACTGTGAGAGTCTGATCTCCTCTGGTAGGTTTCTCCAAAGTTTAGAGCCCTGGCAGCAAAGGCCTCGTCTCCTTTTGTTTTCACCCTAGACCTTAGAATGACCAGCAATGAACTACCAGATGATCTCAGACTATGTTCCAGCTCACAGTGGGATAAAAGCTCAGAAATATAAGTAGGGGTCGGCCTATGCCCAAGTAATTAAAATAATTTTAAAATCAATCCTTAGATAAAACAGGCAGCCAGGGCGTCGAGTAGCTCAGTTGGATGAGCATGTGTAGAGGCTAAGGTCCTCGCTGCAGTCAGCCCCGGTTCGAGTCCTGCATCGGACAGCCCTTTGCTGCATGTCAGTCCCCCTCTCTCTCTGCCTCCCCATTTCCTGTCTCTCTCTGCTGCACTGTCAATAAAGGCATAAAAGGCCCGAAATAATAATAAAAAAAAAGAAAAACAAGCAGCCAGTGTAGAGATGCTTGGTGATGTGAGCACATTTTTTGGACTGAGTTCGGAGCGGAGCTGCAGCATTCTGATCTAACTGTAGGTGGTGGATTGTTTCTTGATTGAGACAGGTGTAGAGAGAGTTACAGTCGTCAAGGCAGGAGGAAATAAAAGCCTGAATAGGTTTTTTCCAGATATTTTGTAGAAATAAAAGACTTAACCTTGTTGATGTTTCTCAAGTGATAAAAACATGACTGAACAACTTTTTTCACCTTGAGCTCAAAACACAAGTCTTGTAGTGTTTCTATTTCGGTAGCATTTTGGATTTACATCAGTCAGTAACTGAAGTCCTCAGATGACAAAACATAGAAGTTAGTATAAAATATTTGTGTGAATTTTCAATTTCACTTTCCCACTTTGTTTGTCATTGAAGACAGTGGAGGGCTGAGGGTTGTGTAGTGTCAGCTGTAACAGTTAACCTGTGCACACAGAACACTTTACAAGACTGTGCCCTTTGTGTGTCAGGCAAACAACTTGTATTATAACTCAATAGTATATTTCTTTCAAAAATTCTCATGTTAGGTCTCACAGATGCCTCACACTGTCAGAATCATGGAGTCATTCCATCAGGTGCATTTAACAAAGTAAGACATGTCTACTGTGGCCCAAGAGGAATCTAGACAGGATTTGATCGATCATGTAGAAGCAGATGAAACATGAAGAGATTTTAATTATATTTAATCTGTATAGTTCACGTTTAAATGCATTTCAGGACGAGCATGACTTTCACAGCTCAACAAAATAGGGTTGTGTAAAAATATTAATGGTTGAAATACAGTATATAAATGTGTGTGTGTGTGTGTGTGTGTACATGTGTACATCATGTGTTGGTAATGATGCAACTACTTGAAACGTGAAAACTGCTGTGTTTGATAAAATGATCTGTGATCTGGAAGGTGTGTCTTGTGGAGCCATGACGTGTTCGGTTCCCTCTCGTGTCCATGCTCTGTTTTGAATCTGACACAGAGGAGAGATCTGCCACCATAGCCATCATGTAAGCATAATCCTTCTCACTGGCCGCTGCTTGCTCTGAAAGTCTTGTAGACTTTGCTCCATGTAATTTTGAACTTGAGTTCACCAACACTCTCCTTTTCTTGAAAAACAGCCTGTTCAACAACAGAAATATGAAAAAAATATGTAAAGAAAATAGATGAAAAGGCATCAGAAACAGTTTGATGTACAATATCCAGTCACACATGATGCTGGAATGATGATAGTTCCCCCGCCTGTTTCCTGCTCAATCATGGATCATCACATCATATCAGAAATGTGCACAGTGATGCCATCACAATGTAAACATACAAGAAATTGGATTTACCATAAAAAACATTCAAACTTTTTTGTAACAGATAATTGGGTTTATGGTTTCAAAAACCTAATGTTAACGTACAAATTCTATGATTAAATGTAATTGTAAAGTATTGTTTGTGTTTTAATGAGTATTAATAGAGGACTTGAGTTAACGGAATGCAAGATGACATACAGATATATCATACAGATTTACTACTTTTGCTAAGCTGGAGTACAGTCAAAGTCATAGTCATACTTAGCAAGCTAATGCGACTTAGCTTGAGTATCGCATAGTTGCCCTGCAGTTGTAACTGTTGTGCCCACGCTGTGAGTGTTGATGGTCCTTTTATCCTCCCTTCACATTGGCAGCTGCTCCCACGTCCGCGGTGCCTGTCTTGTTGCTCTTGTTGTTCTTTCCACCTTGCTTTCTATCAATAACCCCTCCCCATGAACGTTGCCGATGTTCAGAGCATAGGTTCCAAAGTGTGACAGTTTGCTGCCTTTGAAGTTGCACTGATGATTGTCTTATATTCACCTGATATAAACTCAGATAGAAATGTGGCTGCAGAATGGCTTCAGATTTAACCCTTTGAATTATTTTACACTGTTTTACAATAAAGGAATTCAAGAAGTCCTCACATGATCAAGCCTCTACATGTGGTTGGATTTTTTTTTGTCCATCATTATGTTAATCTAAATTTTAAATCATAAGTTACATTAATAAAACAATGAAAAAACAATAATATGACAGTAATTAAAGTCTCCTCCAGTATTTTGATAAAACCATTTTCAATATTTTGACAGTTTCTTAATTCTTATAAATATTTTACACTGATAAAAACACATTTATACAAAATATCTGTTAACAAAAAAATCTATATAAAATTACAGAACCAACACTTTTTCATTTACAGTTACTTGTCACTAATAATATTTAATTTTAGAAATGTATTTACAGTATTAAAGTATTCAATAAAAAATTGCAAATGTAGCCTTTTTTTATTTTATCAAAAAAATAAATTTTATGGTTATTCACAGTTATAGGTTTTTCATGTCATTTTACAATAGACATGTAAAATCAGTCTATTCTTGTAATTCTATTGATATTTACATTTATTTTAAAAATACAAGAAAATCTGTAAAATAGACAAATAGAAAAATTCTGTAAAAATAAATATAAATTTTTTACGGTGTTGCTATGCTGTAACCTTGGTTACTATGGTTACTGCTGATGGTAGTGCAGCAGCTTTGTGCTCATTAGGCTAGAGATAAACAATGAACTGTGGTGACCTGTGAGTGACCTCGTGTGTAGACGCTGAATAAAACAACGCAGACTAACTGAAACAGAACGGACTGAAAGGAAGAAATTCCTTCGCAGTTCCATGGCTGCACTGGGAAGCTAGGAAGCATTATTATTCCATTTATTCATGAATAACTATGACCACAGTGGATCCTTTCAAATGAGCTGTGTCCTGTCTGATCTGAATTTGTTTCACAGGGGAAAAACGAGTAAACTTTGTTCATTAGTGACACACAACATTTGATCCCTGTAGAGTCTCCTCATGCTCAGTGATTAAAAATAGCATGTGACCAGAAGTGTGTGTGTGTGTGTGTGTGTGTGTGTGTGTACTTGTGTGTGTAATGCAATTGATGCTCATCTGTTCCTGCTGGGTGCATAAAAAAGACAGGGAACTACTTTATTCCTTGAAAGTGTGGTCACTTGTGGGCAGACAGTCAGTGGCTGCCCAATCGCGTGCCTGTATGAAAACTCCTGATGCTCCTTCTTTAGCGCACACAAACGTAGCCTGTGTTCAACTTGTGGCTGACAGTATGAATGCTATAGGTACACCATAACAGTTGTTTTCCATGACACACACACACACTACTACACACAAACTTCTACTAAAGTTAGCATGCTAACGAGCTAACTCCTGTCCTGTCACAAGTCACGTCACTTTAAGATACTGAGTCTCTGTAGTGTCCAGTCTGCCCTGAAGAAGTAGCTGCTCAGATGACGGAATAAAACCTTTTCTATTGTAAATATATCAGTGGCTGAAGCTCTTGGCAAGACTGGTAAGTAAACAGCTGCTAATGCTAATGTTTGCTATGTAGCAATAGCAAAAACTTACAAAGAGCTTTAACCTTAACCTTATTCTAACCTTAACCAAAATGTCCTCACAACAATGATTTCAAACAAAAATGGAATAGACATGCATACACACTGACACACTCACACACACACACACACAGAGAAAAAGAGAGAGAGAGAGAGAAAAAGAAAGAGAGATTTTTCCGTTGGCTTTGTTTTCCTCTGATTAGCTTCCAACAATCAGCAGTTGTTATTCAGGCATCCAGCATCCATTAGAATATCACTTGCTCCTAGGCTATGGCTGTGTTAAAACGTGGCACGAGAAAATAGGAATGCAGGAAAAAAATGTTTTGGAGCGTTGGATGGGAATGAGAGAAGACGGAAGATTAAAATACAAAGTAAGAAAGTTAAGTGAAGGAGAGGAGGAAAAACTTAGACATGCTACTTAAATTCCCTCTTCACAGTCCTTTGACCTCTTCCACTGACATTCTTGCTGAAATCCATGGGTTTAAAACCAGAATAATCTTTATATTAATAATATAATAATATTCAACATGATCACTCAGAAAGTCATCTCTTCAGGGGTTTTGGTCAAAGTTTTATGAGAATATGTCCGATACTTTGTGTTAATGTCAGAATTAGCCACTGTGTATAAGCAGAGATTTACTGTATACACACATAGAAGAAAAAACCTGGATGTAGCTTCTTGTTCATATTGGGTGCATGTTGGAGTAAAGACAAGGAGCTTTGATTTCAGAAGGGAGAGTGAAACCGTGTGATACAGCTCACATAATGGCTACCAAGGCACCAGTTCACTTTTGATGGGCAATGCCAAACACTGAGCTGTTTTTGATCTGGCTCAAATGTCTACTCAGTGGTTAAAACATGTTGATAAATGTCTTCATTCAAGCCATAGCTAATTCAAAACTTACCACAGGGAAAGAAGCAGGGATTGGTGACTTTGATGTGAATCTGAAATGAGAAGCCTGTGTGATATTGTGCACAGTGCCCAGAGAGGTGCCTGTGAGATTGGCAGAGAATCGTGCCCCTGGAACTCTGTATCTGCTATTAGTAATTACAGAGAGTCTCGACGTGGCACTGCACCACACAAGCAAGAAAGTTGTCATTAAAACTCCTCGGTTTTTGGAGAAGAAGAGTGGGACAGCTTTGATGTAGGTCACAAAAAAGCACACTTTTATTCTGATATCTAGACATACAATGCTGTCCTGAAGTGCCAGCTTGGCAACACACAGATGATTGAAAACACAGATATGGTTTTGATGTGGCTCAAATGGTTAGCCATTGTTAAAACAAGCCCTGCTTTCTTTGACAATATTTCCTGCCAACATTTCCACAAAGAAACCCAGTGACATTCCATATGGAACATGGAGAAGCGCTTCCCTTTGAAACGGCTTGATTTTTTTTAGGGAACGAGATTGTGCTCTTTGATGGTGATTCAAAGAGAAGTCTGTTTCACAGACGCAGTGGGCATCTAAGGTGCCAGGATAATAAGTGCAGTTGAAGGGTGGCCCTGAACCACACAGACGCAAAACGCAATTAAGCCTTTGACAAAGCATTATATGGACAAGATTCGACTTTGATAACAGTTGAAAACAGGAGCATAAGTCAAAGCCACACCCAACTAGAAGTGACCCAAAGGTAGAAACATATGGTAGGTATATTGGCCATTGTTATATATATAGACCTGCTCAGCATGAAAAGTGCCCTTAGATAACTTCTGTAATGATTTGGCGCAGTGTAAATAAAATTGACCTGAGTTGACTTTACCTCAACACATTATTAATGTGTTTCTAGAAGTCAGCAGGAAACATGGTTTGTCTCAGATGAATGGCTTTAGGGAGACTATATTCTCTCGTCTAAAGGAAGGGGAAGTTACAAAGAAAGAGAAAAGTGTTTTGATGATAATACAAAGGAATAACTTTGCAGGAAAAAGTTTTTCTTTGATAGTGTGTCTATAACAATGATAACAGCCTGTCCCAATAACTAACATGAAGAAATGGCAGCGTTCATTGCCTGGCTTTCATTAAGTCTATCTTGGATTGGCTCTTTTCTCATTGCAGGTCATGTGATTATTAGCTAGTGGCCAGTGACATGATAGTGAGGCTTTCTGAGTTGACAAGGACTGGCTGAATGGATTATACCAGCATGCAGTGTTGTCTCCTCCAAATTCATGAGGTCACATTTGGTGGAGCCTTTGAAATGATGCTGTGACCCAGTCAAAAACATTGACATGTTTAGTCTTCAAATGCAGAGTTCAAAGGAGGCAGCTGAGGACGTGGGACACAGCAATGGATTGTCCACCATAAAAATAAAAAAAAAATGTCATTCTACTGGGAGCATGGATATAACTTAGAAAAAATCATGGTAATCTGTGCATTAGATTGTGATTTTTCTCTTTTTTTTTGTTTCATATTTTTCCAGCAGCATGAACAACCCTTTTCTGAATTTCTCCTGGAATAGCATCCCTACGCTGGCAGGCCTACCAGACCTTGGTTGTCATGGTTACAATATTAAACACATGGATTGTCCTAACAGCAGCATACCTACCTTTGTCGCCATGGCTACTATAAAAACAGTCATTGCTTGGTTAGGTTTAGGCACTAAAACTACTTGGTTAGGTTTAGGAAAAGATTGTGATTTGGGTTAAAATAAGTACTTCCTCAACATTACACAGCCTTTGTTGTCATGGTTACAATAAAAACAGCTAGTTTCATATGGGAATTGAACACTACTCTCCTGTGTCATATTCCTGTGTTTCCATCCACCACAACCTCCTCCTGACGTGGACTTTGTCTCTCTTTATACTACGTCACCACACTTTTCCCTTTGCTCCTGTCATAATTACTACGACCACTAGATGTCGCCTAGCAACAAAACCTAACTATGGGTCATAATAACCTGCTGCACAGACGAACTATGGGCTCATTTCTTACAGGAGGACAGTCTCAGGAAGTCCTATGTAAAAGACTTTACAGTGAGCTCAATTGCAAAATATGGACACTACTCAGGCCATTGTGAGAGCAATGGATGATGGTATTGTTGCCTAGTTAGTGACCATATACTGAATGACAGACACAGTCACATCAGGCTGCACTGTAGTCAGTGCACAGCGCCTGGCGCTAAAATACATCTCCATCATGGCAGCAACAGTTAGAGAATAACTTCCTCTCTAGCAATTTTGCTTACAAAATAAAAACAGAAATGCTATATTTCAAGGTATTGTGAGCTTTTATTCTGAAAAGTTATGACAGAAAGTTCCAAAGGTTCTGTTGCTTCCTCAACAGACCTCTGAAAAAGAATAGACATATGATGTGTGATATGAAAAAGTTGAGACAGAGTTGTTGAGACATTTCATTCTAAACTGCAAATGTCAGCACTTCTGTGAACCAAGGATGGATTCACAAAACATAATGACAATACATCCAATAGTTTGTTGAGTTAAATCAGTCTGGACCAAAGTGGTGGACTGACAGACTGACACCGCCATCCTTAAAAAAATGGCAGATATTGTAACCATGATGTCTTTAGTGAAGACACAAGAAAAAACAGTTTCGTTTTTACATCCCTACAATATCAGCAAAGAGATATACATACACAGAGACAGGAACTATTAGTAAAAGAGTCTACAGAGTGACATAAAACAGAAGGACTGTGGTGACATGACTATGACTGACATTGCCATCAAATTGAAAAGTGTCCATTCAGTGTGAAAATTAAAGAAGAAAAATTTGACTCTTATAAATCATCTTTTAATCAGAAATATGTAACACACACTTGGGTGTCACCAGTCGACTCTAATTATTATCCTAATGGTGCACTAATGGCAGTTGTTCATTATGAAAAGACATGAATTTAATTTAAATGTTTATCCCAATTAAAGCCATTATAAGAGAGGAATAAAATGAATGATGTTGATGTCTCTTGATTTTTAAAGATTAGTCATAGAACAACACCTAATTTTTGAAATTATAAACTGCCAGGCTGAATAGAAATAATGGCAGTAAGTCGTCTTATGTGCAGTGAAAGACACTTGACAGAGGCCTTTCTAATTTTAAGCTGTGTGTATGACGGAGAGTACGATGGAGTAGAGTTCATGCTAGAAACACATGTATTTGGATAAGTAACACTCCATTTGCACAGGATGTGTCTCCGTATCTGGACGTCTCCTCTGGATAAGAGGCGGCATTTTTAAATATAAAGTGAAAATACATGTGGCGCGCAATCATAATGTGTTTGGTTTTCACAGACCACTTCTGCATGTAGTGCAGCTGACATAGTGATCATATCCCAGGCACAGTTAGCCAGGTGTAAATTATGTTACAGTGCATTCCTCTTGAAATAGTGAGCAAGTCATCTTTCTGTCCACAATGTCAACCGTGCTGACACGCCTGTTTTAGGCTTATGGTAATCACAGTTACTTATCACTCATTGGATCGGCTATGTGAGCATTCAGTGTTTCTTTCGTGAGGTTTGACCTTGATTGGACCTGTGTGTGGCCCTTTATAACTTAACTTAAAAAAATAAAGTGCGACAGTGCAATAAGTTACGATAAAACTGACAACGCCACCCTCTTGTTTTAAAAGAGGTAAGGGTCCTCTAAAATAACTAAAAATGGGTGAAAGGATCAGTACAAAGTTTAAAGAGCAACGTCATTAAAAATGCAGAACGGAGGGTGTTAAGGCACAGTTATTAATAAATAATTAGAAATCGGAACAAACAAATAGCCTAGCCAGTCAAAGAATAACCAATTACGGTAGTACCACAAATAACCAGGGTTAAAATGAACCAAGTTAAAACAATGTACACAACACAACACAACACAGAGAGAGATGCAGGGGAAGCAAGAGTAGCCACACCTGGGCCGATGGTCCAACACACCGCTTCTTCTTCCACGGGCCCTGTGGAGGAATAGGAGCGGCCAGATAACTTGTTCTCCACAGACAATAACACACAGTCTTTGTTCGTGCCGTTCACAGTGCCTGTTCGTTGTCTTACTCACCGCGAAGGAGGAGATTTTACTCTCCTCCACTGCAGTCGCTGCGCGCACGGCACTGACGGCTTCCTCTTTGGGTCGAACGATCTGGTCTGCACGGCTATTCTCTCTCTCTGTCCCCAGCGGCTGATCTCCTCCGCTGTGTTGTTGTGTCCGAAAACCCCTCTTGATCCAAACTCTACCTGTAAAAATAGCTGTCCCTCCGCTCTCATGCCACACCCATTGTCCATAGAGTCACTCCTTTTCGGATTGGCTGAGAGCCGAGTTGTCCAATTACCCAGGTGCAAGCCTCGAGCTGATTTGACCCCCTTCCGCTGTCTCAGTCCAGGGGCTCAATGGCAGAAACGTCATAAAAAAAGCCCACATCAATAAAGAACACACACAGTACAATATCAACAAAGGATTAACAAAACAACTCATGCAATAACTAAATCATGCAATATAAACAAATAACTCACTCAAAATAATCAACCCAAAAAGAAATCAAAAATCAAATCCAGAATCAAAACAAACACATTTCTGCCAACTGACATGTGCACGAACTTGATTGTACCTTTTTTACAGCCCCTATTACCTCTAGGGGGTAGGAGACTGCAAAAGGGTGCAGGGGGGCCCTAGGCTCTACTCTGTCCCTCTGCAGGCTACAGACGGCACAACCCTGGTGAAACTGACATACCTCCCCCTCCATGCCAGGCCAGCAGAACCTCCGCCGAAGTTGGGCCAGGGTACAGTCGGGACCGGCGTGAGCGGCAGCTACGTGTAGCTCCCTCCAGACCTCTTCTCTCCTAGAGCTTGGGCAGACGACCTGGAAATACACTTCATGGGTGTGTGGATCAGTCACTTGACGGTATAATATGTGGCCTCTAACCTGTAGCTTTGTCTGCTGCCGGAACAACGCCCCTGCCCCTCGGGACCAAGTGCAGCGTTCTGCCACTGACGGTACTTTTTGCTGCTCCACACACCTCGCCACCATTTGGATGTCTGCGTCTTGGGCCTGGGCATCCCGCCACTCATTGTCAGCCCACTCCTCAGGCCCTGCTGTGGTGTGAGCTCCACTGCTGCTGAGGTTACTGGGAATTGAGATAAGGCATCCGCATTGGCATTGCTCTTACCTGGACGATATTTGACATCATATGTGAATGATGCCAGCTGGGCAACCCAGCGTTGTTCCACGGCCCCCAACTGGGCTGTCTGTATGTGGGCGACAGGGTTATTATCCGTGTACACTGTAAATTTTGCACCCATTAAATAGTCTTTAAACTTTTCTACCACAGCCCATTTCAGAGCAAGAAGTTCCAGTTTAAACGAACTGTAATTGGCGTCATTCTGTTCTGTGGGGTGTAGACTGCGGCTGGCATAAGCTATTACACGCTCTTGCTGGTTTTGCACTTGGGCTTACACTGCACCCAACCCGTGCCTACTAGCGTCTGTGTAAACTATGAATGGCTTGGAATAGTCTGCATAGGCCAACACAGGGGCCTGCGTGAGGGCAGCCTTCAGGGCATCAAAGGACTGTTGACACTGTGGAGACCAGGTTACCTTGCGACTTCTTGTCGGCTGGAATACCTGTCAACAGGCTCAGGGGCGGGCGACTGCAGCAAAAGCAGGCATGAAGCGTCTGTAATAGCCTGCCAGGCCTAAGAAGGCGCAGAAACTCCCAGATGGTTGATGGGACTGGCCAATCCCTCACAGCCACGACTTTGTCAGGGTCAGGTCTCACACCTTCGCGGTCCACTACATGGCCCAGGAACTTGACTTGGCTCTGCAGCAGTTTACGCTTGTCCAGTCGCAGTTTCAGCCCATGCCGCCCCAGCTTTTGGAACACTTGATCTAGATGCTGCATGTGAGAGGAGAAATCAGGTGAGTATATGATAATGTCGTCTAGGTATACAAGTAAAGATTATGTCAACTGACCACCTAAGCATTGTTGCCTCAACCGTTGAAAAGTTGCTGGCGCATTGCAGAGACCAAATGGCATTCGCTGAAACTCATATAGCCCAAGCGGGGTGGTAAAGGCGGTCTTTTCTTGGTCTCAAGGGTTGAAAACCACTGGGCGTTGGTGAGGCTGGTCAGGGTCTCTTCAATTCGGGGTAGGGGAAAGGCATCCTTGTGCGTCACAGCGTTTAGCTTTCAGTAATCAACACAAAAGCCAACTCCCATCCTTTTTTTTGACCAGAACTATTGGAGCGGCCCATGGACTACAGCTCTCTTTAACGACACCTTTCTCTAGCATGTCAGCCAACAGGGTTTTCATCTCTTGGTACAGGGCAGGAGGTAGAGGGCGGTGCCGCTCACGGATGGGGGCAGCATCTCCAATGTGTATCTGGTGTTTTACGATGTCGGTCTGGCCGAAGTCCTCATCGTGGACTACAAAGACCTTCTCCCACCTGTGTAGCAGTTCACCCAGCTCCTTCTGTTGCTGTGTTGAGAGATCAGGTCGCTGGGCCAGTTCACACATCTCCTGTGGTAGTGGTCGTGCTGCACCACCGTGCTCCGTGCCAACCATGGCTACCTCCACTGTTCCATCATCATCCAGTAACAGGTTCATGTCACAGGCTCCTCTCATCTCTGCGGCATCAACGCGGTACAGCCTGCCCAGTTTCTGGTAGTGGCCTATAAAGAGGCTGTATGGGTGAGATTTACATAAACGTACAGGAATTTTGCCATCTCTTACCACAACCAGTGAGCGGGCCAGTCCAAAGTCTTTGTCGCCTGGTAGGGCTTCGACCAGTGCATCATAATCAGTTCCACGTGGGCCCCTCCGAGCACTCCCCCACACAACCACCTCACTCCTTGGGGGAAGTCGTATGCGCTGCCCGCCAGCAGCCCATACCATACCTTTTTTAGCCTCTGAGCACTGTGTCAGCACAATGCAAAAGCCAAAACACAAATTCAAAAGCCACAACAATAATTTAAAAGCCACAACACAAATGCAAATTAAACCACAGTGGAAGTGAACAGTGTCCCGTCTATACTATTACTATAACAATAAATATGAAAATAAAAAAAGTATGACAAAAGTACATAAATAAGAAAATATGAATATTTGTTACAATCACATGGTGATATTAATCCATTTCTAGCAACTTCACTTACTTGTCAAACTGCTTCAGAAACTTTCCCAGTCAAAATAAGCCGACTGGTTAGGGTGCATGCCATCTCCTGAACAGCGAGTCTCCAGTTTGGCATAAAATGCCCAAATCCCATATTCTTCCAGGTTCTTCTTTTTGGGCATTGTTTGTGTGTGGGCCGCTGCTCACTTTGTTGTGGCTTAACTTTCATTGTGGCTAAATTTGCATTCGTGTTTTGGCTTCTGCATTGTGCTGACCCGTCTGGGCCACTGTATCGATGGGATGGCAGTGTTAGTCTGTTTTGGCACAGATACTCATAACCTTTTTGAATCTCACCAGCAGGATGAATTTTTTCTATCCAGATTATTGGATGGGAAATTCATTCTGATAAATCTGTGATCCCTGCTGCAAATCACAGAGATAATGTCATTGTGATGATGTTAGCATTTAGCTCAGAGCATCACAGTGCTTTCAAACTTGTCTTCTTACAGCTTTGTCCTGACTCTTGTCCAGATTTGCATCTCATAAGACTGTTATGAAGTGGCCATGAACAGGCAGCTTTAACATTTCAGAGCACCTAGACAGGTATCACATTTGATATACCAGAAATAGGAACCTGCTCTTTACATTTTCCGAGTGCCAGTCGAACTCATTTCTTACCTGATGAAATATGATAAATGATTCTGACATTGTAGTTCTGTAACAGATATAGAGTATATAGTGATATATTGTAAAAGACGCATTTTACACCCAGCGCTAAGCACNATTCTGACATTGTAGTTCTGTAACAGATATAGAGTATATACTGATATATTGTAAAAGACAAAACGCAAGTGTCTTTGCTAGTGTCAGATGGATGCAGGTGTCATTTTCCCATCCAGTGCCCACATTGTTTAAATAGCAAATACACTTGTGCTTATCTGAGCAACCTACACAGGCAGGTGCACAAACACACAAGTACGCTCTGCCTGTTACGCACAAGCAGAGTGAGCAGAAGAAAATGAGCTTAGATGTTTAGATAAGTCAGGTTGAACAATACAATACAGCCTCAGAAGGTCAGAGCTTCTTTGTGACTTATAGTGTCTTGAACAATGTTGCCATGTGTCATGGATGTGTCTTGGACATAAATGAGGATTTGCAGAGAAGCTTTATGTTAAATCCACCACAGTGTTTCCAATTCATCAGCTAAATTTGTTCAGTTTCATGATGACGAAAGATTTATAGTAATAATAATAATGATAACTTTATTTATATAGCACCTTTTAAAAACAGAGTTTACAAAGTACTTTGATAAATTAATCAAAAGCGATGATGGTCAAGAGCAGGACAGACATACGGTAGAGTTACTGAGGGAGGACAAACAATATGCTTCAGTATAAATAAGGACATGCTGTATAGACACATATACATGCACACACACACACACAAACACAATACAAATAAAAACACAGTAAAAGTAATAAAAGGGCGACATCACATAAAATCACCTTTAGGTTTAAGCCTCGACTTTATTGACACTTCTCATCATATAACATGGAAGATGTCCAACAACCTGTTTCGTGAGGACTGAGCTCACTGGTCAGTCACAATATGTGATCAACAGACTTTAATTCTGTGTGAAACACTGCGCTGTTATAATAACAACGGGCCAAGGTGCAAGTGCAAGTGCGCCTGGCTATTAAAGGGAATGGGAGATGGCACTGTCATCGGTTTATTGCATATTACACCCAAAACAGTCCCATGATTAATGAAGAACTTGAACCATGCACCTGGTGCATTGAGTGTTTTTTTTTCTGGTGTTAAAACAGCAAAAGTGACATGGACACACCCTAAATGCACCTGCACCATACGCTCTGATCTGCTAAAGTAGAGCCATCACAGTTTTTGACCACACCGTAGGTATGATCACTTTGAGTTGGGGATATTTCATACATAGGATAATGAAAGTCCTGGATAACTTCTAATACATCATAGTCAAACAGTTTGCTCTTGATTAGAGTGCAGTAACGTGCAGCACATACTGTAGCTGTGAGACAACATCACTCTGCTAACTTCATGTCCTCATCCAGTTTATCATGAACAACTGCAGTATGTTGTGTTTTTTTTTTTTCCTCCTCTGAACTCCACAGGATGGCAACACAGCACACGTTATTAGTGTAACCTTGATGTGGTGGCTCATAAATGTTTTGGAATGGGCAATTCTTTTCCAATGCCAGTTTTGTCTGTGCTGGAGCAGTGAGATAATGATTCCATTGCATGTTAATTAATGGATTGGAGTGAGTGTGTTCCATTTCCAGGTGTTGGCAGGGAAAGAGAGATATTGCTTTGCTAAAAGCTTTCATTGTGAACGCCTAAAAATATTAATGAACACAAGCAAAATATGAGGAACAGACAGCTGCAAGTGGTCATAGTGTGAGGAGGCTGATTCTCAAGCATTTCACCTTTAAAGGATTCATAGAAATGTGATTGTGTCATGCATTTAAATAGCGTATACCTTATTCACACTCACCCAAACACGTGTGTGAATATGAACAATCACAAAAAAACTGAATGTGACCCGGTTTAACCCCCAGTTCATTTTCATTTCAGTTATCCTGTGTAAACTGTCCTCTCAGCCATCAGAGGCAGGAGGCGGCGGTTGAGAGGAAAGGTCATAATTTGTATTGGCATATAGAAGTTGTATTGGCATTTATAAGACTGATTATATTTTAAAAAGAATTACAATGTCTTTATCAGAACTATTTCAACATTTTCTCTCAAAAGACCCTCTTAAATGGTTCTGTAGATAAATAGATTAAGAGATTGAGATGAGTGAAAAAATTGTTTAAAAATTTGATTAATAATCTTCGCAGTGCGATCAGAAAAAAAGAATTGATAAAAAAAATAGGGATGGTGGGGCAGAGGAACAGAGGCTGTAAAGATCTGATAAAGAAAGAGTGGAGAAAAAAAGAGGAGGAATAACCAGAGATTGAAATGGTGAGTGGGGTCAGGTAAATGGAGGAAAAGAAAAACTGATGAAGGAAGAGGCAGATACATGTCTGTGTGTTTCTATCTGTGTGTGTGTGTGTATGTGTGTGTGTGTGTGTGTGTGAGAGAGAGAGAGAGAGAGAGAGAGAGAGGGTAGCCACTTCAAAATTGTTACTCTCATTATTCCTGTAGTGATAGTAGTGTCAGGAAGTGCCTTTCTTATTCCTATTATGGAATATTGAGCACATCTTTTGGGAAAGTCTGTACAAGCTTTACACACCTGCACAGGTAATCCATTTCTTGCTGGCAGATTCTCCAAAGCCAGATTGGATGGGATCTGCCATATTCAGGTCCCTCCACAATTAATCTATAAGGTTTAAGTCTGAGCTTTTGCCTCTCAAGGACGGTCGGAGACTTGTCCTGAGGACAGTGCAGCGTTGTCTTGGCTTTGGGTCATTGTTATGCTGAAAGGTGAACCGTCGCTCCAGTCTCAGGTCGTGCACACTCAGGAGGAGGTTTTCTTCAAGGACTTCTCAGTATTTGGCTGCATTCATCCTTCCCTCAGTTCTGACCAGTCTCCCTGCATAGCGTGATGCTGCCACCACCATGCCTCACCATAGGGATGGTATTAGCCAGGCGATGAGTCAGAAATAGTGCCTGAGGTCTTCTTATAAATGCTTCAGTTTTTCTCTCTTCAGAACAGAGAATCTTTTTTCCCAGCACTCTTTAAGTGTCGCCTACTCCAAGCGAGTGACTTTTACTCATAGCTTCTGTCCAGCCACTCTAATTAATTTGATTGATTTAGTGCTGCTCCTTCCATCCTTCCAGCAGGTTCTCCCATCTCTACTGAGGATTTGAATCTCTGTCAGAGTGACTCAAGGAAGAGTCCTGGTTCCAAACTTGCTCCTTTGCCCTGACCTATGCCATTTTATCACAGAGGTCTACTGAGAGTTCCTTATACTTTATTGTTTGTTTTTTTCTGTCCTGACATGCTGCATGAATTGTGAGACATTGTATACACAGATGTGTGCCTTTCTAAACCGCAGTATGTCCAATCACATCTCAAGGATAATTAAAGCAAAGGATGCACATCACCACCAAGTGTCTGAATACTTTAAATGTGAGATTTCAGTTCATTCATTTAAAATATCATAATCTAAAGTAGATACTACATACATGACAAGTGTGACTGTGTTCTCTTTGGCATCTGAAACCATGGTAATAGCACCTGTTCTGTTCTGTTTCTGTTCTACATTCTTGCAGCCAACTTGGATGATTTTTGGACGGCCAAACACAGGCCAGAGTTTTGCCTTATTGATATTTCAAGGTTTGCCACTTAATGAATATCTCATCAACCAAGTTGACCTGTGCACACTCTCACACACACTTATGCACACACACAGTAGGGCATTCCTTCAGAGGAGCACTGATAAAGACAGACAGGCTGAAATATTAAGAGGGAAACAATACTCATGGACATGCTTTGAATTTGTTTCTGCTTTGCATGTCTGAACATACAAAAACCAACAGAATCAATAATAGAAGGGCGGCATTAAGGATGTATATATAGATTATGAATATCAGCACACTGCCACAGTAATTTAGTGCTGCACATATAACTCAGAAAAGAAAGACTAGAAAAAGAATAATCAAAACTGAAGCGGCAGCAGGCAACCTTTGAACCGTTCCCCCTACCTGCTTGATGTCGCTTGAACATTTTTTCTGATTTTGAAAAGCTCTTTTCAGAGCCTCAGAATCCATATGCAAATGTTATACTGTATATGTATATATATTTAACTATGTATTAATTCTTTTTCTTTGACTAATTGTCTGCTTGTTGTGCTGTGTTGTCTCTTTTTAGACTGCTCATTTGTATTTTTTAGGTAATTTTATGATATTATCAAATGTTTTGTCTGTGTGTTTGTTTTATTTTTGCCGTTGTTGTCTCTTCTTAGACTGTCACATTCAATCCAATATAGTATTTTACTCTACTTTCATATTTGTAATGTGTTGTGGTTTCATGATAATGAAAAGTATTTTAATTGCACTGTACATGTAAAAGCCCAACTTGGGACAATAGTTGAAAATTAGCAACAGCTATGAAGACAATGAACAATGTTAAATTATATTGTCCTTATTAAATAAATAAATAAATTAAACTAAAACCTAAAAACTAAAAACTAAAAACTAAACTCAAAACTAAAATTCGAAAATGGAACAATTTCATATAACATACATTCAACATTCATGACATATACAGTATTTCCAGCCCATACAAAGAGATATGTTTATGTATGTGTGTTTGTATTGCAGACATATGTTACGTAGATATATCCACACCAAAGCCTGTCAATATATGCTGATGTTATATACAGTGTCCCAAATCCAATAAATCGCCCAAGAATAGGAAGACGCAAATGTTTAAAATGAAAAAGAAAAACATGTAGAAGAATGTTGTAAGCAAGTATGTTGTTTTAATAAACTTCCATATATGAATTAAATATATACTATCATCAATATATAATACTATGTAAAAAATTTGCATATATATATTTTTGATATACTGTGTGGAGATATACAAATTTTAATATGGGTATTTCATATAAGTTATAAACTTATATCTTCATATATCCAGAGAGTGTATATATGTGGCAACATCAGTCTCGATATAGGAACATATGTCATATAATACATCTCTGTGGACTTTAGACAGCTACATTATGGCAGTACCTTTAATGAAAGTTGAACTGGCATTGATGTGCAACATCAGTGGAGTGCCCCTTTAATTATAAAATGAAGAACAAATAAAGACAAGATTAAAGTCAGTTTGCAGGATGAAGCTTAAAGGACACAGGTCAGTTCAGCTGTGGGGGGGTTATATATGTCCACATTTAGAGTTCTGTGTGTGCGTGGCCTGGTCTGTTTTAACACTGTCAGTGATGCTTCTGGATAAAGGGTCTGACTACGGTGAAAAAAAAACACACACACACAGAGGGAGGATGTATCAAATTAACAGTGACTTTTTGACATCGCCTCTCAACGGACAAGATGAGAGACAGACACACAGGAAACAATTATTGTTGATTGGCTCATTTTGAAGCCACACTCACACACACACATGCAGGGATGTGGAAGCAGCAGCCAATCAGAACAGATGAGGCTGCTCTCCTGATGTCATTTACATAATGATAAAAACACTATTTTAAATGAGGTACCCCCCCAAAAACTGATAACACCACATGTGCACACACACACACACACACACACACACACACATACACACACGCAGCCAATGACAAGGAGGTGGAACTGACAGGGGTGCATCCAGACTTTCTTTTATAGCGTGTGTATATATGTGTGAATTCCCTGGATTACTGGAGTGTTACAGTGGCCAGTGAGAATACGCTCTACTGAACCCTGTCACCAAGAGAGAGACATGGAGGCAAACACACAGAGAGAGGAAAACAGAGAGGGGGAATGAGGGACACAGACAGTGAATAGAAAGAATAAGAGAGCGAGAGAACAAGAATAACCAATGGAAAACTCTACAGGGAACAAATGAAAGACGGGACAGAAAGACATGGAGGAAAGAGAGGAGCAGGGAGGAAGAGGAGGAGGCAGCACACACTCCACAGCAGCCTCTATCTGCATCTGCATCTGTGTGTGTGTGTGTGTGTGTGTGTGTGTGAGTGTGAGTGTGTGTGATGGTGTGCATAAGGGATTCTTTTTCAATTTTCTATTTATTAAGGGGAAGTGAGCAGAGATCCACGCTCAGTTGTAGAGCTGTCCCGCTTCACATTCTCACACTTCCATGCGTTCACACTGGGAGCTGCTCTGTGCAGCCGGTGTTCTGCTGCCACTACAAGCCACCAAGCCGACCTCTGGGCTCAGAGGCAGACTGAGAGAGTGTTGGCACAGTTGTTGAGAGAGTGGGGAAGTAGTTCTTGATAAAATCGCAGCCCAGTGATCGTACCACTTCCTTTAATTCATGTCTGAAGGTTGTATTTGAAAAAAATTCACAGCAGAGGCCACTAAGAGGCGGACCGCTGGCCTGGACCCAGATGCCGTCCTATCCAGACCTGGACGTATAACACAACAAAACATCTCCAAAATATATTGAGAGTTATTATTTTGACAGAGTGTTTCTCTTTTAACCAGCAAAGCTTTTTTAGCCTTCACCACACTGGTCACGTGATGCTACTCAGCCAATCAGTGCAACTCTATTCAGTGATGAGATACACACACAGGGGAGCGATGATGTCAGAGAAATAAGTGAAGAAAGTGAGATGGAGGAGGGAAAGGAAGAGAAAAGGATGTGTTAAAGCTAACACTGTGAAGCTGTGCTGAGATTGTTTATTATAAAAATGGTAGAGACTGTTGGAGTTAACCGTAAAGAAAAAAGTCAAGCAACACTTTTTATTTCATTCTGTAAAATTAATGTAATTTTTTTATTCTTTATTGTAATTATATATAAATATACTGTACATTAAAACCAACTGTAAAAGCTACATACAGTTTATGTTACTCTAGCACAATTCAATGAAGCATAATTT
Source organism: Seriola dumerili (assembly GCF_002260705.1). Taxonomy (NCBI): domain Eukaryota; kingdom Metazoa; phylum Chordata; class Actinopteri; order Carangiformes; family Carangidae; genus Seriola; species Seriola dumerili. The sequence continues at coordinate 1,182,368 of NW_019174522.1, read as the reverse complement.
AACTTTTCAACATATACTAACTGACATATTTTGCTAAAATTAGCATCAGTGATTAGCAATCAAGAAAAATGAAATGTGTTTAACAGTCTTTAAAGGGTATTGAGCTGGAAGAGAACAAATTAGATGTTAAATGAGAGTGAGAGCTGCTTTAGTCGTCGGCACTTTTCTCCCTACCACAAGTCATTTTACACAATACACAGCCGGGATTTCAAACCTGGCCTAAACAAGCACTGTGGGCTTCTAAATTATTCAACCTTACAGACCTACTGAAAACAAAATGAAAGTAAATATTATCACACCAAATTAAAAAGACCTTTGGCCATTCACTTTTATGCAGCACGTTTTTTATTATTAGACTTCTTTTTATACTGTTATGTCTGACTCTGCATTTTGATTAGTAAAAAAATACATTCATAAATGAATGTGGTTTTAGTGGAAAAGTTTGTTTTTCAAGAGAGGTGTCTAGAGGTGAATATAACTTTGATTTTATTTTTTATTTTATCTGTGTGTTCTTCATTCTAAAACATTCTACTATCTGAAATGAAAGCTGACTGAAGTCGGGGTGACCTTGGCAGCTTCAGAGCACAGACCACTTGCAAAGTTCTCATCATCTTCAAATTTGCCCACACTCAGCAACATTGTTTACATGCAAAACACAATGTGAAAACTTATTCATTATACATGCACCTATTTGATTTGACTTAACACCGGAGGCCAGGCTTACTGCTCTTGCTAGTTTGGAACATGCTTAAAGACCACCTCTGATGAAAATCAAGTTTTTAACCTTGTTTTTCATATAATACAAGACATATCATGCAGTCAATACCATGACTGAGTGTTTCCAGCTTGTGACTGCAGTGAACCAATGAGAGTGTCATAAAAACGGATTTCATACACCATATAACCATATGGAACCAACCAATGGCGTCAATATAAACCCAAAACCTATGAAGGTATTTTTGGTGCAAAGCAACAGAGCACCTGTGACAGTGGAATTAGTAGTTGTATAAAATAGTCTCAGTAAATTTGAGGTCACAGAGAAAACATGCTCAAGGAGTTGCATACGAAAACGCTTATCCGCACCGTTTGCAGTTTTGCATGATCCGGCTGCTCTGGCTGGCTGTTCACAGGACACAATAATATAATAACAATTATAATGAAATAAATATTAGAGCAACGATAGTGAAATGTAAAACTACATGTAGTGCAGTCCAGTCCTCTGAACACTATGCCAAGGGGCCCAGTCCAACAGACATGGCGGTGACGTTGATCCAGCAGCCAATGCAGCCTCTATGTAAGAGGTGGGCGTGGCTTGAGTGGCCACGGGTACAAATCACTTTTGCTCCACATTTCACAGAGACATTTGGTGCAAAAGTCAGTGTGTGCAGAACTTGCCATTTGAGACTCGTAGCAGAAGATTCAAGCAGTTATAGTTATTGACTTGTGTTTGTGCAATAAAAAATATCCAAGAAAAAAAAGTATTTGTGAGAAAACATTTTACAGATGTGCAACTCTCATTGCATGAATTCACACTCTGATTTGCAGATGTGCAAATTTTGTCCATGACTTCACATTATTTGATGCGGCTGTGTGAATGTATTTAGCAAAGATGTGAGTGTATGAGTTTCTTAATTTGTGAGTCGTAAAACAGCATTTGTGCACCTGCAATGAAGAATCTGACAGGGTGTAACTGTTGTGTTTGTGTTTGTGGGAGAGAAAGAAATCTGCAGGTATACAACTCCGAGGGCATCTTTTCTCTATGACCTCAATTTTACTGATACACATGTGACTATTTTATACAACTACTACTGATTCCACTGTCACAGGTGCTCCGTTGTTTTGCACCAAAAATACCTCCATAAAAACCTTGTAACCCTGTCTAGCTCACTGTTCTGATACGACTCCTAGTTGCAGAGGCTGGGTCTGACTAAGACTCAAACATGTTGCTGAGTCTGTCCAGTGGTTCTCTAACCATCTTGATAGTCTCTTCTCTTTCACCTGTCAACATACTACAAGCAGCGGTGGTGGGCGGGGCACAAGGTCTGATCCAGATTTCTCAATGAGAAAGTATGAGGAGATGAGCTTCAGACCAGTTTTTTTTATTTTTTATTATTTTCACTTGTTATGTGTGAAAACCAAGTTAAACAAAATATGAATCATAGCAAAGGATTTTTACAGAGTTTAAAACATGTCTGGAGAAACTTTAAAGTTCCTGAGTGTCTTTGGATCGTCCCTCTGCAGACAGTAAACTTCAGCTGTGCAGTAAACTAATGATGTAATCAGGTTGAGCTTGTCCAGATAATGTAGCATGTATCTCTACTTCATCTATTCAGCTAGTGTGTGTGTGTGTGTGTGTGTGTGTGTGGTCCAGGTATTACTTATGTTGTGGGGACCTACGTCTGTTTACACAGTCAAATTATGGGCTTCCTTATGGTGACGGTTAGGGTAAGTCTCCAGAACGTCAATGTAAATCAATGTAGTGTATTCTACTGTCATGGAAACACAAATGTGTGTGTGTGTGTGTGTCAGATGTCATGAAGATGAGGGCAAGCTGAACACTGTGTATGTGTGTGTGTGTGTGTGTGTGTGTGTGTGTGTGTGTGTGTGTGTGTGTTCATTCATTCAGCCTTACTCTCACTTTAACTGACAGCTAACTTCTAGACTCTGTCAAATCAATTATTATCACTAACATCAGCTCACACACACACACACACACACACACACACACACACACACACACACAAACACACACACACACACACACACACACACACACCGTGCACTATACTTACACAGAGTCAAGAAATCTTACACAAAGAGACTGAATGTTAGACTGTGTGTGTGTGTGTGTGTGTGTGTGTATGTAGGCATGTGTGTAAGAGGGATATATTAAGAGAAAAATAGACATGGAAATGTGGAGGGCTCCCTGCGCTGCTCTCTCTGTCCTTTCATCATTTAAATCCAGTGTTTAAAACTGTCTGTTTGACTAGCCTGTAGGCACAGCACACTGTGGCGGATTTTTCACAACATGCTCTGTTACTTGGGAATAAAATCTTTCCAGCACATTCTTTACAGAATCGAACATGAGAATGGAAAATGAAGTCTTCACTTTCAGATTCTTGTGTCAACGATGTGTCAAGAGAGGCCACCATGTCGCAATTTTTGATCAGACTCTTGAGGAAAAAGATGTAAAGGTCAGAGAGAACATGATCAGTACTGTATGAATATGTATCAATTTTCCACCACTAATCCTGACAGTGCACCCGTAGGCCTGCTGATCTCATGCTCCAACTCACCCCACTCCTCAACAAAACCACCGTACTTGAACTGCAGTGTTTTCAGGCTGAGTACTATGGCCTCAAACCTAAGGGTGAACACTGGAGGCCTGATGAACACAAACCATATCATCCACCCAAAACAGAGATGCTCTTCCTGTATCTCCCTATATAGAAAGGTAACAATAAAGAACCAATGAAACAAGCATGCTAGAAACTAAAGGTGCCATATTAACATCAAATAATGACAGGACAATGACTAATAGTGACAAGAGAAACTAGAATTACTACCTCGTGGTTGTATGCCTCCACCACTCAGACTAGTTTCAGATTACATCCCTGATTATCCAGAGTGGTATGAAATATTAACCATTTGTGTGAAATTTTGTCATAATTGCTGTGTGAACAGTTTTGGCTAAGAAGTGTTTTGTGTTCATGCTTGAGTCTCAGTGGACATTTGCGCCAAATGTGCAGGGATTCCCTTGAGGAGTTCTTGCGATATATCATTAACAAGGCCAAAATGATGTTTTGTGAGGTCACTGTGACACTGACCTTTGACCTTTTACCCAAAATTTCATCAATTCATACTTGAGTCCTAATGCATGTTTGTGCTGAATTTGCAGTTTCAGGGCGTTACTGAAATATCATGTCCATGAGAATGGGATGGACGGACTTACGTACAGATGGACAACCCGAGAACAATATGCCTGTGGGTCTGGCTGCCACATGTGCCAATAAAAAAGTTTTACAATCTCTCACCACCACTGCCGAAAAGCTAATACACCAATAAAAGTCAACACATTTGCTGGTTGAGCCAGTAAGTCTACATGAAAATACTGATTGTTAGCCATGCAAACACATTTACATTACCACACTTATTGTCAAGCAGTTCATTTAGTTTCCACAAGGACTTTTTGAAATCTTTGTCCGAGAAACTTTGAATCGAGGTCAACGACACTCTATTGTAGATACTTGAACATGTTTCAGCTCTCATTCAAAAGGTTTCTTCAGTTCTTACTAACTGGTGGAGGGACCCAACTCCATCCCTCTGTGGGGTGTTGTCAAAGCCATTGATGTGACTTGATTCATTGGTGCACCTGGCTGTTGCAGTGGCAGTTGTTTGAGTTGTTTGAGTCACCTGAGGCCAAATGTAAATATTTGGGAAGGGATGAAAGGACAGCACTGTAGGTGGGGGATAAGTGGTGTTCGATGACACCACAGAGGAGTGTCGTTACAATAGCCAGGGGTGAAACAAAGTAACAAACAAAGTGACATCGTTGGGCTTTATAATGACCCCAAGGGAGGTTCTCTTGTGGCATCTGTAGGGGAGTGGGGGGAGTAGGGGGTCCATCTTCACAAAGTTAACACATTTCTTTTGTTAAAGTATTTTATTTAAGATGACCAAGTTTGAGACATATTTTGTTCGTTAAACACCTGTAAATCGCAAAAACTGCAGCAAAATTGCACAGCATTCAATATGGCTGACTTCCCGCTGGGTTTATGGGATGGCCCCTTAGGCTTTTTTGTAAGGTTCTGGGATGTTATATGTGGCTTCCAAATTTCATACTTGTCGTTGAAAAGTAGTGCAAGGGCGTTATTGAGCCGTTTTGTTACAGCCATGCACAAGACCAATAAAACATACATTTTCAATACATCTGAGAACTGTGAACTTTCAGCTCCTCAATAATGAGATACATTTTTGTGGATGAGAATAATAATAATAAACATAACAGTTTCAAAAGGGTCCTTGCACCGCTCCTCCCTAAAATACCAGATCCTTTATGGAACAGAACACTGTTCTTAGATGTAAAGACAGATATAATTTAGAACGATATTGAAGTGGAAGTGATGTCTATTTTTTAGCTTTACCTGGTCAAACACTGCTTTCCAACCTCTGGGGCAGAAAAAATGAAGCCGACACAGAAATACCAAAAACTGTAGTTCCTCTAATGACCACTTGAATCTGGCTCCAACAGTGAGTCAATCTCTCACTCCTATGTTAAAATGTCCAATTTTACAGCAGAATGAAACATGTTTACAGCCTGGTACAAAAAAGTTCTGCATAAATTAGGGTGTGTCACTTTCAGTAACAGGTCAGGGAGCATATGCTTGCCACAAACTGGCATCCACCAAAGTCTTGGCTCCACATACACCCCACCTCGATTAGCCAGGTGTTAGAGGCAGAGTCAGGCACTGCCAAGAGGGCGACAGCAGAGCAGCTCACTCTCAGCTTCAAAACCGCTCTTCACAAACGTCAAGGAGGCTACGTCCATCTTTATTTACAGTTTATGGAGAGAAATATCCACTCCTCCCTTTCTATACACACATATTTACAGAAGAAGAAAAAGAAAAAATAAATAAGCCAATACTTTGCACTTTACTATGTTAAGAGTGGTGTCTTCTCCAGATGATCTTTTCTTGCTTCTGGGGAAGGAATTTGTGAAGAAATCATTATCACAATTCCAAGTTGATTCTGAAGGCTTACTGCAAATTACTGTCATGGCAGTAAAACTTTGTGTCACCGCACTTTTTGAGATTAACCAGTAATGTCAGTGAGCAGCGTCACAGATGAATTCATCTGAAGCCACTGTTGCTAATAAAGATGCAAGGCTGGGATGTTTATGACATGTCTGAGAAGAACAAGAGTGAAAAAGAAGATGTAAGTTTTCTGCTAATGAACCTGAAAGACTGGTGGGAAAAAAAACAAACAAAAAAACTATTCTCAAAGTGCAATCGCACAATTCTTGCCCAAGTAGGAAAACAATGTAAGATGGTAAGAGGAAGGAAGGACAAACTCAAGTTCAGATGAATAAACTCAATTATCAAACAAACATCAATTATTAGGCATTTCTCTTTTGGCAAATGAACTACTGTCATTTTTCTGTTGATTGGAAAAGAAAAGTCACATATTTAATAATTAAATGATTGACTACTTCTAGGCCAGACATGCTGCAGTGAAAAATGGGACAAATAATACAGATCGAGACTTTGGCAAGTGAGATGCATAAACAGGTGGAAAATTGTCTTATTATTACATTGTTGACAATGTTTGGTGGTTTTGTGGCTTTCAATGTTGAGCTCTTATAGAGAGAACTTTACACATATATTTTTTAATTTTCACATTTTTGGCAGACATTGCCAATTCATTGAGAGACGTGTGCTTTGGATAGTTATAAGAAAAGAGTTTCTAATTACCTGGATGGGTTTATGTGTGGTTTCTCAAGGTGCTTCATCTTGCAGTTGACTGACTTTTGTGGTCGTCTGAAAGAATGTGTCACCTAGCATCTATGTATGTATGCAGTGCATATAAAACTGTTATGATGTTTGTTCATGTCCCTAATGATCAAAATCCATCGATTATCCATACTGCTTATTTTCATAGGGTCACGGGGGGACATTGGGCGAGGGCAGAGTACACCGTTATCGAGCCGTTTTGTTACAGCCATGCACAAGACCAATAAAACATATACATTTTCAATACATCTGAGAACTGCGAACTTTCAGCTCCTCAATAATGAGATACATTTTTGTGGATGAGAATAATAACTAGAAAATTCCAGGGAAATTTTGAGTGCCACGGGGGCTACTGCCGGGATAGGGTTAGGGTTAGGGTAAAAAATCTTCGCTGTGTCACTGTAGCGATGACATCACGCAGCCCTTGGCTGTCAGAGGTCAGGTCAGGAGCTGCCGTTGCCATGACAATGTGAAAATCTGCTCAGAATTTGGCTTCTACATGGCTTCAAACAATTGCAAATTATGAGAAAACCGTTGCTTCTTTTCAAAAACCAAAAACACCGTGACGGACACTGAAGCCAGAACTTTCTTACAGTCTCTATTTTATTCAGATATTCCTTAAAATGAGTGAGTAAGCTCAGTGCGAAGACAGAGTGAGATTCTTTTGAAAGAAAAAGACGATTACATAAGGTGTCAATGAGAGTGAGACAGGTATTGCTGCTGGACTTGGCACCCCCGTTTAAATTTTGTGCAGACCCTGCCTGTCAAAGTTACATTTTATGAATCCCAACAACTATGTCTACATTTTGAGAAAGAATTATTTGTCTCCTTTTTACGGTTTGGCCGTGAGCTCGAGTTAAAAATAAAAATAAAGGTTGTTTTTTACTGCTTCACGCACTCTAGCCAACTGACGCTGTCACTCTAACTTTGAAGAAAAAGTGATTTCCACTCCTCCTTTGAGTGCTCATAGTTTGAAAAGTTTACATGTTATGTAAAAACAGTTGTTGTGTTTTGGAGAGAGCAGAAGTTTTCCTCCGTTTTATAGTTTGAATCACATTTCTACGTGCAGGTATGAGAGAGCTGGGTGACTCAGAAAAAAGGTGAAATTGTGTAGAAAAAAGGTGAAATTTTGTGGGTTTTCCAAAATTCCAATGCATTCCTAATGCATTATTATTCCCAGTATTTTGGGAATAACTTTGGGAAAAATTGGAATTTTAACACCAAAAGTCATAGCACCTCTTTCGGGATCAAGACGCACGTTTTGATGTATATATTACCGGGATTTTCTCAAAGCTGCGGGACGGGTTACGTGCCAAAATTTGGCGGAAGAATAATAATAAGTCTGAGGAATATTAATAGATGCCTCGGGGCTCTGCCCCAAGGCACTCCTCTACAGCTATTCTAGCTGTAGAGGAGTGCCTCAGAGCTGAGCACCCGTGGCACTAATAATAAACATAACAGTTTCAAAAGGGTCCTTGCACCGCTCCTCCGTAAAATATCAGATCCTTTATGGAACAGAACACTGTTCTTAGATGTAAAGACAGATATAATTTAGAACAATATTGAAGTGGAAGTGATGTCTATTTTTTAGCTTTACCTGGTCAAACACTGCTTGCCAACCTCTGGGGCTGAAAAATGAAGCCGACACAGAAGTACCAAAAACTGTAGTTCCTCTAATGACCACTTGAATCTGGCTCCAACAGTGGGTCAATCTCTGGATAGTTATAAGAAAAGAGTTTCTAATTACCTGGATGGGTTTATGTGTGGTTTCTCAAGGTGCTTCATCTTGCAGTTGACTGACTTTTGTGGTCGTCTGAAAGAATGTGTCACCTAGCATCTATGTATGTATGCAGTGCATATAAAACTGTTATGATGTTTGTTCATGTCCCTAATGATCAAAATCCATCGATTATCCATACTGCTTATTTTCATAGGGTCACGGGGGGACATTGGGCGAGGGCAGAGTACACCCTAGACAGGTCGCCAGTCTGTCATATAGGGCTGATATGCAGAGACAAACAACCAGCCACACTCACATTCACACCTGCGGGCAGTTTAGAGTCACCAATTACCATAAACCTGCATGTCTTTGGACTGTGGGAGGAAGCCAGAGTACCCGGAGAGTACCATAACGTGCTGCCCTGATGATCAAAACACTTTATCAAATCCAACATCAGTGACTGAGGCTGCATGGAGGAGTTTTTAGCAGTTATTTGAACAACCAGTGAACCAGTGTATGGTCCGACTGGGAATATGGACAAATGCTATCTAATTTGTTAGTGTATACAGAACTGCAGTCATTCATTTCCTTTTCTTTTCCTTTCAACATTCCTCAAAAAAGACACAATCCTGATATTATCAAAAGACCCAGTTTCTGCTTGAGTAGTAAAATGTCTTCAGTGTGTGTATTCATTTGTGCATGTTTTGCGTTGCTTATCCAGCCAATGATGAGACAGATTGTCTTTTTTCTCAGAACACAATCAATTTCCTTTGAAGGTAATGGATTTGTCTTGGCTCCACCAAGTTGTTGCTGAATGGACTGAATGAAAACAAAGTTAGAAATCATTACAGACATTTGGCTTGGAAGCTCTTGTCGTTGCTCTATACCACTTCAGTATCAGTCTTCTGAAGTAATGCAGAACAAACATTGACATTACAGACACAAAGCTGGACTACACCTGGAAATGATTAGTTCTTGTCCTGAAAGAAGTTCCATTGTAAAACAATGTCACCCGCTGACAACAATCAGTCAATGACTTGAACAGCAGGAGCCTTTAAGACATTAACTGAAAGAAACGCAACCATGCCTTATAGGTCCAATTATGGAAAATGCATGCTCAAAGCTCCTGGTTACACCAATCAAGGAGTATGTTCTACTAAAGTAAAATATTTACCCAAATCATAACAGTCAGTGTTGTGGAAAACTGCCCATTAAGAAATCTGAATAAAATGGTTTACAGTAGCCAATATATTTCAATTTCAATTTGACAAATCTATGAAAAGGTTTTGATTCTCAGATAACATGAGTACATGATGTTACAATGTTTTATTATTCCTCCACTCAGGTGACAACCAGGGCCGGAGGTATATTGTTTTTTGGTTGCCCGTCTATCGTGGACACAATATTTCAGTGACAGCTTGACGAAACATCTTCAAATTTCGCACAAACATTCACTTGGACCCAAAGATGAACTGATTAGGTTTTGGTGGTCAAGGGTCAAAGGTCAAGGTCACGATGACCTCACAAAACACTTTTTAGTCATTATGCAAGACTTCAAACAGCAACTATGACAAAATTTCACACAAATTCTTTTTTCAATTATTATCTGTATTCCACTATTCAGTTATTCAGAAACTATTTAAAAAAACAACTCATCAATTATAAGGTAATTCCTGATTTGTTACCTACTGCTCCATTATGTGTACCTTACTGTTCTACCAAAGGGGGAAAAAAAGAACTAGAATCACCTCCTCGTAGTTGTTTGCCTCTGCCAACCAGCCAAGTTGCAGAAAATATGGTCACAATCTCCCCTTCCTGAGTTACAGCATTGACCATTGTCCTTTGACCATCAAAATCTAATCAGTTCATCTTTGAGTCCAGGTGAGTGTGTGTGCCAGATGTAATGAAATTCCCTCAATGCAGTCTTGAGATATCACAATCAAGAGGCCAAAATGTTGTTTTGTGAGGTCACAGGCACCTTGACCTTTGACCTCCAGAACGTAATCGGTTCATTCTTAAGGTGAAATTTGAAGAAATTCCCTCAAGGTGTTTCTGAGATATTGTGTTAATGAGAATGTGTTCGACAGACGGACGAACAACCAGATGAAATAAAAAAAAACATCTTAAACAGAAGGAGCTTTCACTGGAGTTATGCTTTTAAGATCCTGAAGTTAAAGTGGAGGGAGTAAAAGGTTAAGGTATAATTGCTTTAATATTAGTGACCACCGCAGTCACCACTGCAGTGACATGTTAGAGACTTTCACTGACACAAAGTCACAGTTGCGTAGACAGGACCGCTCTAAACGAGGTCTCTTGTGTAGTGTTCAGATGGAATGACCTACTGGCTACTTATCTCTGGCGTTGAGACAGGAAGAGTTCTACAGAAAGCACTTTTGTTTCCAATTCATGATATGTCTACATGACTTAAGCGTTCTGACATTTGTAAAAAAACCTGTCTGTGCATGCTCTGCTAGAATAACTATACTGCAAAGAGGTCACTTTCACAAATCAGAGGCTGCTGGCTGGTACCTGTGTGTTGATCAAGACGTTTTCCAGTTATGGGGTGGGACTGAAACTGCAAACCAGCCTCTTAGAGTTCTGCGTACCTTTTTGGTCCTCACTGTGTGCCTATTTCTCACTACAAAAAACTGTCCTTCATTATCAGGAACATAAAAAATGATTTTTGCCAAAGATTCATGATCAGTTTGAAAATACAGAGAGGACCTTTTGTAGCAAATTATATTTCACACAGAGACTGAGAGAAACAGTGATTGACAAAAGGAAACAGAAAAACACCAACAGACTGATGCCTCACACGGAGTCATGAGACAGAGATAATGAAAATAGCATTCACTCATTCATACACACAATGATCCTTCCGAGTGACAGAGAGTAAGGTGATAGATTAATAACTGTTCAGCCTCATTCACAAAACAAAAAATAGATTTTGTACTCATAAATCTTTCCACAAATATTCCTATAAAAAGAGCTTTCATTAAAAATAATAACCACATGGACAAAGCTTTCAAAACAAATTCAAGCAAAACTCTATTCATGTGGAAACACATTTCTTCAGTTGTTCTGATGATATTGTGTAAAGGCTCATGTAAGGGTGTATAAGCAACAACAGTACTCTTATCAGAGTGGTCTTAAAGACAGAGCATGTCTTCGGGGACTGCAGATGGCTCATGGTGCTCCTTTGACAAACAAGGTCAATTCTCATGGATCTCTGCAACTGCCTGGAGGCGTGACTGAGCAAGGGAGCAAAGAGGCCCCAGCCCATCCCTCCACATGTCCCAGTGCTCTCTGCTCTCGCCTCCCTGGACACCCAGAAAGTCCAGAGGGAGGCAGGTGACCTGTGCAGTATTCTGTATCAGAGGCATCTGTCAGCCACACGCTCGCAAATGTGCCAGTTGGTACCATTAAACTGGGATAAACTCTGCACTAAACAGACTTAGATAAGATGACTAGAAAGTCCATCTAGAGGCTGCAGCATTCATTACACCCCAGAATGTAGAATGAAGTGACCATTCAACAACATACTGATGATTTTACTCATCCTACACCCATTTTAGTAGTGATACTGGAAATGTACGTTTTCTCTCATGGTGACACTCTTTAATAGTTAACATATCACAAAAAATATGTATAGGAGTTTTGTAGATGCAGCACCTTGGTATAAACCAAATTTCTCTAAAGGTTTTAAAAGTCGTGGTAATGGAATTAGTACAAGTTATCCTGTACTGAGTGATTGTTACACAGCAAAATGTTAGGAAATAAAAAAAACCCTCTCTTCCACTTAACAAGCCACTTAAAAGCTGCGCTATTTTAGCCATTTTGACACAAAGATATTCTTGTTTGTCCTTCTTTTGTGCGTTCTGTTTACCCTGTTCTGGGGGCAACAGGTAGCCACAGCACTGGACTCACCTATGCAACCCAACGTCCTCTTGAGAGGTTAGAAAGAAAAGTTCCAGACTGCTCCAAAACAGCAAATCAAATGATTCACACTTTTCAGATCATCTCGATGATGTTGATTGATCTCCATATGTCTGCCATCACTCTCTTGTCTTCTCCATAATCAAGCTAGCTAAAAGCTTTGTAATTCTAGTAGACCGATGCTATCCTTAGGTCCCATTGTTATAGCTGGGCAAAGAGAAAATGCCAAGCTAATGCCTGCTGCCAAATAAAATGAACTCTCGGAATAGAGACAGTCTTTACATGTTGAAAAAAAATAATGTGTCAGTAACCTGAACACCAAAATATGTTGTTTATGTACCAGGTAGAGTTTGAATTCTACAACTGATGACATGTCTGGTCCAAAGTGCTGCAGAAGATGTACTGCACATTTCATTAAGAGGTGGCTAAAGTTGGCAAAAATAGTTCATTGCTAAAATATCAAATTCCTGGACACTTGATTGACTGCCTGCTAAAGCTGGCTTAATTTGAGTTAGGCCTTTAACATAGCAAGTTTTCAATATGATTGTAGCTTAAGTCAAATAATTTCTTATTACCTTCATTACCTTCAACTCCTCCAACCTGAATAGCCATCAACCCTCTGATATGACCCATAGGAGTGTCTCCTGAAATAGTGCCCCTATGGCGGCAGGCCTACCGGACCTTCGTTTTCTTTTCTATTTGTTTTGTGACTTTACAGTACACCTCTCTATTAATTATGCACAGGAAGTGCCTTGATGGCTACCTAAGACCTATATTTATATTTTTTTCTTAATTAAGCTGTACATGTTCAAAATCTAAATTCACTAAGTGAATAAGTGCACTTCTAAGTAAGAAAAAACTTTCTCAGTGTACTCATAGGAATAAACCTTCAAGAGTCTATATAAGCTTAATGAGAAGAAGCAGGTTTTTTTTCAGTGAGGCTGAGAAAACACTCATGTAGGGGAGATAAGTGTTCGAAGAAAGGTCAAGGGAAGTAAAGAGAGAGAGAATGAAAGAAAATTGAACAAGGGAAGGAAATAGTGGGGGGATAAAGGGAGGAAATAATGACAAAAGCGTGCGGAACAAAGAGAGAGGAAAAAGAATGACAGAGAGCAGAGAAGGTTAACGGATGGAGAAAGAGGAGAATAGAAAGCTACAGTAAAGGGTAGTGAGGAGGAGATTAAAGGGTATGGTGAAAGAGCATGTAGGAAAAGGAGGAAGTGAAAGAAAATAGAATAAAGGTGTTGGGGAGATGAGGAAGGTGAAACGGCACAAAACTAAAGCAGGAGTAACAGAAGGAAAAACAAAGAGAGGAGGGAGGCAAATGATTATGAAATTGATTTCCAGGTCCAGATGATAGCACCTATATTATTAGTTCAACAGCTTCAAGTATTCAAATGTGACACAGATGCATACATGGAGAGCAGAGGTACTGAAGCAGAAAGGTGTATTGTAACATTTATATATATAAGTATATATATATAATATATATTATATATATAATATATAAGAGAGAGAGAGAGAGAGAGAGAGAGAGTGAGAGTTAAGGCTGGCTCAAACACCGAACATAATAATGGACACAGACCAGAATGAAGATTACTACTTTAAAGTTTATTGAAAATAGATGGGTGATACTGAAAGTGAAAAATAAAGAAAGCAGATACCTTGCACCACAAAGGTGCTGCAACATGAGGGAGAGAGAGAAAGCTGAAACAAAGGGCTGGCCTAAATAGACTCAGACCACTAGTCAGCACAGGTGTGTGTCAATCAGGTGATCCACCTAGAGGAATCAGCAACAGGCTTAACAGGAAAAACCAAAATAAAAGAATCCAACACTATGTAACACTTCCCCCCATTAAGATGGCACTTATGTGACATTATTCGTACACTCATGACAATGCATCAGCCACAATATTTTCTTGGCCCTTTTTATGGCGAATATCCAAATTGTAGTTTTAAACAATGTTTGCCCAATACATCAGCCTCTGGTTGCTGTTATACATGTGATGCAAAAAACCGAAGGATTACGGACTGTGTGAACAACAACAGGCTGCAAGCGGGAACCAATGTACACCTCAAAATGCTGTAAAGCCCACAGCAAAGCTAAGGCTTCCTTTTCAATAGTCCTGTAGTTCTGGTGGGTCTGAAAGAAACTTTTTGGAAAAGTAGGAGACAGGGTGTTCAGTGCCTACTGAATCTTTCTGAATCAGAACAGCTCCAGCACCTGTACCACTGGCATCGACCTCAAGTTTAAACGGAACAGCTAAATTTGGGGGCAGCAAGAAATGGCGAGTTTCACAGCAAAGCTTTCACTGCTTGGAAGGACTGCTCACATTTGGAGCCTCACACCAACTCCTTAGCAGGACTGACAAGATCAGTCAATAGGGAAACAATAGATAGATAGATAGATAGATAGATAAATACTTTTTTATCCCCTAGGGGAAATTCATGTGTCCATTAGTTCACTGTTGATAATAATAATAATAATAATAATAACAGTTGATAATAAATAAACAATAATAATTAGATTAGTCCACTTCCTTTGGCTGAGGTGTTGTATAGCCTGATGGCAGTGGGAACAAAGGATCTCCTGAACCTCTCTGTTCTGCAGCGCAGTGAGATGAGTTGTTTGCTGCAGCTGTAGCTGCTTCTCTGTCCTGCCAGAATGTTGTGGAGAGGCTAGCACCTGGTTGAATACCTAGAACATGAAGTTACTCCCTTGATCTGTTTGAATGACCTTCGGCAAGCCAAGTTCAAAATTTCACATGCTCCCTGACTTCTGCCGCTGGGGTATTGCCTCAGGGTAGCGAGTGGTGGCACACACAAAAAGTACTGATGACCAGATTTTGACTTTGGTAGGGGGCCTACACAGTCTACAATAAGCTCTCCTATTACAGGAATAGAGTGTAGGGGTGCCGGAGAAATT
>NW_019174522.1:1167075-1167252 GCF_002260705.1 Seriola dumerili | reverse complement strand
ATCCTTGCCACATTCACTTTCAGACTTGGCTGTTTCAACATCAACCAGCTTTAACTCAGTGTTATCTGGAGGATCAACCATAAATGTTTCAGAGAGGTTGACAGAATGAGCTTTCCAAGACTGGGAACGCGTCACAACACAAGCAGGGTAAACAGGTGTGGCTTGTGTTTCACTGGG
>NW_019174522.1:1115674-1167050 GCF_002260705.1 Seriola dumerili | reverse complement strand
GTAAAGTCACCTAATCCAAAGCTTCTTTTTATTATCTTATTTTTTCTTTTTCAAACGACTAGTAGAACATATGAGAACCATTTTTAGAGTTAGATGAAACTCCTAAAAAATAGAGGCATGTCAGTCCTAAAATTTAAGGCTACTAAGTTATGTGTGGTCTAAGAGTAATTAGCAAATTGTGTTTACTGCTAAAATCAAGTGCTAGTCCTGATGAGAAGTAGAAGCAGCCCAGAGAACTTCCTGAATCCACAAGACAATGCCTCACCATCAGGAAATCTTGCCAAGTAATGGAGCCTTCATCATGTCAGCTCACAAACATTATCAAAACCATCTAATAACAACCAGATAAGTCTGCTACAACTCTCCACAACTGCGCCATTGGAAAATGCAGTTTGCAGTTCCAAAGTGTGTTATGTTTTAGTTTTATTTTTTGTGTATTTGGATAATTTTTTCCAGTTCTCTATGCAAGTCTGCTATACTTTTAATCCAGACATCAGATTATTTGGCTCTTATTGCTTTTCCACTTCAGCAGCAATACGTATCTTTGCTTGCAATATACATGCTATCATACGGAATATGTACTCTTTGCCGCACAAAATAAATCCAGTGAGTAGGCATGGAATAAATATATCAGAATGAAACAAATATTTTTTTGTTCAAAATCTGTAAGAGTTTTTGGATCATATAATAACTTCCTCCCAAAACTCTGGTACTAAATTAAATTGTAATATAATTTGCACCCTTTCTCTCTACATGTAGTTAATGTTTTATTTCCCCATCACTGCCACAGACCAGTCACTTGTCAATCAATCCACTGTTGACAACAAGTATGTTCATATGACTGTTATTATTCGCCTCAGATCTTACCATGTGCTTCACATCCAAATCAAAACTAAAACTGACCTCAACCATTTAGTTTCATGTTAGGCTATATCTTGCGTCTCTGCTCCAGCCCTCCAGGCCAGCCCACCGTCTCGTTGCTAACAGTGTTCACACAGCGAACGTAAATTGACCATGCTGTGCCAGCTTAACACACAGCCTACTTGCCAGGGAGGTAACAGTGTGTCAGAAACCGTGTGGAAAATTGCATAGAAGATCTATTTGCTTGTGCAGTTGTTAACTCCATATAAACACAAATGTAGAATTAAATACTTGAAGACGATCTGCAATTTTGACAAAATTTCCATTATTATTAAAAAAGATTAAAGTGGTCCTTTTTAGCTATTGTTTGGATAGATCTGGGTATATTTGATATTTTAGTAATTTGTTATTTTATATAATGCCCATTAATGCTATTAATACTTTTAATTAATAATTTAAAATAGATAATGATATAAAAAAAGTTAAATGAAATAATAAATAAAATTTAAAAAGCTGCTAATGTGTTGATTAAAAATTGCTTCATGGATTCCAGGTGTAGGAAAAAGTCTTGACATTATCATGTTAAATGAGCAGCATGCACCATTTTATTAAGACGTGACGTTGCTCCTACTTGTCTGCAGGTGGATATGCATTAACAGTCTAAATCTTGGACTAACAGAGCATATGTATTTGCATAGAAAAATGAGAGACAAACACATGCCACTCTCTTTGTTGTGTTTCATTCAAACTGAAAACCTCATTCTTAAATCAGCATGTCTGCGATCGTTTCATAATCTGATTTAAGTATTAAAACTTCTTGTCTATTATATCTCTGCGACACAGCCTTCATTAATTATACACTGAGCAAAGTGCTCTATGACTTGCACTACTATCTATGTGTTATCAAGTCTCACTTTGTCTTCATTTTTTCAATTCTTAAGCACTGAAGTCTATACCCACAGGAGACACTTTATTTCTGAAAGCCACAGTATTTACTTCTCAAGTGTGCCATACTACCCAAAATTTAAAACAACCCCTATTTCATTGTTACTCCTGTGGTTAAGATTTACATTAATTTAATGTTGCGTATGATGTTTAAATCCAAAGTGTTTCTTGATGTTTTAAATTGGTTTGTATTGCGCACTGTACCAATCCACCCCTGCTTACATGATTCTGCCTGGTCTTTCCCTATTGTATTGTCCTGTCTTTGGCTGCTGCTTCTTCTCCTCTATAGTGTTGTCTCATTTACACATGTTTTGGCTTGCCCCTCTTTCTCTTCCTCTATGCATGTGCTCACCCTCTGCTTAATCTGCGCCTGCTGTCTATCGTTGCATGTCCACCTGTTCTCCACACCTCTCTCTGGTTAACCAATGCCATGCTCATCCCAGTAGAAAATAATTGCCATGCTTACTGGCAGCTGGGGAATAGCTGCTTTATGCATTCAGTCTCATCTCTACAGCTATAAAGAGGAGCTTAATGCTGTTTTTATTAAGATGGGGAGGTTTATTGAACCCTAAAGCGTAGGTCTATGAAGTAGCTGTTTTTTTTTGGTGTTGGATGGGGACCAGTACTGTGCCATATGTTTGATCTTTTGTCTGAAAAAATGTTTTAACCCTAAAGCGCCGTCTGAAGGCAGAAGCCTACATATTAGTAGCTGTACTAAGCCCCCTCTGTGTGATGCCCTTTTAATCTGACACTATAATAGCATGGCAACTTAAACAGGCCACCCCTCGGCCAGTGCAATGGGCCGACCACACCACATTGAATGCCAAAGGGTTTTCTGAAAAGTAAGGCGTTGGTTGTCTGGGATTATGTTATTAATTTACATGGTATGAGGTCCAGCTTGGCATTGTAATCAAGTCCGATCATGCAGAGTGTGCAATCCTGTATATAAGAACAGATATGATACGAAGTCTCCAGAGCCAACTTTGTCAAAAAGTTTTCAGACAATTAACTGCAACAGGAAGTGCAAGTCCATGGTTGATGCTTGTACTTGGTTTGCCACTTAAATTAAATTGACATAATCATGGCAAGCTGCCCCAACAATAGTCGTGCAAAAATATGCAAAATGAGAAAGCTGCGAAATAATACTATGTCGGAAACAGTAACAGAGCTGGAGACGTACTAATTTCTTAAGAAACTTGTTCTCGAAGATGAAAGGGAAACGATTTCTTTTTAAATTTTATTTTGCCCGGCGACAAACGAGAATCCACAACATTTTTTTAGTCTGTTCTGCCATGTTGGTGTGTGCAGGTTGGATATATGGTGTGTGTGTGTGTGTGTGCGTGCAGTTGCTTTCTTTGTTTCGAAGTGTGCAGTGATCATTTGACCCAGTATAGGTTGCACTCCTAGTTGAGCTGGAGCTATTATAGGGTCTTGGGTGATTGATATTCCTACTTTTCAAGGCTGGGTAGAGCTGGGTTATTACTGATGAAATGAGATAACAGCGAGAGGAAAAATGTAAAACTTTTCTTACTATTGTTAAGAGAGTAACTGTCGTACAAAGCAATACAGACATTTATTGTTCTCAATTCAGCAGTCAGGATTCAGCACAACGTTATGCATTTTTGTATAATAATTAAGGACAAAATAAATCCCAAACATGCATAATCTTGTGTTTACATGAACACTGTCAAAGCGAATTAGAGGGCTACTCCCATTAGTCCAATCTGCGAAAAAAATTGATTTAAACAATCTAATCAATTCTCAACTAATTTGCTTTTAGACAACACATACAAACAGCTTCTCTAAGTCTGCCTCTCAATATCGTGGAAAACTTTGCTAGTTTGCCAACTCAGCTTCTACTATAACATAACAAACTCAGATATCTCTAGGGGTTGGTACTGTTGCGTCAGACAGAACAAGTCTCATTCAGACCTACAACTATGGCTCTGAAAGAGCGTTGATTGCTGTCACACAAAATACGATTATCAGTTTAACTGCTAGTGATATAGTCATTAGTTGCAACTCTGTTAATACACTATATTGAGGCGCAGATCACCCCACGTCGCTCTACCGCACTATATTTGTGTGTGTGTGTGTGTGTGTGTGTGTGTGCTGTGTGTGTGTTGTGTGTGTGTGTGTGTTGTGTGTGTGTGGTGTGTGTGTGTGTTACTTGTGTGCTGTGTGTTGTGTGTAGTTGTTGGGTGTGTGGTTTGTGTGTAAGGCTGCTGGGCTTGGTTGGAGGCTTGGGCGGGCTGGCTCATGTCAGAGGAGATTTCAGCCCTGACGCAGGCAGGTTGCAGCGTCGGCTCCAACGTGGAGGGCGTCCATCTTTATGGAGCCTCTGCTGACGCAGCTAATTCCCTCACGACAGGTAAAGGCAGTAACCACATCCACCAGAGACGATATATTATACATGGTGGATGGACGGGCGAAATATGCTTTAGACAGAGTCTGCCACTTGTGCACAGGCTAACTTGTAGACTTGTCAGCTGCCACGCTGACAAGCTCTGGAAAGTTTCAATTGCAGTCTAAGAATCACTGTTGAACAGCCATCCCTACATTTAATACTTGGAATTATTTTTTCTGCTTGCTTGTCTCCTTCATTGCGTTATTTATAAGCTTGCCTTTGATTACACGTTCTGCACCACCTTCCCCAGCTGTTTGGTGTTTTTCTTGCCAGGTCAGGTTGAGAGGCTAGCACCTGGTTGAATACCTAGACATGAAGTTACTCCCTTGATCTATCCTTGGAATGACCTTCGGCAAGCCAAGCTTCAAAATTTCACATGCTCCGTGACTTCTTGCGCGTGGGTATTGCCTCAGCGTATCGAGTGGTGGCACACACAAAAAGTATGATGACCAGATTTTGGACCTTTGGTAGAGGGCCTACACAGGTCTACAATAAGCTCTCCATTACAGGAATAGCAGAGTGTAGGGTGCCGGAGAAAACTCAACTGGTTAGGTTTGCCTGCCCAACTGAACAAGTATTGCACGCTGGCAATACTCAACAACAGAAGCCAAAAGAAGTGTTACAATATCTGATTGTAGGTCTTTGTAACCCCCAAATCAACCAGCCAATTACGCATTTCATGAGCAAGTCCACGTATTCTGCAAGCCAGTACACAGAGGGAACAAGAACTGGGTAAGTGGTGCTCCAGTCAGACCCATCAGATGAAGCAGTCCACTTAGACATGAGCACATCACCTTCCACATAAAAGGCAACAGAGACAACAACTCCTGCATTGGCTTAACAGCCGCAAAGTGTTTGGTTAAAGAATGATCAGCCCTCTTGGACGTCGCTAGCAAAAACACCAGGGTTACACAATGTCAAATCAACAACCTTAGAGAAAGTGGATAAATTATCCTTGCTACGTTCACTTTCAGACTTGGCTGTTTCAACATCAACCAGCTTTAACTCAGTGTTATCTGGAGGATCAACCATAAATGTTCCAGAGAGGTTGACAGAATGAGCTTTCAAAGACTGGGAACGCGTCACAACACAAGCAGGGTAAACGGGTGTGGCTGGTGTTGTTGTCAAGCAGGTTAGAGGGCACAGGATTTTCTGTCACAATCGGCAGAGGTAACACCTTAGTGCCCGCAAGGTAGTTGAACCAGAATGAGGCTGACTCCTTCAACTGTAATGTAGGGACGCAAACCCACCGAAATAAACCCTGTAATCAAACCACACTTTAAGTACACAGTATGTAGCGGTGCCCTAAGATTTCACAAACGGTTCACACTCTTGTATCAAGGCATCGCCACCAAGGAAAGTCTCTTCAGACAATGGTAACACTCCTTGCAGCAGTACAGACTTGGACGCAGTGCTACAAAGCCACCAGTGATAAATGGTTCAAAACTTGAGGATTCAGAGTCATCTGAACAGCATGGCTGTTGCTCAGAATCAATGGCAGGGTGCGAGTGGAGCACAGACCCAATTAAAGCAACTGATTAGGGTTAGCAGTCAGCTACAATGTGGCCTGGCTTCTTGCAGTAGAAACGAATCCTATCTTAGCCTCCATTTAGAGCTGGAGACTTTGTTAGCAGAAACATAGGGAGAGGAACTACTACAAGGAACCTTACTAGAAAAGCAAGAACTCTGCGGGGGCGTGTGAGTTTTAGGCTCAGTGTGGAACTTATCACTACATGTGGCTTTGTGAGCTAAGACATACTCAGCCATTACAGCTGCGTCCCCTACCGTTTTTGCTCTCTGCTAACTTAAATAAGTGGAAACCACCTCTGGCACACAATTTCTCAGCTCTTCCAGAAGAATCAACTGGTGCAACTGTTCTTTTGTCTTCACTTTTTGTGAGGTGCACCAATGATCACACCAAATTTCCTTTGTCTGGAAAATTACATGTAGGTTTGCTTTTCACCTTTGGAGTAGCTACGAAAACATCTATACGTTTCTGGTACTAGCTCATAGGCACGCAATATAGTAGCTTAAACGGTGTCATAAGTTGTGCTTTTATCCAAAGTTAGTGAAGAGTACACCTCCTGAGCTTTACCAACAAGAGCACACTGCAACAGCAATGTCCAATTGTGCTTTGACCACTCCAAAGTGGCGGCCACCCGCTCAAAATGTGAAAAATACTTTTCAAATATTTTTCATTAAAAGGAGGGACTAAATTTATGTTTTTGCCCACATCTCTACTCCAACTCCTTGAGCTCTTGCTCATGCAAATTTGAGCTTTTCACGTTGTAGCTCATGCTGCCTGAGTTACTTCCTTTCGTTTGCCTCAATCTCGAGTTCCATCTTCCTCAGCTGCAGCTTTAGGTCTAGCTCCCTCACCCTTGAAATAGCTTTCTGCTCTCTCTGCTGCAACTCACCGTCCTCTTCCTGGTCTCCCTCAGAAGATGCAGATGTCTGCTGATCGGGCAACTCAAGAGAGCTGAAACAAAGGGCTGGCCTGAATAGACTCAGCCCACTAGTCGCCACAGAAGTGTGTCAATCAGGCGATCCACATAGATGAATCAGCAACAGGATCAACAGGAAACACCAAAAAAAAAAAGAATCCAACAATACGTAACAATATATATATATATATATATACATATATGTGTGTGTGTGTGTGTGAACATCAATGGACACTAATTAGCCCATAATGACACATTGGAATTTTATGATTCTTTGCAAATTTATTAAAAATGAAAAACTAAAATTGACTTAAATATCTAAACCCTTTAATCAGTACTTAGTTCCTAAGCCAGTCCTGCATTGTCTCGACTGAGTGATGGGGCCATTGTCCTGTTGGAAGGTGAACCTTCAGCCCAGTCTAAGGTCCTTGGCTCTGGCCCAGGTTTTCATTAAATTATTATTATTATTATTATTGTTATTATTATTATTATTATTATTTCATTATTTATCTCATTTACTTTGGTCTGGTCAACTTTCCCACAACCCTGACCAGTCTCCCTTTCCCTGCCTCTGAAAAACATCCTCAACCTGATGTTGCTTCCACCATGCTTCACCGTTGGGATGGTGTTGGGATGGTGATGAGTGGTGACTGGTTTCCTCAAGACATGATGCTTAGAACTGAGGCCAAACAGTTCAGTCTTGGTCTCATCAGACCAATCTGGTTTCTCTCAGTCTCAGAGTGCATTGGCTGCTTTTTCACAGACTATCACTGAGGAGAGGCCTCGTCTGGACACTAATATAAAGCTCAGATTAGTGGAGAGCTGCAGTGATGATGATGTTCTTCTGGAAGTTTCTCCATCTCCACACAGGATCTCTGGAACTCAGAGTGACCATCAGGTTCTTGGTCTCCTCTCTTCACCCTGATGTCTGTTAGTCCAGGTCCAGCTCTAGAGGAGTCCTGGTTGTTCCAGACTTCTTTATGTCACAATGATGGAGACCACTGTTCTTCTCAGGAACCTTCAGTGCAGCAGAAACACAACCCTGTCTCTGAGCTCTGCAGCAGTTCCCTCCTCCTAATGGTTTCTGCTCTGATCTGCATTGTCAGCAGTGAGACCTGATATAGACAGGTGTGTGTCTTTCCACATCACGTCCAATCAGCTGAATTCACAACAGACGGACTCAAATCAAGGTGTAGAAACATCTCAGAGATGATCAAAGTGTACCAAAGTACCAAAGTGTCTGAGTGTTTACTGTATGTCAATGAAATATTTCAGTTCCTCCTTATATAAAATTTGCAAAATTCTGCTTTTCATCATGTAGCGTCATACTTATATAGATATCTGAACTAAATCAGGAAAACCGAATTGTTAATGCTGGTGTGGATGCATGTAGAACACACTGCAATAATTCTTGCTTGCACTCTGCTTGGATCTTAGGGTTAAATACAATCTGTGCAGTTCGGCTGTATCCTCAAGAAAATTCGACCAGTAATTTGAAACGTTGCCTAATTCCTACTATCTCAAACAGCCCAACAGAAAGCTACTGATGACCCCCTCCACTCCAAAGGTAAAATAATCACAGCCCATATGACAGTATTGCATTCTTGAATTAGGTTTTGAGGATGCTTATACTTAACATCATCAGTGTGAAGATCTGTGATCAGATTTCATTATCAAGATACAGATCACGTCTAATAGCTAGAGTAATGTTAGCATCACTAACCAAGTCAAAACGATCACTTTAATGTGGTTTCCATATATTGTAGTCCTGCCAAAGGTGTGTGATGATCTTCTATTTACCCATAACTACTTACTTCCAACTTACTCACATATGCTTCATATTCCTGTTCCACGCTTCAGTGTATACCAGAAAACTGTTGACGGTTGTCTTTCCTTCGATATCCAGGCAGGTTTCAGCTTGTTTTTGTTCAAATGTCTTGTTTTCGTTCATGCAGTTTGAAGTGAGACCCGATTGAAATCTCTGAGTATCACCCAATTTGAGAGTTTTGGGAGGTCTCCATGGAAACCTCTGTAGCTTCAGTGGCACCGCAGAGGCCCTGATAGCTTATGATGTCTCCTCATACCTGAGTGTGGATTTTTTTCGTCGTTGTGGAAGCGGCTCTTTGACTGATGTTTGTCCCCTTGGGAGTGATTCATGAGTTCAGCAGCTCCATTGGTGGCAGTGGTTCTCACAAAACAGACAGAGGAGCTAAAGCCAATATCCCCTTCACTCAGGAGCTCTCCCTGTGATAGAGCAGGTAGATTTTGGTCACAGCACTTGCATATTGATATTGACATTGGCCCATGTGGTACACTGGACTATAACTGAATATTGCTGGGCAACACAAAGTAAATTTCATGTGACTTTTTGGACGAGAAGAGTCTCCATCACGCTTCTGTTGTCAGACGGTTCTTTGTTGAAGAGGTTTACAGTCAAGCAGAGCCAGTGCAGAAATACTCTGAGCAACATGAGTTCCTCTCATGGCCACTAGAAAAACTCACCTGCACAGGACTCCACTCAGAAACCTCCAGCTCCTCTCTCAGCACAATCACACACTCTTCAGAAAATGTAGTGACAATCACCATTAATGGGATTTGATGTGCAGTAAAGTAAATTACACACAGACACACACTTGTATGCTCTCGCTCTCTCACACTGATGTACTGACACACACACACACACACACACACACACACACACACACACAAACAGAGACACATAGTCACACTCACAGTTTGAAGTTTGGTGTCAGACCTGCCACTGACCCAGAAGATTGAAGTGAAACACTCTGACAGAGGCAGCGTGTGTCTGTGTGTGTGCATATATGTGCATCCTTGTATGTGCTTGTGTGTGTGTGTGTGTGTGTGTGTGTTTGTGTGTGTGTGTAGTTATGTGTGGTGGTGGATGGGTCCCAAAAGAGCATTTGAGGGCAGGGGAGGCCAAACAAGATCTCACCCTCCTCCATGTCCTCTCCACGACACACACCCACACACACACACGCAAATGCGCTGTTTTTATTTTTTTAGACATGCACACACATTTATGTGAGCAAGCATGCACCTTACATGTGTTGTTCAAAGCCTTGAACACACACACACACACACACAATAAGAGCGAGAGAGAGAGAGAGAGAGGTGACATCTGGAGTGTTTCTGCCTCACTGCTATTGTTGCTCTCCTGGTAGGACTGACAGCTCTCTCTCTCTCTCTCTCTCTCTGTCCCCCTGTCTCTCTCCCTTTCATTTCCCTTTTTTAAAATAAAAGCCCTGTGTGTTCAGCCACTGATGCGTGTCCCAGTGTATTATAATGCCCTAGAAAAGTGATCTCTTTAATTTATGTATGTGTGTCTGCCATTAGCTTCAAACTGATTAAGGAGCTGTGAAAAGTTGTTGATGTGCCATTCGACTGTATTTGTGTCACCTTCAATTACATACTTAGACCACTGAACCGTGTGTGTTTCTGTGCACGTTTGTGCACATACACGAGGAAACACAAATACTTAAGCTGTCTTAATACATGGGAATAACATCGCTTCCCATTTCACCACTAAAGCCTCGCTCAGAACCAATCAGACAGAATGATTCTTAAAATTAATTAGCATTATCTCACATTTGGCAGGTGTTTAGCATCATCTATAGGTTGCAGAGTTGTATACTGTCCTGTCAGGATTTGACCAACCACAGCATAACAGCAACTATACTACAAGCTGTCTGTTTAAAAGTTTATGTGGAATTAACAAACGTTAACTCGACATGATTTCTCAATAATTTTTCAGGCAGTGATTAAGTCTGGTCGTGGTAAACACAGCAAAATTTCAAACTAAGGAACCTTTCTTTATTTGTAAACCTTCAAACACAGACCTCAGATCAGACCCTGGTCTCTGGTGAAGAATCTTCTGCCTCATCTTTATCTAACGTCGCCATCGTTAGGACACTGACAGGTTCACACATGACTGACGGTGGAGGAGTTGGCTGTTTTCTTCTCCTGTGCTGCTCCTGTGCACAGTGTATGGTCTATCACATTTTCAAAATAAAGGAAATCTCATCCCACTTACTAAAAGCTCTGCTTCAAAGTAAGAGTACCTCATAGAAATGTAGTGGAATCAAAAGTACCTCTGCCCTGTCCAACTAAAGTCAGTTCACATTCACTCAAAGTGAAGCTGGCCCCAGGCTTTGTCTACACTAATACGTTTTTATTTAAAAACGCATCACTTTTGCCATGTTTATGCCTGGCGTCCACACTACTCTGGAGTTTTCAAGCCCCTAAAACAGAGACTTTTGGAAATGCTGCTGGACCTGTTCTAGTTTGATATCTCCAGGACGGAGCTGGAGTCTGGACGGACAGAAATGGAGACTTTTGGAAATGATGACGCAGACACCCGCCTTGCCACCTGATTGGGTCTTATTAGTCATGATTACCAGAAAGTGGTGAATGCAATATGGATAACAACCAAAAGTAATGCCACCACTTTCTTTAGTCAACTGGAACACAATCATATTGCTGAATATGAAGAGTGCATGGCTCAAAAACAAAAGAAAAAACAAAGAGAGAGCAGCCAAATTAATCGTTCATTACTTGTAATTGAGGCACTGAGAATCTGAAGATTTTCATGGCGCAGAAGCCAAAGAAGCAAAACATATATGAACATTAGAAAGATCCAAACTCCAAAGCTTAAATAAAGAGGGACAACATTTGTTTGGAATTCAGCTGGACAGTTAAAGTGCTTATACAACTATAACCTGAACCTTTCTGCGTCTTCTCTCTGCACAGATTCCTCTGAGCTTCAGTATCAAATATAATATTACTTCTTAAAATCTTCAAATTCACTCCAATTAGAAAATTAGCTGTGTTATGAAATTAGAATAAAATTTCATGGGGCAGTAAAACAATAGACTGTGCGTTGTTACTTTCATGTATATTTTATTTTCAACTTGTGACTGACTGTGTGGAAGGAAAAGGAAAGTAAAATAATGAATTATGGTTGATACCTACCAGCACAGGGGAGGCTTCTGCATGTTTGAAAGGGCACTTTTTTCATCCATGAATCTCTTTTTATTAATAACGGATAATAGTTTGAGAGAAATGTTTTTTTTCTTCC
The DNA here is from genome assembly GCF_002260705.1 of Seriola dumerili. Taxonomy (NCBI): domain Eukaryota; kingdom Metazoa; phylum Chordata; class Actinopteri; order Carangiformes; family Carangidae; genus Seriola; species Seriola dumerili. The sequence goes on along the minus strand of NW_019174522.1, from coordinate 1,155,295 downwards.
AGTGGCCTTGAGGGCCGATTGGCCTCATTTTGCTTTGTTATAGGTTGCAAGAAACCGCTCAAAGAAGTAAAACTACTTTTAAAACTTAAAATTAGCCCACTCAACCGACAAAATTGTTGAACACATTTTTAAGAAACAAAAGACTGTTAGACTGAATGTCATCCTGAACAACTTGTTAAAATGTGCATTTTGTTTGTGGAAATCCAGTGTCACTGTCCTGGTGCTGCCTCCCTGAATTTATCAGCAACTGCACCAATGCTATTTCTAATCCTCAGTCAGAATAAGTCCTGACCAATCACTGAGGCGGGGATCCTTTAGATCCTGCAGACACATAGCTGCATGTAAACACAGGCTAATGATGCCTGCTCGCTGCAGCAGCTTCCTTCCGAGGGATGTGAATCACACTGATTCAAAATTTAAACAGCACAAAACAAATGAAAGAGTGAAACTTTTGTTGCAGGTGGTTTCACATTCCAAGTAGACAATAAGCTAATTAGAGGCTCACATATATAATCAGCAAATAAGTATTAAAACATTGTTAGTTTGATGCGACACTTAAGATTTTCATCATAGATACCCAGCAGTTAATGCACAGAGTGTTCTCTTCTTGTAAGCTGTGACTGCAATGATTATTATGCTGGTAACACACTTAGGATACCTTGTAATGCCATTTAATCTTACTTAATGCCAATTATATATCTTATTTTTTTTTTAAATACTGCAACAAATGACAGTAAGGAATTCAGAATGGTGCACAAAATAAATCTATTTTCACTGTGATGGCTTCATTTTTCTTCAGCCATTATGCTTTGATGTTCTGCATTTATTAGATTAGATTAACTATTAATCCCACAACTGGGAAATTCACTCACCACAGCAGAAAATAAACATCTATGGAATAAACATCTATGGAAATATACATCAAAAATACACCAAATATACACCAATATACACCCAATATACACCAATAAATACAATATACACAATAAACATGATATGTACATGAAAAAGTGCAAGTATGCACATGGTCAGGAAGAGCAGGAGCTGTAGAGTCTGACAGCTGCTGCGGAACCTCTCCTCCTTACAGCGAGGGTGTAAAGGTCTGCTGCTGAAGAAGCTGCTCAGAGACCCTACAGTGTCATGCAGGGGGTGAGAGTTGTTGTTCATGATGGATGTCAGCTTAGCTAACATCCTCCTCTCACCTATAGATATATAGATTTTTCTTTACCTGGTAAAAACATCTTGAAAGTCCTGAATACATCACCCAGAGCACAGTTTCAAGCCTTGAAGCAGCCATCTGTATTCAATGCAGGTGTCCCTGTTAAGACAGTGCCTTCTGTTTCCTCTTACGATTCAGATTATGCACCATAACCCAGTTCTTGGAGGCCATCTTTGAGTTAGCACCCAGTTTGACATCATTTGGTGCAGTTTGGTAGAAACTTCTCAAGCAGAGATCTGTTTTTGTCTTGCTTTACAGAGTCCTGTCATCAGAGTCAGAGCGCTGTTCCCCATTGTGATGAAATAGAGCCAGAGGACTCGTGTGATTGGACAACTCCACTGGAATTCACACAAGAACAGAGGTAGGCTATGCATGCTCAGACACAAACATACGCACATGTAAACATGGTGGTTGACAACAACTGCAGTTTGAAATGAAAAGCTGAGCTGACCATTAAAAACAGTGGGTCTCAAGTATTGAAGAGAGATTCTGTATGTAAAACATCAACTTTTGTGAACGTTATTTACAGTCACATATTCAACATGCCAATATTTAACAAATGAACAAGTTTGCTCTGTGGCTCATTATTTGAAAAGGTGGGAACAAGACTAAAAAAACAACCTTTCAGCTCAGACAAAAAGTTTTCTGGAACATCGCTGGTTGTTTTATTATGTTTGTTTTTTTTTTTTATTTTATTTTGAATCAGTTCAAAGACAGCGGTCCTTGAACCCATTTCCCCAAATACTATTGAATGCTAACAGCATTGCTACAACAGGTACAACTGGGAAAGAAATGTGCCGCCCGACAATCAGACTGGTTGTTAATGAGCAAACAGTGGTATCACATTATCTAAAACACTTTTTTGAGGTAAAACCAGATATGAGTGAGACCAAAATATCAGTAACTGTCCCTCATTGCAACAGACAAGCGTGTACATCAGGGGTCTTAAACCTTTTTTCCTCTGAGAGATACTTTGACAAAATCATGAGTCACCTGTAGGAGACCCCTGGTGGACATCTGTAAATAAAGATGGATTTAACCTCTGTGACATCACCCACAGGTTTCTGACAATCGAGTTTGGAGCTAAGAATGAGCTGCTCTGCCGTCCGCATCTTACCATTGTCTGACTCCCCCCCCTAACTCCCTGCTATTCCAAAAATGGGCAAAGAGGTGGGGTGTGTGTGGAGCAGAAATGTCAGTGAATGCTGGTTTGTGGAAAGCGTGCGCTCACCCACCCGTTACTTAAAGCAGCACACCTTAACTCAACATAACTTTAAGCCTAATAAAATTAAATCAGGTGAGTTATATAACAATTCACCCTCCGTACAGCTGCATGAAGGAGGAAATTACGTCTAGAGACCAAAACTGTTTTTGTACCCAGCTGTAAACATGTTTATTTCTGCTGTAAAGTTGGACATTTTAACATGGGAGTCTATGGAGAGTGACTCGATGTTGGAGCCAGACTCTAGTCATTAGAGGAACTGGAGCTTTTGATTCTTCAGTGTTGGCTTCATTTGATGCTTAGTGTACATCTACAGAGAGTACAGTAGGTCATAGAACAACCAGCAAGTCGGCCCTTACACTGTGATGGATTATTTAGGTGATAATAAAGGTAATAAAGGTCTTGGCAATAGTTTAGGATTCATCAAAATGACAGTCAACATTTCAGTAATTTGACTTAATACTTATGTGAATTGAGCCTAACATAGACCAAAGCTGAAAGCCTGTACTGTATGTACAGAGGGTCAGCCTTCTGTACATACATGTTCAGTTCAGTCATTTAGCTGTAAATGCAGAACATGGTTTATCTCATGTTCTTCTTTGATGCTGCAAAACTACACAGCATATTGAACATCAACCTATACACTTTAATTACTAATTCCAGTCATAAAAACCAGATCATTTTGTAAGATACATGAATACTTTTAGTGATATTAATAATATATGATGTGAACACATCTTAATTAACCATGAAATCCTGATCATCTCCTCCGTCTCTGCTAATCTTTCATTTACAGACTCCACTCTTTTCTGTATATCTCTCCTGCTCATTTAGATTCCTTCCTGTCTGTGAATACCCTTATTGTATTTATTCTCTCCTTTTGCCACTGCTGAACAGGGAACCCACTGAGAAACAGTCTCTCAATCTGATCCAGCCCTTTGAAAACTGACCTTTTTTTATGTTTGTTATATCTGAGCACACTGCTGTGCTTTTAACTCAAACTTTATAACTAACATGTAAGTAAAGTAAAAGATGTTCCATCAAACAGTTGTGTAACCTTTTTTTCAAGTCGTTACATCACACATTATAGTTAAGAAGTGAACAGAACAGAGGGGTAAGGCCTTGTAAGGTCACACTGTTCATCTGCTGAATGGAAGGGGTGGGCCAATTGTGCTTGTCAGACTCATGTCTTTTCAAGCTTGCTTTCTCACTCTACATAACTCTTTCTCTCCCTCAAAGCACTTCACATGAGAAGCAAATGCGGCGCCTTTCAGAACCATCATTAAAAAATCATTATCATCTCTCATCTCTCCGTGACCTTTCACTCAGTAAGCTGGGCATTCATTTGGTATCAAAAAGTTCACAGCTATCTATCAGTCAGCCCATTGGACCATCTATCTGCCTGTACTTTTTTTTTTACAGAAAGCCTTCCAGAAAATATATTCTTTATGGCACCATGTGGTTCTACCAACAACCCTCTGATATGACCCATACAGGAGTGTCTCCTATGACGGCAGGCATATCGGACCACGGTTGTCATGGTTACAGTAATAAACACGTGGACTGTGCCGAAAGTAGCGTGCCTACCTACGCGGCCATGGTTACTATAATAGTGGCCATGGCTTGGTTAGGTTTAGGAAAAGATGGTGATTTGGATTAAAATAAGTACTTCCTCAACATTACAAGATCTCTGTTGTCATGGTTACAAAATAAACTAATGGTTTCACACTGGAATGGAGCAGCGCTCTCCTGTGTCATATTCATCCATCCGCCACAACCTCCTCCTGACATGGACTTTGTCTCTCTTTATACTACGTCATCTGCACTTTTCCCTTTGCTCCTGTCATAACTACTACGACCACTAGATGTCGCCTAGCAACAAAACCTAACTATGGGTCATAATAACCTGCTGCACAGATGACCGATGGGCTCGTTTTTTTTACAGGAGGACAGTATCGGTTCTACAGTTTATATGATTCATAGTTTGTCAGCTTTCAAAATGTATGAAATGTTGATGTGCAACATTTCATATTGTGATTCATCTTTTTGGCCATCTTTAGCTAAAAATGCCAGACAGTCCAACAGGTAGAGGGAAATATTTTGACATCTATCAGATACGCTATACAACAAAACTGAGTACAACCCTGTTCAATATGACAAAAATGTTAAATAATTGAAAAATACAAATACAAAAATACAAACAAATTATCTTGAAGTTGAAGTGTGGGGTATTTGATATTAGATAGACTACATTGAAAATAAGGGCCCCAAAAGTACAACCTCAATGCAACAAAAATTAACACACCTGTGACCACTGCCACAAAGGTAATTACATATGTGATTTTCAATTAAGGCTAATTGCATGATCAAGGTTATAACCAACCAAAACACAGCTGCAGTAGTGGTTAGAAGAGCCATACTACCAACAATAGAAGGCAAAGTGGCCATCTTCAAATAATTACACCATGCTCAATTCACTTTGTACGCAATGTTGCATTAAAAATCCGGCAGGTGAAACGCTTCTGACTTGGTGCAAGTATTATCTGGAAATTACAGTTTCAGTCAAATCAGACAGTGAGAAGTACATTGTATGAAGTCAACCTCTATGGGTGGTATCTAAGAAGAAAACCAGTGCTCACAAAACTGCAAGATTAAACTTTAAGACCATGAAAAAAAATTCTGATGAATATTGGCAGCAGATTATTTAATCACATGAAACTAAAATAAATTTATTATAATCACATGTGGTCCAGTATGTTTTGACGTGGATCTGGCCAGAACCACCACAGTGACTGTAGAGTGCCAGCCATGAAACAGGGAGGTGGTGTGTGCTGATATGGGGCTGCATGAGTGCTCAAGGTGTAGGGGAGATGACATTTACAGACACCCAAATACTGAAGAAAAGACGACTCGACTCCTAGTCTCAAGAAGCTCTGCAACGGAGGGGTCTTCAGACATGATAATGATCGAGGACACAAAATATTTAAAAAAAATATAAGAATGGAATCTCATTAATGAAGGTACTGACCTTTCATTATAGTTTAATTAGTAAAACATTTCTCTTTTCAAATCAATTGGCTTCAATCTACTAAAAACAGATCAAAATGGACATGATTTGTAATTACTTAAGCACAAGTTCAGATGCATGATGCAGGTGATGCAAGACCCTGTTCAGGCCTACATTGTCGGTCTGCATGTCTGCATGTCCATTTACAAAACCGCTCTAAACAGTTATTATTGATTTTTACATCCAATGTCAATGTTCAGTGCCCTTGCAAGAACTACAAATTACGGATAACATCATCTGTCTGCTTTTTTCCAAAACCATTACAATTCACTTTTAAAAAATGATAGTTAAGGCTTGCTTGGATTTAGACATAGAAACCATTTGCCTAAGGTTAGGGACACATTGTCCCCATGGTTATATGAATAACATGGTTTAAGTTGGTGAACAATTGTGGTGAGGCAGGTCATATGAAAACTGAATTGAAAGCCATGGAAACATTTACATCCAAAAAAACAAGTAATTGAGCAGAAAATAATCAATTTTATTAAAATAAATGAAAGAATTTATTAAATCAAGCATTAAAATAAATGAAATAATTTATTTTAGTACTGATGATTTTAATGTACATTGGTCTTTTCAGCATCATACAGTTCATACAGAATGTAAAACATGAGCATGGTGCTATTTATATAGCAAGTATTATTGCTTTAAACGTTTCTTTAAAGCATCATTGTCATATGCCATTGTGTGTATCTGGATATCCCGATTTGTTACATGTGCTTTTATTATGTCTTCTCAGTCCCATTCTGTCTCCATTCATTTCTCAGTCTATCATGTTGTCATCTGGCTGCCATGTTCTTTAACATCATCCATCAGCCACTGCTGGGCAATTAGTGCAACTATTAACCTATACAATGAGTATTGATTGATCTCTTGCCACTCACCCTGAAAAGCTCATATTTCTCGTCATGCCACTCCGTCGCTCATTCTGTTCTAATCAAAATGATTAATCAAGTATACTGGATAATTAACCTATTCAGATTATATTGATTGATTCATTTAGGAGTGTCTCAATTTTTGGCATGTTTGGGTGACTGAAGGCTGTTCTCTTTCCACTGTGGTGCACTGTTCCTTTCTTATTTAGTCATTTTATTAATACATACATCATCAGGCCTGATTGCTTAGTGTTGTACTAATTTCCCAATAAATCACTCCAGTATTGGCCTTTTATTAAATAGTAATGTAAGGTCACAATGAATATTAAATAATATGATGGCTGCAGTTTTATTGTTTTATTGAGGCATTATTTTATCATCATGGTTTGTTTTATGGAAAAACACGAGACTCACCAGTCATACAGCAACTTTGAGTTTTGTTTGGCAACTGATGAATAACTGTATTAGAAACAAGACATCATTAAAGGGGCTATTTGTAAGTTTACTATTGCTACAATAGCGTTAGCATTAATGGTTGTTTACTTACCAGTCTTGCCAAGAGCTTCAACCATCATTGCATTTACAGTACAAGAGATAATAATACATCCGGACACTACAGTGACTTGGTATTGGAAAGTGACATGATAATCTGTCCTCTTTGGCCTGTTTGAATGTTGTCCTTTTCTTCTCTGTGTCAGAATATGTAAAACATACAGTTCTCTACACATAGTGTGATAAATCAGAGCTCTGACGATTCTAGTTTTGGATATTGTTTAAAAGCTTGAATTGCTTATCTCACACTTTTTTTTTTTTTTGCTTTTTTTTTCGTGACAGTTTGCCATATATGAATCACTTCCTGGAAGCCATACCTTTTTATGAACACTTCTATTGCTGTGTTATTATCTTTCCGTCTGTAGATGCACTGTAGGGTTGCTTCCCTTCATTAACTGTAGAATGTACAACTCACCTTATCAATGCTTATGTTGGACAGCTTAAAGAGCACAGGAGCCGCTCATGTAATAGGTCATGATTATTTGGTATATTTTGTTGTCAACAAAAAAGTTCACCCTCTCGGGGGCCCCTAACTGAAATTTGACAATTGAATACAGTGGTCCCAGCATTTCCATTAACATACTGTATCCTACAGTAATGCTTTTTTAAATACTGCATTCGGCTGCTTCTGGCTGAGACTTGGCCTACTTCTCTCTCAGCTCAGTGGCTGTGGATACTTGAGGACAGGGGGAACTAGAAAAAAAAAATCTAAACACACAGATACATACATCATATTATATACTGAGATTCCAATATTTGTTATTTTTGCACAGCGTTTCTATTAACATTTTAATCTCTTCAGCAAAAATTGGCTGGTTTCATGCAAGGAAATTAAACGGTTAGGCCTGAATAAAATCACCTCTTTTCCATTTAAAATTTTCTAACTAATAGTTTCATGGATTACGTCTGGAAAGTTCCCACACAAATAAGATTCAATACCCGTTCCAAAAATGATCTTGAGCCCAAGGATGACGGTGTTTATTTACTAAAATCAGTAAATACACAAACCAAAAAAGAAAAAAAAAGAATTAGTAAGACTCCCTGGGGTAGAACACAATATAAAGCACTGATCCCAGTCTCACTGGAGCCTCTCTTTCTAAAAATGCTTCTACTGTAAGACTTGCAGGGTAAAGAGTGTGGCCCAGATGGCTGATATTTATGTTCATGTACGATAAATGGAATGATGAATGCCACTTTTATCTGCTGTCTTGGCATGTGTTTTCCAACAAGATGATGAATGGCTGGCATTAGACGGCTTTCTTAAAAGGCCTCTCTAGGAGAATCCATTGGCTCCGATAGTGAAATCATCACTCTAAAAAAAAAGGAGTCCTGCAGAGAGCGGGAGGGTAATGGTCTTTTATTCAACCATCGCTGTTTGAAGGGCTTTCCTCATCATATTCACTGTTCAAATAAATGTTGTTTTGTGGCTTTATGGTGTAATAAATGACAACTCCTGTATCTCCACAAGCAATATATGATGAACAAACACTTTAAAAGCTCTGACTCCCTCAGTCGGGGGTACTGTATACCTCCCCTGAGTAATTGCAATTTAAGAAAAAATTGTGCATAACCTTCTCTTAGACAGAGCTGGAAATATATGTTCCTCCAGAACTAATTCACCCATATCTGTTTTACGAGTTATGTGTATATTAAAGGCCTGTTCTCAACACGAGTCAATGACCACTCAGTCACCATCCAATACTGAATCTCCATATATGAAATATATGTACATATAAAAACATATGATGGAACATTATATATAAAACCTATTACAAATTGGAACAATTTCATATATTGACATATATGTCATCCGATAGAAATATGTATGTTTACATATGTATGCTTATACTGTAGAGACGTGATAATAATGTATCCCCTTCCCCTTCCTCCTATGATTATTTGATCATATTTATGTAAATAAATTTGTCATGAATTTATTACAGTTTAAAGGATAAGGCTTTTCTGTTTCTTGTTTTTTTTTCACTAAATCCCATGAAAAGATCATCACCAACAACGTGTTGGTTCATCAATCAATAGTTGCTCTGAAGCACTGACTCACGCCCCATTTGTTCCTATTGATGTTGGAAATCTTTAAAAGTTGTTCATAATTACATACATTTCAATAATTTACTAAAACAGCTGGCCACTGTGGCTTTTGCAACAGTTACTCAAACAGGAGGAAACAGTACATTTTGCTGGGGAGTGTTCTCAGCTGTGGATTTACACATTTGGTGCTGGCAGCAGGACAGTGTATGTGGGACTGAGTCAAAACAAACTACAGTGTGTGTGCTGATGTTAATGAAAGAACATGTCACCCAGTGCATCAGTGTGTGTCACTGATGTGTTTTTTAACAGCTTTTGGGCAACAGTCAAGCTCTTTGGCACAGAGGAGGAAGATAAATCAGGCTTTCACAACACAGACGTTACTCGTTAGTCAGACACATTCATCACTGGTCTTAATCTTTTCATGGGATTTGACAACATCAAGAAAATTATTGAATATTGCAAGCCTCATCCTTTAAGAGCAATCATGAATTCCAGAATTCATACAATATCAATATCTTTCCAACCATTAACTCAAGTTGTACACATTATAAAATCCCCCCAAAATCTCATTAAACTTTTTTTTTTTTTTCTGTGAAAAGAGCTGCTTTTTTTGGACTTCTGGAACTTTGTGATGTCACAACAAAGCAGTCACCAAACCCCACCCAATCCAACCTTGCAGGATTTGGTTTCTCTGAGTGTTTACCTGAAATCTGCTATAGTTTTATTAGATCACAATATGGCCAAGTGCAATATCCAAATCGGAGAAGCTGCAATGTTTTTGAAAAAGGTAAAGGTCACAACATTGTGGTGCATCGTCACCACGATGCATCATCACCACGGCACCACAATGTTGTGGTTCTACAGAGATACTCAATACTCAAATCATATTCTCCAGACATAAAGGAACATGTTTGTTTGGTACAAGACCAACAAAAATCACATCATCATCATTTTTATTCGATCATTCAGAAAGCCAATCAGAAGAGAAACTCAGAGCCTCCTGTCTTCTGATTGGCTCACCGACCTGTTGTTACTAGAGCTCCAGAGAGAAGCCTGAGAGAGGAGACGTAAAACTACATTGAGATGCTTTTTGGTTCTTAAAACCACAAATATATCTTTTTATGGATCAACACTTCAAATGAAAATAGGAGAAGAGAAAATGTGGAGCTTTAAAGTTAGATGAAATTATGAGGGTTTTTTTAGGGTTTTAGTTCAGCGTTTCTTTGAGGAACTCTCAGTGGAGAGTTTCAGTGAGCTGTGAATTCCACACTGACAACAGTTAAATCTGAAGAAACCAGACACAATACAAACACATTAATGTCAGCTTCAGATAAACAACAACGTCTGGCAAAGAAAAGAAAAAAAGTCAAAGGCAGCTCAGGTGAATCTTAGTCAAACACTGATGGTAAAAGTGCACAGAAAAGTTGTTGCCTGTTGTGCATCTTTTCCTCTTCAGCATCTCCCGTGCTCAGGTCAATTTATACGAAAAGGAGTTTTACGCGCTAGTCAGAAGTTACTCTCATCGGCGCCTCTCTGTCGTGCTCCACCAAACCATGCACTTACCAAAAGCCCACTGGTAAAGAGGCATTCAGCCCCATATCTCCCCAACTTCCCCCCTTAATTAGGTGATCAATTATTAACACACCAATAAACTTCCTGAATAAGTAATGGCGTTAAGGCTTATCTGGGGTTTCAAGCCCACTGCCCAGACATTTGGTCAAATATTTGTTGTTGGTGTCTGTCGAGAAAACTGTCTTGTTTATTGGCTGAAACATTGAGGTAATTTTAATTTTGATCTTGTCATTTACTTTAGCTGAGGGAACAATGTTATTGAATTAGATTTAGGGCTGGTTTGTCACCAACAAACTGACAGAAAAACAAGAAAAGACATGTGGGCGTTTAAAGACTGGAAGTTTGGAATTGGTGAGTGATCCTGTTTTCTCTCTGGCCTTTGAGCTTTTTCAGTTGATTTTCTGCAGAACCTTTAATGTCTTTTATTAAATTCCAGGTATTAAGAATTTTCAGGACTGCTAGCTTTATTAGTTGATAACAGGATGCACTGTTTGAGGATAAGCTGAAAGGCTTGGTGATGGTCACTATGACAAATAGAGACCATGAGAGGTCCTTGCTGCATCACTAACAACAGTAAGGCCCAGACTGTAACCTCCAGTCAAAAGGAGACTCTCGTCATTAAAAGCTAAAGTACGCTGTTGAGGTTTTTAATTTCCCTCTGAGTTGATGGACAAAACTGAATGGGCTTCAGCAGACTTAAATGTTGATTTTTAATGTTCCGTATCTTGTAACAAGAAACTGGTGTCTTTGGTCTGTGTGAAAGATTACTGTGAGTTTTCGATAGGGGCAATAGTTCCTGTTTGCCCTTGCACTACTGAGCACTGCAGATCTATTATTGTAACTCTGTGTGTAGGTCTGTACGTGTGCATCTCTGTCTCTAATTAAGTGAGATATCTCTGCACAAAGGAATTGGATGTTAGTCGTGTTAATACAGACATTTTCTGCATACAGTTAGTAATTATAGTTTTGGGTGAATTTATTTTGAAAGGGTTCTCCAGATTTAATTGTTAAAGGACCATAAACTGTAAACACTTGAAAACACTGAAGTACTATTAGAAATGTCTTTTGTCACTGTTATTGCAGGAGGTTGTTTGGTTATATGAGTTTTCTGTTGTGAGGCAAAAACAGCTGTATACCTCCCCTGTCTCCTCCCATCAGCTCAAAACTAAAATATCCTGAGATGAAAATGGCAATAGATGAAGAACTGTATATGCATAAACAAGGTGCTGACAGAACAGTACAGCTGTCAGTGTTTCTGAGTGTGTTGAAACCAGTCAGGGCATTTTTATTCATTCAAAACTAAATGAAAGCTGGAAGTATGAGAACTGTATTGTGTTCATACAGCACAAAAAGATACAATATAAAAAGGAAAATATAAAAATGTTAGTGTCTTACCAAAACGTTTGATGTGAGAGGATGAGTTTAACTTAACAGTCAATATTTATATACAAACATTATCCAATAAATAATTGTAAAATGATACATTATTATGTTGAGTGCCAACGTGATCTGCACTTAACCAGGAATCTCCAGGTTACAAATGAACTTTTGTTTTAGAGTAAATCTTAGAGAATAAAATATTTCATTAGTTACAAGAAAGAAGAAAGAAAAGTTGATCGCAAGGAGACAATATTTGACAATTGTGTGTTAATTAGTATTATTATAAGGTTAGTTTCGAACAAAATCACTTTTGAGAGCTATGGCCAAGATGGTAAAGGCCTTAAAGGTCCTTATTCTTCAATAATCATTTTATTTTCTCAAAGCTAGTAAAATGGAGCATTTCTTTGCAAATTCATTCATTCATTGCAAAACATAAACAATACTTTAATAGTTTTTAACCAGTTTTCTGTGTGAATCACATGCGATGAGTGGATGGAAGCTGCAGTCTAACTTTTTATTACAGTCCATATTTACTGTATTTACTTTTTAACATATCACAAACCATCATGAAACTATAAGCTGGTGTTTATGCAAAGACAGAGGTAAAGATTGAATTCTAAATAGGAACGATAAAAATAAATAAATACGTAAAAGCACAGGTACAAAAGAGAGCCTTCCTTTTGTTTGTTTTTTCCTCTGAAAATACAGTTTTACCCGATTCTCATCAGTGTTTACTCTCTGTTCTGCACAGAAACTGGGAGATTTGAGTTTGTTGTGTCACTGGTGGGCGTGCGGTAGGCTGCCCCCTCTCCTCCACACTCGGCCAAAAAACTGCCTCATTTGCAAGAAAAGGAGGGAAAACCCTGATCACATAATAAATAACCATAATTTTGTTCAGAAAGGAAATAAATTAGTCCGATCGCACTGCATGAAAAACAACTTGCTTACAGTGCGAGGCTTTGAAGCCAAACTGTAGAAATGTGGGACTTTGTTTTCATCTCTGCGGCCTTTCTCTTTTCTTTTCTTACCACTCTCTTTTCCTCAGTCTCTGTCTGCTGTTTCAAGGTCCATAAAAAAAAAACAAAAAAACTAAAATGTCCTCTGGGGCACATCGGGAGCCTTTTGAAAACGTCTGTAGTCTTTTCGTTTGAATGTAAAGGCAAAAAAAAAAAAGGAAGACTAACCTATCCCGTACATTAACTACCACGCTGCCTTTTGGGATCTTTGAATATTCATAGTGTGCTAAAATTTGGACAAAAAAAAGAAACAACAGCATTGACTGTTTTGTCAAAAGCTTAAAACAACCTACTGTGTCCCACCACCAGCAGTCCGACCAAATTTAGCCTCACCTTAACCAACCCTCACCCCTCCCTAAACTTCCCTGAGCGGTCTGAAGCATAGAGGTGGCAGAGCAGGAAACACCCACGCGGATCATTTTGGGAAACAGTTGTGTGTTTGGGAGACACTGACGAGTGACCTATTTTGTCGAGGAGTTATGAGAATTTGCTCGACAAGGTGCTTCAGAGGAGCGGGTGAATGTGGCTCGGGTGTGATTTGTACAACAGCAGCCTGTGAGGAGAATCTCTTTCACTTTGCATTTGTCATCAGGTTGACTTGTTCATTTGAGAGAGCAGCTCCATCTGCCTCAGCCATCACAGCTCTTTCATCTGGCTCACGCTGAGCCGTAATAACTTCCTTTTGTTCATTTCGTATTTTTCTTTCAAGATGTCTCCTCTCTCCATTCACACTTTTCCCGCTCTCTCCTTTCTGCAACCTTTTCTTTCCCTTTCTCCACTTCTTCTCTCCTCTCTGATTCTGCTGTTTTTTTTTTCAGTGTTTTGTTTCTTATTTCTTTCTCTTTCTCTCCCTGTTCTTTCCTTTGTCTTCATCAAAGAGCCTCTTGTTGTAAGCCGGTGTTGTAACTCATATCTACAGCATTCTGACTGTATTTCAGTGTAATGGTATTGTAAGCGTTTGCAGTACAGTTTCTACCCCATTATAATAGTAGTTCACAGTAATTTCTTTTATATAAAAAAAAAATCACGAAGACAGACACAATTATTACAAAATTAATAAAAAAAAATATTTAATTAAAAAATACATATGTAACATAAAAAACATTGTCATATTATACAAAAATGAAAAAAAAGACATTTCATACAATAATTAAACAATACATTGAAAATAATAAAAATGTATATGAATGAGAACAAAACTAATTTAATGATTTCTATTTGAAGAGCATTTATCATCAGATTTGTATTACTATTAATACTATATACATAAACAAATGTTAATATAAATTGCTGTTAAAATAAAGTTATTATACTACGGTAGACTATTAGTACGATATTACTATAGAGCACAGGTACTATACAGCACGAGTAGTTGTCAGATACATTTTGATGTGACACTAATTATTGTGTTGACTCTGCATTCCAGCATATAGTATCTAACCAATGAGCTGTACAGTGTTAGGAGCATGGATGCATGGAACTTTATCTTCAATTGTTGATTCAGTCAATTCAATCAAAACTCAATACGCCGGATTACAATGACAACAAAATGCTAAATACTGCAATCAAAGAAATATGTTTTTGTAGTTTCTCAACTCACATTGTCAGTTTTTTTTTTTTTTATAACAAATACAAAAAGTCCATGAGATCCTCGAGGCACATGTATAGAATGATCCAAGACTCTGGTGTACCTACCATTGTAAACACAAGAATTTTCATTAACATAAAGATTAATAAACCGCTACCTGAAACTCAGACCCAGATGCTCTTTTAAAACAAAACCGCAGAGATGAAAATTAAGTCCCACATCTCTACATTTTGGCTCCACAGCCTGCTGACCGTCCACTTTGTGGCCGAGAGGAATACACAATTCCCTGAAATACACAAATATAAACGGATGTCAGCATCGATGCTGCTCCCTGATTGCTCCCTCTGGCACGATGATCTTAATGATATCCTGTAGTGTGTGTGTGATGCGGCATTAAACCGTGAGCATGTTTAAGATTAGAGAAAACAACATATCTGAAGTTTCTCCTTTTGATGCAACCTGATTTCAAAATGGGTGAGGATGTTTTAGAGGTAACCGCTGAAAGACTTTACAAGTTGTGTAAGATTAAATTCTGTTGCTCAAATTGCACACTGGATTTTTGTCGGGTGGAGAGTTCCCACATGGCTATGTAATATGTGTACATATATGAAGTATATGTGTTTATGAAATAAACACATATATGTAAAAAACTACATATCAAACCTGTAAGAAATTGTAACAGTTTGAGATATTGATATACAGTATATGCCTGGCAAATGCTAATATGTATATGTATATGTGCTTACATTGTAGTGTATATATGTATTATTTACATATATATATATATATATATATATGCATCCTAAAGCCTATCAATATATGGTGATATTATTCATATAAATACTATATAAATACAAAATACAGAATGGTAAGAATTAATTAAGAAAAACATATATATATATTATAAACTACTTTATAACTTTGTATATTAAAAGTTATAAAGCATGTTGTTTAAATAAACTTGCATTTATAAACTGAATATATATTACGCAACATTTATATCATATAAAAGTTCATCGTGCAGTTGCATATTTTTGATATACAGATTTTACTATGGGTATTTCATATATATAATAAACTTAGATCTTTATATATCCAGAGGATGTATATATGTAATAATAATATATCACCCTAAAGGCAACTATATGGCAACATCACTGTTAATATAAGGACATATATGTCATATATATATTTCCATATGGGACAGCTTCAGGAGAGGAGGGAGGGAGGGTGAAAGAGGGAAAAAGCTCACCGCTGTCTCTAAACCCAAATATTACAATGAAAAATTAAAAGCTCACCATATCCGGGGTGTTTCTGGGATAATCATCCTTAATGCAGGACAGAAATGATGAGCGAGGCTGCTGAACCGAGAGCTCTGCCAGGGGCTGCACTCTTGAATTGGCTATATTAGAAGTCCGACGCTCAGTCCACACACTGTAATTACATGTCGGCTCACAAAACAGCACATGAAAGCTGCTCATGAATCATGGGACATAAACAACCTGCACATGTCCAGATCAGTCATCTTACACACATTATTGACAGCAACTGACCAGGCAGAGCTGCACACATATTCATCACTGACGCATTTGGATTTGTTTTTTTTTTTTTTGTTATTAATGTAAAACCAGTCAGTAACCGTCCTCTGCCTCAGTGTTTAAACAATGATGAAAAATAAAAAAGCAGTAAGCAGGTTGGCAGAGTTGTGGGACTGAACTGAGAGCAGTTAGCTGGGGAGGGAAGCAGACGTGAACCACAGTGCACCACTAGGCTGATCAACACAACACAGCACTATCCATCTCTCTCCCTCTTGCTCTCTCTCTCTTTCTCTTTCTCTCTCTCCCTCCTTCTCTTTCATTGTCTTTCTGATTTTTTTCTTTTTTTCACATTGAGCCACCAGCCTAATTTGTGTAGCGGCCCCCCAGGAAAAGTCGCGGCTCTTCGGATGGGCCACTCCACCACTAGACCCAGTAACACATTTTTATGTCCTGCACACAAAATCAGCCCTGACATGAAATATACAACCAGGATCAGGAAATTTCTCCCTGGCTGTCCTCCCAAAAAAAAGTATGTAGAAGGCTGGAGACCGTGCGGTACACTAATAAGCATCAGGTCATCTAGACTGTGTTGTAACACATCCAAACTCTCATTTACATAACTGTGTGTTTTTGTTGTTGTTGTCAGACTACTGAACAAGGAAGAAATAATTGGAGCTCAAACGTCATAATGTCATTCCCAAGCTGCGCGGTGGCACACAGCCATTAAACCTCTGTTCCGTCCTCCTCTGTGGTCACCTGTACTGTGCTCTGATGCAGCCAAACTCACCATGTAGGTGTTATTACTTACAATTGTTTCTGTTTTGGGCGTCAGACATAAAAACGGATTTGGTTTCACTATATATAATGAAGTTACTGGTGAAATCTATAGGCCATTTTATGACAAGTCGATATAAATGCAGGTTAATGCTGCAGCTCTGGGATATATCAGCACTGTGTGAAGTACTATGATAACTGAAAATATGATGATATGAAACATATTTTTTTTAACATGTTAACTAATGTTAGTAAGCAAATGTTCGGTCCAGGTGCGGGTTTGATGTGACAACAGCGATGAATGTGGAAATATAGTGACATTTTAAAGTGTTACCTCAGCTCTCTGATCAGTTCTTGGTGTTAAGTCGTGGAAAAAATTCTGTTGTGGTTTAATTCATAAATCCCAGGCAGATCTGTGGTTGTGTGTGAGTCACATCCAGTGCTTTATCTAGCCTCCCTACTGATGTAAACTGTGATGTCAAAACGCATCAAGAAAAAACTGTCCGACAAAAATATAAAGAAAGAATTCTTTTTATTGTAAATTTAAAAAAAAAAAAGAACATTGAACACCAACAATTACACTAAATAATGTGAGAAATAGAAAGTAAAAAAATAGAAATAAATAACTGTATTTGAAAATGATTCAGTGTAATTTACAGTTGTATATCGGAAAAAATAATTTGCAGTATTATACTGGATGAAATATAATTAGAAGTTACAGAAAATGTCCCTTTTGATTTAATCTTTTACTCCTCTTTGCACTTCACTCATTATCCATCACATCTTTTTTTTTCTGTTTGTCATTAATCCACGTTATTGCTTTATTGCCTCTTTCTTCTTTCTTAGCCATTAATAAGAAGGACTGTACAGAACTGTCAAAGTCAGTACTGACACCAGGTCCAGTATCAGGGCTCTGGTTTGGTTTGGCTGCTTTTAATTTTACCCTTTGATAGTTTATGATTTTTAGCAATCATTCAGTATGTGACTTTGCTGGGTTTGTCTCTGTGAAATCAGCCGGAGGTTCACTGACACAACAAGCAGCGTTGGCATTTTGAAGTCATTAGGAGTAATTTCATAATCAATAAAACACTTTTCATAAAAAAGAGACTTGCCCACAAGTGACGAACCTCAAATTGATTCAGATCACTGACAGCTGTTGCTGTTCCTCTAATAACATTGCAGTTCATCGTATAAATCCATAGTAAATGTCAAGTGAATGTCACATTCTCTTTTTCTGTATTTGCATGTCTTTCTCGCTGTGTTTCAATTCAGTGACATTTAGCTTGACTGTTTAAAGATAAAAAAAACACTTAATAAAACAAGATAGACAGGTATATTAGACTTCACACCTTTTAAAGGCATTTGTGTTTACTGATACATAAAACATAACAAACAATTCACTGCTCTTTAAAATACATTTCACCATCTCATAGAGAGTCGACTTTAATTCCACTGATCAATACAGTTGCATTTATATATAAATGTGTCTTGAAATATGGTTAGATCTTCAGCTAAGTTACAATTATGAACAAACACAATCTATTTAACTGATAACACACAAATCATTATCATTGAAACATTCACAGTGTAGGCTGGAAAAAAGTATGTGTACCTCTGGGCTTATGACATCCACAAATCCGTACTACCAAGTAACTTCAGGTTTAACCCTGGGTTCTCAGGGCTATGACAGTGGTTATTTTTTTGTCTTGTCTGCTTTATTTGTATGGTGACTGTAGAGATAGACGGGAAAGTCAGGGGTCAGGGGAGAGAGAGGAAATAACATGCAGCAAAGGGCCACGGGTCGGACTCAAACCCGGGCTGCTGCAGTTAGGACTCAGGAGACTGTCCTCCTGTAAGAAACAAGCCCATAGTCCGTCTGTGCATCAGGTTATTATGACCCTTAGTTAGGTTTTGTTGCTAGGCGACATCTAGTGCTCGTAGTAATGATGACAGGAGCAAAGGGGAAAGTGCGGTGACGTAGTATAGAGAGAGACAAAGTCCACGTCAGGAGGAGGTTGTGGTGGATGGATGAATGTGATACAGGAGAGCGCTGTTCCATTCCCATGTGGAAGTAACTGTTTATGTTGTTTCTATTATCCATGACCGTTCGACAAAGGTTACCATGTTGTTATTATTGTAACCATGGCAACAACGATCGTCTAACATTGACTAAGAACTTATTTTAACCCAAATCACCATCTTTTCCTAAACCCAACCCAGCCATGACCATTATTATAGTAACCATGGCAGCAAAGGTAGGTATGCCTTTCTCGATACAATTGGGTTGTTTATTGTTGTAACCATGACAACCCAGGCCTTGAATGCCTGCCGCCGTAGGGCGCTATTGCAGGAGACACTCCTATGGGTGGTATCAGAGGGTTGATGGTTGTTCAGGTTGAAGGAGGAGCTGTAGCTGGAGTCTGTCTGGTTCATCTCTGCCATGATGAGTTGTTTCCCTGTACGGCAGCAAAGCCATCAGTTACTTACCTGGTTTAACTGCCCACAGCTCCAACTCTTTCAGTCATTCTAATAGTCTGAGTGAAGTGAAAACAAAATGACAATTCAGTCTGACTAGTCAGACAACTCTTGCAGGTTAGACTGGGCTCACTAGACACTTTTACTGGACACACAATATGCAGATACAAATACAACACAGTCTAATGCAGCACTGTCATACAATAACAGGAAACACACGAGCTGGCTGTCACTCTATCCATAGAGAACACCTGCAGATATAATTTACAGAAATAGACACTGTCTCTTTTGTTTTGAAATAAAATAGAACAATACACATTCATCAATATGCATGATGTGCTATAGGAGCATTCACTTTATTTCAGTAATAAACTATCAAAACAAGCCAACTAAAGGAAGCAACCATAACCAGCACATCTGACAGCACAGCAACAATAAAACCTCAATCTCTGATTTAATTATTAAACTGTAAACCTTGATCTATATGTGTTTGCATCATTGTGTGTCTGTGTGTTCATGAACATTTATGTTCTCATGACTGGGGTTCAGTATAATTTAGTGATGTTCTCCGCAGAGTTTTCCCTCTGCTAATGAGCTTCATTTAGCAAACACACAAACAACAAATTGGTTGTGATTCCCACCTTATTACCTGACTTCAGACAAATCGCTCCATGCAAACTATCTCATTTGTTTGCTTTGACAAATTCAAATTGAGAACAGCCTCTTTTAATACGCCCTGGCCGAGCGGGATTGGTTAAGGGCCTCTATTCAATTATGAAAGTTTTCACATTGGTAATTAGTCAGGGCTGTAACGTATTGTTTTATGGCCTTGATTGTGCGTTGAGGTGGGAATGAGATGTTTTTAATGTGCGCACTGAGAGGATTTTGTTTGTTAATGCACTTATGTCTGTAATGAAGCTATGCAATCTAAAAAGTAAAGTGGATGACAAAGAGTCTCTCTCTCTCTCACACACACATACACACACACACACACACACACACACACACACACACACACACACACACACACACACACACACACACAGGCACACACACAAATCACTGTAGACTTGTTGTAGGCTGGACCTGGGTGGACACGAGAAGTCTGCTGTGATGTTAGCATTAATGTAAAATCTGAGAATTTTGCTTCACGCAGAAGGAATGTTTAGAAGAACTCATGCAGGTACAGTATTAACACAAAGGTTTCAGCTGATCACAGCTTTTCTGCAGTAACTGCGCGGGATTGACCTATCCACCTCGCTGACAGTCTAAACACAGAGTCAGTGTTATCCAGCGTAAACAGTCTGCTTGATAGAACTGTATTACAAGTAAATATACAAGTGAGCTAGAGACCATCTTGTGATGAGATCACACGTGTTGTAACATGTTGTCATTCTTACCGGTCGGACCACACTCCTCTTTTAAAACTCGGCCTTCATTTTGATCTGAACTACACACATGTAAAATTTCATGACTGCATTTTGTACAGTTGTGTTGACGAAGTGTGTCCACAGAGACACGGACAGATAAACCTGCCAAAGTCCTCAAAACAACCTCAGTGGTAATTCGCATGACATCAGGTGTTCCACACACACACACACACACACACACACACACAGATTCACAGGCTGAAAACAATACCAACCAAATTCTCGTGGCTGGTAATTAATTTGAGAGTTTTTAGTTTTTAGTTTTTGTTTGTCTTCTGTTTTTCCCAAATAAAGGAAATGCTTAAATATATTGCAAATTGTTCCATCACAAGAAATTAAAACAGGTGATATTTTCTTTTTGTCGCAGCCCAAAGGAGAAAAAAATAGATGAAAAATATAGACATATTAATATTTGAAATTATGAAATGCAATTAAAGGTCTTTCAAATATGGGAGGTGCTGTTCATTGTTGTCTAATTGCCGGAATTGTATGTCTGAAGTTATTTAACTACAAATCAGTGAAACAATGACATTACTGGCCTTCAAAAAGCAGGTTGTATCTGAAGTGTGTATTTTCAGCCGCGCACACACATGCATCCACATTAAACCCAAAGACTGATTAAAGCATTAAATCACATTCCTTTAACCAGCTGTAACTGGAATTGGAACTAAACTGCTCAAACTCTTTCATATTTGCTTTAGTGGTTGTTAGTTTTCCTTCTGAATCCAGATGATATCAGAGAGGACATAAAAAATTAGCTTGAAATTCTATTCTCACATTTTAATTAATTGTTTAATTAAGACACTAAATAATTTGACAGAAATTTATAAGATCAAAGGATGAAAAGGATACAGCAATGATTTAAAATAAATAATCTAGAAAAAAGAAAATGAAGAAAGAAAAAGTTGAAGAAGGAGTACGTCTTCAGTTTTTAACAATAAATATAGAAATACACCCTAATTCAAAGATCGTGTCTGGATCAGAGCCAAAGTGTTAATGAGTGATTAAAAATAAAACCAGAAAACAGACAAAATGGGATAAAAAGAAAAAAGGAGCTTTTTGTGGTTTTGACATCCCACACTTCACCGAGTAGTTAGTCCTTTTCTTTTTTTGTGTTTTTATCAGTTTTTTTGTGTGTGTGTATCACCTTCTCTTCGTGTTTGCTCTTCCACAGTAAACCTTCCCTTGTTAAACACTACAATAGCTGCACTGTAATCAACTTGAAATACAGGCAAAATTACAAAGCTCCTGTTATGAGAAACTGTGATGTTCAATAAAGTTCATGAAAGTATCTAACTTTATAACGTGCGGGGGTCCATAAGTCTCTTGGACTCTCTCTCTGCTTATTCAAGCATTGACGTTATGAAGTGAAAAAATTTTGAATTTTCTTGAATGAAGTCACATTTGATTTTTAATGACTTTTAATTTTCATTAATATCATTTTCATTTCTTCCAGCTGGCAGTTTTAAGCGTCAGTTTCTGTAAGCAGGTCAAAATTAGCCAATTATTTAAAATATGAGGATAATAATAATCAGATGGATGGGGGAAAAACTATTACTACTATTATTGCTACTTATTTCTATAAGACTTTTATGATTCATCTGAAAGTTGAAGGATTTCTGTGACTTTGTCTTTTCATCTGTTCTCCTCACATTTGACTTATTGCACTTGTAAATGCCGACACACTACGTCTCCCGCTGTCTCTCCCTTTTTGACAATCGCAATTAGTCCTCATGGCTCATTACCAGCAACCCCTCCGTAATCAGCCGCCCCAAAACACAGAGGAGAGAGTGGGTGAAAATAGAGAGAAAAGAAAGGGGGGTACAACCAGCAAATGTGTTGATGAGGTCCATTTAAAAACTGCTACCCCATGCTGGCGTTTAAACCCGTTGTACCCGCAAACCCTTTGACTTTTCCACAATTATAATTACTTTTAGTGTGCAATGTTTTTCAAGTGCCGCTGACCCTTGTGTTTTATTGAATGCCCCGCTAACAATGCACCGAGCAGCTTAATCGGCCAATTATTAACCAGACAGAGGTGAAGGGTGATGAAGGAATCAAGGAGGAGTTAGTTTAGGGAGGAGGAGGATGAAGAGTGTGTGTGTGTGTGTATCGGGAGGGATTGGAGAAGATTTCTTTGTCTCAGCAAGTAGTCTTATCCAGATCAGAGTTTGTTACTGTTAGGCAAAGGGACGGCCATAAGGCTCCACAAAGTTCCATAGTGAGTAGTACAATATATGTGAAGATAATGAACCACCTCCACTGCTGCTGCTATAAAACTGAGGCTAAAACCCAAAAGCCCTGCTAATGGCCTGTAAGGGTTCAGTGTTCATTACAACGCACAAGAGTCCTGAACAAACTGGACCACTGACAATTCTTCTATTCTTAGAGCCTTGTGGGGCCAAAACTGTAATGTCAAAATGTAATTAATAGAGGGCCATGGGGTCATAAAAATTAAAAGGGTTTATCTCCTTCAAAAAAAAAAAAAATCTGCTCAGCAAATTTCATAGCAAAGTTAACATTTTGGCCAGAGGGTAGGGTGAGAGGAAAGCTAATGAAGTGTGTAAATTGGAAGGGCTTCGTCCTCTGGAGAGTATGAAGTAACTGTCATGGCTACCCATGAGTCATAGTTTTATTTGTGGAAAGTGGAAACATTTGACCTGCAGGAAATTCTGTATATGGGATTGTTACAAGTCATCCTCTGGGGACCATGACTATCCAGCAATCCAGACAGTGCTTGTTGAAATATTTAGCTCTCCACCTGTCGGACCAAGTTGGGTTCCCAGTGCAGCTGCCTTGTATCACTTTATCTGAAACAGCATTTAGATGTTTACAGTTCATCATTCTAAAGCATTTCTGTTATAATGCTCATGATTTTGATTCGTGTATTTGAGCTCATTCTGAAAGAATCCAGGTTTACCCGACAGCACAGATTTCCTAACAACATGATACTGGATGAAGTCTGTTTTGGACTGGCAGTAAGGGTCATGTTAAAGTTACTGTGTTAATGCTTGTGTGATGAGAGCGGTGCAGAGATACTCTGTCCACTCTGGCTTGGACTGACTTCAACTTTTATATATCCCTCTTTCTGGCTCCGGACCACACAACAGTGGTGATAGCTAGACCCACCGTCAGGAGGGGTCAAAGGGCACAGACGACCCAGGCCCAACGCCCTGGGGTGGCTCATACAAAGGTCATGCAAAGGTCTATGTTTGACCCTTAAATGGGATCAAGTACGACAATTTACTTAGGAAGGATTGTTGTTGGCTTTTCCACCTCAGAGCAGATGCTAGTTAATGTTGACTGCTCCTGCAAGTGGATAACATTTATGTTACTTCTTTAACTGTGATGCTGAATGTTTGATCCTTCAAGAAGATCACAGGGTGCTGGACCAGAGTTATTAACAAAACAGAAAGAGAACAAGTACCTGGCATTTAAAATATCTGCAGTGGAGCACCTAAGGTTTTGTATTCCACATAAGCAAATGGAGCAAATGCGTCCCCATTATTCATTTGGGGGTGGTGGGTGTGGGTGTGTGAGTGTGTGTGTGTGTGTGTGTGTGTGTGTGTGTGTGGGGGGGGGGAGTTATGGTTTTGCTCATCCACTTTTTGTCATTATAAAATGAAACCTATCATCACACAGTCCCTTTTGAGTTGATTCAGTCCAACCAGTTGCTGATTGATCAGAGGTCAGCGACAGACAGACAGACAGACAGACAGACAGACAGACAGACAGACAGACAGACAGACAGACAGACAGATGGATGGCCGGACAGTTTCATCAGACTTTGCATGGACTGTATTTTAAATTCGCATCTCTGCTTTCATCCAGCCGCTCTGTGCTGTTCTGTCATTATCATGATTATTCTCTCACTTTCTCATACAGGGTAAATCAGATGCGCAATTTAACTCTCAGGGCTGGTTTGACAGTAAGGTGTAGTCCTCCACTGTAATGGCCCTTTTTAGTCTTAAGGAGTATAAGTCACCTTCTGATTGGTGCATTAAAGTAGTCCATTATTTTATATAATGTATGTCCAAACGATCTGCTGTCAAATTTATTACTCAGTCCTAGTCCTGTACAACATTAACACTACAGCCGCTAGTGGAGCTAGAACCTGTCAGTAAAATAAACAGATAAAATAGAGTTAGATACTTGAGGCTGTTTCATTCATGTTTGTGCTTTGTTGCAGTTGTTGTCTTTGAAGACTTATAGCAACCCTCAGGTTTAACATTTTTTAAACACATTTAATCATCCAAATCATATTGTGATGTTTTGTCAGGGTGTTTTATTTCAATAACTGTTTGTCCTTATTTGATCTTGAAGATGGTCTAGTAGCCTGCAACCAACTAAGTACTCTTAATAAGTACCATTTCAAATATGAAACTGCCATTCTTCTAATAATTGTTACCTGTCCTGATCCAACCTGTTATACACTGCTATTGATTGACTGTTGGTTTGGCAGCTGCCTTGAAACTGTAGGGAAAGGTATCAATTTTCTGTAATGTTGCTTGTATAACGGCAGTGTCACTATCAACAGATGTTTTCTGTAAAAAAAAATAGGCAATATGCTGAATGTCTAGATCAAGTGACACATCTATGAGGTGTTGGACCTGCAGTGTGTCTCCTCTAACCTGTTAATATCTGCGCCAAAATGAAAACCAAAACGTTCCGCAGTCATCATACAGGCAGTGCGTTCCAGGCCTAAGGGTGAGTGGGTGGTGGTGGTGGTGCTGGAGTGTGTGTGGATGAACGGCCCAATTCCTGAAATTTTTTTCTCGCCCTGCCCAAAATTTTTAACAGCTGGCACTGATGACAGTCGGTGAGGGGATTGTTTGTGATATGTGAAGGGACAAAGACACTATCACTATTGATTCCAGAAAATTAATCAAATCACTGAATTGTTACAGGAAGTGGATGAAGAAAACGGACGGTCCAGAACTCAAGATAGAGACTTTAATTTTGTGTTTTTGTTAACACCACTACCAAAGCTGCACAGGTAACACCATGCGGATTTGAAATGGTCTGGGCTGGGATTCTGAGGCCCTCGCCCAGTCTACGTGTAACTTTTGGAGCTAAGAATGAAAAATTGATTGACTCCAATGAAGATACAGGACATAGAAAGGAGAGGAAGAAGATAGAGATTAAAGAAGTGGACAGAGAGGAGAAAAGGAGGTGGAGAGGAGGGAGGGGAGGGGAGAGTTAAAGTTAGAGCAACCCTGTGTCCTACAAATTACGTTTCTATACAAATAAACTGCAACAGAGGCATTATATATACTGTATATATATATATATATATATATATATATATATTTCTTTTATTAACAGCAGAAGACTCACGAGGAAGTGGCTGGTTGATGTTGGGGTTTGTAGTCTTGTCTGTAGGTTCAAGCAACAAAAGTGCTTTAGTTACTGGAAAGATGGTGGTCTTCGTTAAAGGTATTAAACCAGAGCAGGATCTTTCCCTGACCTTAACTCAGAGCTGTGATTCTGATCAGAACCAGGAAACAGTTTAAAAACACTGGAGTCACTACAAGATCAGGTATTTTGATGGAAAACTAACACATTGTCTGTGAACATTTTACTGATGCGTTCTGTATCAATGTATTTGTAACTTTCCAAATACATTTGCTTATTATATTAATTGTAAACGCGACCAGTTGCGATTAGATTTCCTACAGAACAGTATTTGCTTTTGCAGTTTAGTTGCATAGAAATGTGATTTTCTTTAGGAGCCAGGTTTGGCTACACAGACGAAAATGTGATGAAGCTGAAGAAAATAAGAAGTAAAATGAAAAAGTTTAGCAACCCCATTACAGCACACACACACACTCACACACACCCAGACACACACAGGCACACACACTGGCGGCAGTATAATAGGATTAGTGCGTGTCTAAATGGGAGAAAGAAAACAGAGACACAAACACACATTCAACCACACGCAAAGCAAGAAACATCCATTAGCAATGGACATACACACATTCTCTCACCAGCTTTCACTCTCTATCTCACAATATAACACCTTTCAACAGCAGAATGCCACAAAGTGCTTCATAGTAAAAGAAAAAAAGTAACAGAAATAAAACACAGACTTAGTAAGTAAGTAGTATAAATAAAACCACACAAATGCAAGTCTAAACAGGCTTCAGCTTTTTTTTTAATACTGTCCAAAGGGAGCAAGTTCCAAAGTTGATGAGCCACAGCTTTAAAAATCTCCTTTGGTTTTAATGTGGAGTGAAGAACAACTATCAAACATTCATCAGAGGAGAGACTTCCTGGTGCGGGCTGCAATAGACCTCTGTAGATGGGCCGGACCATGCAGAGGTCTGTAGGTGATCACAAGAACCTTGAATTACATTCTGTATTTGATGGGTAGCCAGTGAAGAGAAATTGAGATTGGTGTCACATGGAGGACTTGGTGAAAATCTTATCAGCAGCACTTGTACACAGCTCCTACAGCTTTCCTTTGTCAAGGTTCAGCTGTAGGAAATTATCTACCATCCATCTTTTTTTCTTTTTTCTTGTTTTGAGTTTCTACATTTATGTATAACAAATTAAGCCTTTGTTTTTGGGGTCATTGCAGCGCTGCACCATGACACCATTAAAGAAAGATTTGATAGTTTGATATGAAGTTGAAGTGATTTTTTTGATAAAAAACAATAATAATAAACTCCTTGTTAAATTTTCAATGACACACATTGATACAGGATGAGCAGGAGTTTCATAATGAACACCTTTAAACTCCAAATTCTTCTTGAGATTAAGACATTGAAATTCTCATGTAAGGACACACTGTTTGTATTGCCTGGATTCTAAATACTTTCCCACTGTGGAGAAAGGGAATTATTCAAACCATTTCTGAATTTTATTCATACTAAAGAGAAAATCAAAAAGTTTTATTAAATCACTTGCACATGACACTTAAGAACATATCTACCTTTAACTGCTTTGCAAAGGTAAACAGGCTGCCTATGGAAAAATTGACATCGTCCACGAGAATTGGACGGACAACCTGAAAACAATATACCAATACACTGACTGTCGCCGGCGCGGAGGAATAAAAAGCGAGTGCACGGGCCACAGAAATAATGTTACCTAGAAGGTTACTAGGTGGTGTGTATTTGTGTGAGTGATCTCCACGCATTTAAAATAAACATGCGTTAGATTAGGAGGACATTGACAGAGAGAATAGCTGATCTAAAAAGAAGCAAGTCCCAAATATCAGTGGCAAAGTCCAGCATTTTGTGTATTGTGCAATTGTGATTCTGACGTTAGCCACCAAGGAGCTTCAGGAAATCATCATCAGCTTTTTAATTAAGTCGGCTACATTTTTCCATCAGGCCTATATGAAGTGTCCCTATATAAACTAATTCAATTATTCAATTATTAAATAAAATGGAATTCCTTAACATAAACTTAGGTTTTACATCACAACATATGTTGTGATATAAAGAAATAAATATATATATGACAACATATGGTACAATATACGAAACAAATTATTTCCATTTTTTTATTAAATAATTGTATGCAATTCAGACATTGAATAACTTGATGGTAGTGAGTGGGGAACTGAACTTAAGTTACTCAAAGAGTTTCCCCATGGTTGTCAGGTCTGAGTACCTTCAGCTCCCGTGTTTCCTCCTTAGTGAGGTCACACTTCCTCCACTCACAATGTCATTTACTGCTCTGTTAGGAGATCAGGAACCATCGCCTGAAATTAATCAAAATTTTGCCAGGCTTTAAATGGAAAACGTTTCACAGATTGTTCCGGTATTTCCTCTTTTAATTAAGAATGTAACGTCTTATCAAGTGCCAGGGTTGACAAATCACAGAGAATTTATTTGTTGCACTTTGAAAGAAGTTTAAAAACTTCTCAGAGAGCGGTCACATTTACATACCGCTGTGAACCAGATAAATGTGGGGGCAGTGTGTGTCGTCTAATCCCAAATTAGGATCTTAATTTTGTTCACTAGTTCTTTAAAGGGAGGCTTTGCTTTCACAGTGGAGGAAAAAAAAAGGTTGATTGTTTTCCATTATGTTGTACAAAACCGCTTATATGAGGATATATTTGCTTTTTTATTGCTCCGCACTGGCCACAGTCAGAGCCAGAGGCAAATTGTTTTCAGGCTGTCTGTCTGTCCATCCCATTCTCATGAATGTGATATCTCAGCTTTGATGGAATTTCTTCAAATTTGGCACAAATGTCCACTTGGACTCAAGGACGAACTGGTGATCAAAGGTCAGAGTGACCTCACAAATCACTTTTTAGCCATAACTCAAGACTTTAAACAAATGGTTTATAATTTGTATGACTGTGGATACACAGGGATATAATCTGGAACTATTCTGAGTGGTGGAGGGGTGGTAATTCTAGTTTATGCTATTACTGAGGCATCAGAGTCAAAAATATTCTAATTCCAAACACTGTGGCTTTAATTGAAAGTACATAAGTATTATTGGTACCAAGTATTACAAATAAAAGCATACTCACACTGCAGCATAGCTCTTTTCAGAGAGATGTATCATTATATACTGAATAACATACGATGGTGGTAATTTCAGTTTCTCAATCAAAATCTTTTTTACCCCTTTCATGGTATCTTTCTCTTGTATTGTTAATTCAGTTTAGCCCACACTTAGACATTCATCAGAACTTTTTGTAGTGCTTAAAACACAATGCAGTTGATGTCTGTTCGAGATAGTGAGAAAACCCATGAACCTAAAAGGAAAAGAACCATAGTCACAGTCACACTCTGACAGCTTTTTGCACAATTAAAATAAGATGTCATGCAGGTGCACTTAAAAACCAATAGCAGTAGAGATGGAGTTCTGTCACCATATGACTGTTTCTTAAATGGAAGCACAGAAAAAAGCCCAGTTTTGAGGTGCTCTGGTTTCTAACAGAGCAGAAATGCCTGCGGGGGCAGGACCATGCAGTGCTACAAAAGTGCCTTACAAATAACAGGATTTTAAATGAGAGTTTCTGTTTTTGGATCTTGTTAGAAGCTTTTCTGCAGAGGTTCACAGGAGCAGAAGGTGGATGAAGAAGACTCTCAGGTCAGAAACTGCAACAAATTTTGAAGTGAAGGTTGTTTATCAAACCTTAGTGCCAATAGAGACTGGGGAAAGCTACTATCATAGATTTTTAACTGGACATTAGAATGATGAATAACAAGGTTATTTTGCATAATCAAGGAAATTCAAAAACAAAACAATACAATCCTTTTCATTTCTACTGAAACTAATTCAACTGTTTGTGCACGTCAGCCCCTCGAGAGTGAATAAGTGCATCAATCATATGATGAACTTCTCAATTCATACAATTCATTCTTTGTATAGATCAAACTCATTTCTATGACTTATGATATCTGCTCCCATACTGAAACCTGCCAGCAACTGACAGCAAACTGTCATAACATTTTTTTTGTTATTTACATTGACTTCAATATCAAGAAGAAATTGGCTGAGAGAGTTCTTATTGTGAAATGTGAATAGAATGTTTTGGACGGTTCTGCAGGACATGATTGGCATCCAGAATTCAGTGCCAGTGCACAATGTGCCCTTCAAAGTAATACGCCAGGAAGTAAAGTTTATGGAGTTCAGGGTAGTGGATGGGTATGACTGGATGAAGAGCAGAGTTCACATCCAATTATTTTTTTTTAATGGTGTCTTAAGAGGAATATTTTTTTGAGATGCTGCTGTGATACAGGAAAAAATTGCAGGTGAGTTTATTTTACTAGTAAGAGAACCTAAAGGATATATATGTGCATCTCCACATCAATTAAACACAAAGTCTGTAACTTCTGCCTCTAGGGCTCTCAATCAAAACAACAACAAAAGACTGCCTTGGATGACGTCATGAAATAGTGTGGGATCATGGGAGTTGTTGTCTTCACCACAATTACCGTAAGCTCCTCCCAGTTCAGATTCCTTCAGTGTCAGTGGTTCAGGAAAACAGACCCGGTGATTCTAACTGTTGAAAACACTGACTAAAGCAGTTTGACATTTAAAGTCAGTGTTTGAGCGACGCTGTACGGAGGACAGAGACTCAGGGAAGAGCTGGAGCTGAGATTGATGCTAACCTTTGTTTTGATTGTTTCTCTGATAAATTATAACACGCATCATTACGTTGATTAAAATCACAGATTTTTCTGGTTTGAGAATTGATGGAAACATTTGGGAGAAGAACACAACTCAACAGCATATAGAACACAGGTGTAGTTGTTTTTAGTTATTTCAATATGGAAAAGTTACAGATCATAACTTAAAAAAATGAAAATAAAAACATGAAATGTATTTCTCTTTCTTACCCAAAAAGATTCTGCAAGGCCAGGACAAAAATAAATCTAAACGCAGGCTTAACTTCCTGCTAATCTCAATCATAAGGCAAGTTTCTGTAGGAAAGGCAGGCAGACCGGTGGTTGTGTGTGTACATGGACAAGAGGGATGAGGGGAAAGAGAAATTGTTTGATACATCTTTCATTATGATCTCTCTCCTTCTGATTTCTGCTCTGCCATTCAGCATTGCATCATGGCTTCAGCTTACTTCACCACAGCATGCCGAGGGTGGGAAGGGGAAGGTTGGGGCTGGGGGATCATGGATTGATGGGAGACAGTGATATAGAGATGAAGGGAGGCAGGGAGTGAAGGAAAAGTAAGTGGTGGAAGAAAAGTGGAAATAGAGGAGAGCATGAGATGTAAGGGGGAGGAGGAGAGAGAGGGAGACAAACAACTTGTGAGTAGCTGCTCTGGAGGAATGTCTATCTCGATGTATTTCTTGTTAATTTTACACAAGTTGCACTTAGCACCAGCTGCCATTTTTGTTGTTGCCCTTGTCAAACCACACCAGAACTTGTAAAAATGAAAGAATTTACTACAAGAGAAATCACTTCAACATGGTGAAACTGTGAGAAATACTGCAGGTTAGAAAAGCACTCACAAAGTCCAACTGAAACAGGCTGGAATAAAACATGAAATAAAACGCTGCTGCGGGTCCAAACCTGCCAGCTCCCTCAGTCTAATGGGGTACAACCCATTTGGTAATGGTCCCCCAGCCTTTGGTGCTGGTGGACAGACTGTCGCAATCTGCTTTTCCTTGGAATGTGTGTGTGTGTGTTTGTCAAGTATTTGTTGATATGCTATGTGGTTCGTTTTAGATTTTTAAGGGACAGTTCACCCAAATCACAAGAGATCACTAGACTTTAGAACAGCTGAGGGAAGCAAATTTGTACATTAAGTACATCAGTTTAGATGTGTTGTTACAGATTAAGCCAGCCAGTACATAAAATTAGTTCCACTTGGACCAGCAACAATGCTAAAATGCTGCTTATCATCAGTAATAATTTCCCATTATATGTTATTCAGTATATAATTATAAACCTCTCTGAAAAGAGCCATGCTGCAGTGTGAGTATACTTTTCCTTGTAACACTTAGTACCAATAGACACTAGACTGAAACCAGCTTAAACCAGCTGACACTAGACTAAAACCAGCTGACACTAGACGGAAACCAGCTGACACTACAGTGAAACCAGCTGACACTAGACTAAAACCAGCTGACACTAAACTGAAACCAGCTGGCACTAGACTGAAACCAGCTGGCACCAGACTAAATGCAAATAAGACACAATGATATTAATTTTCAACTACATTCCAATTTTGCACATTGCACATTGCGTACACATATGATGTCTAGCCATATTCTACGTTTTGACCTAATCTTGTTTCAGTTCAGCCAGTGGCATAGGCCCTTGGGGCGACAGTGTCAGTCTGACGGTTGGTTGATCAGTTTATCGGTTGATCAGCACTGTGGTACAGACTGAAATATCTCACTATTACATGGATTTCAATGAAGTTTTGTACAGTTTTTACTTTTAGTGAAACATGTTGACAGCTGTTCGATGGATTGCCAAGATATTTGGTAGAGATATCCATGGTGCCCAGAGGATGTATCCTGTGATCCCACAACTTTTCCTCTTGCACCACCATGGGGTTAGCATTTGTGATTTTGAGTAAAAGGACTAGACAGCTATTAATAACATAGGAATGCATTTTATCTGTCAAGCGCTTTTCAAAATACTCAAAGACACTTTCCACAGAAAAACTAATAATAATAATACAGATCACTTAAAGCATATGAACACACTGCAACTGCATTAAGTAGAAGGGGACATTAAATCAGACATTAAAGTAGTTTTAAAAAGGTGAGTTTTTAGAATTCTTGTGGTACCGACAATTATGTCCAACTCTAGATAATATTAATATTGATATTGATATTGATATTGATATTGATATTGATATTGATATTGATATTGATATTAATATAAGTTCTGGATTCGAACCCCAGGCCTGGGGCCTTTCTGTGTGGAATGTGCATGTTCTCCCCTGGCCTGTGTGGGGTTATCGCCGGGTACTCCAGCTTCCTCCCACAGTCCAAAGACATGCACATTAGGTTAACTGGTGATGCTAAAGTTTTGTATTCATACAAAAAATTGTAGCACACATAAAATGAACATAAAAACATGTTAAATCCATTGATGTAAAATGAAAAACATTAAATAAAATAATATGAAACATAGTAAATAAACGATACAATGTAACACTTTGGTGGTGACTTTACTTTTAATTTAGCCTTATCATTAGGTTAAAATTTCAATTTGTTTATGATGAACTACTTAACCAGCCACAGTTGCTTTTTTATGTTTAGGGCCAATAAGATGTGCATGGTTAAATAAAATAGTAAACACTGATGTTAGCATTTAGCTCAAGCCCCTAGCATGGCTGTGGACACTGTCTGTTGCCAAAGATGCCACAATGCAATGCTTAGCATTATGAACATGTATGCAAATATATATATATATATATATATGCAAATTAGTTATGAGACATTCACTGTACCTGTCAGTGGTGGTGGGAGCAAAGTGATAATTCTGTCTGAAATTCTCAATTTATTATAAAATAAAATGATGAGTGTGTATTCTATAAGGAATAATAAAATAGTAAAGGATGCATTGATTTTGAACACACATATTGCACCATTTTCATTGTGACTATCTTATTTTTCTATAAACAAAACCATATGCCATGTGCTCAGGAGGAAGAGCAGATCTTCCACTAATCGGAAGGTCAGTGGTTTGATTCCTCCTCTGGTCTGGGCTAGATACAGAACCCCAAATTGCCCCTGATGTAACATCGGTGTGTGAATGTGTGTATATGGTAGAGAAGCGCTATAGGACTTCTATATGAATGTGTGTGTGAATGGGTGAATGTGGCCTCCTTGGTAAAGCTCTTTGAGTGGTCGATTAGACTAGAAAAGTGTTATGTACAGTAAGAGCAGTCCATTTACCATCAGGAAATTTTGAAAGATGCTATGATAATGTTTTAATTGCAGTTAATTAGGACTAAAGGTAACTCAATTTAGCTAGAATCATTTAACTGGAATTCAAATACAATTCGCTGACAAGAAATGTACCATATGAACAGTGTCTAATTGCATCTTTTTACAAACTTTCGATTACCAAAGTACATAGGTCTAAGAACCTTCTGATGAATTCACAGTCACATATCACTTCCTCTCACATTATAGCCTTTTCCCACCAACATTAGCAGGTATAAGAATATCTTTTAAACGCAGGTTAACCCACTAATAAAAACCAATTGACCCTTTCTCCACTGGCAGTCGAGTTTGTCTTTCTGAGGATACAAACAACTGCAAGGAGTGATGTCATCACATGCACTTACAGAGCACACACACACACACAGATGCAGTAGAGAGAGAATGAGCTGCTAGCAGCCGTCTGTCACGTCTCATCCCTGGATTGGTGCCCCTGCAAAAGTGTTGGAGGCTTCATGTAAGACGCTTCGACCAGTGATGGTGTGTTTTTTAAAACTTATTTCAGGGCTGCAGCTTCACTCTCAGAGGAAGGTGTAGCTGCAGTGTTTCTGGTCTAACAGCACCTTGTTGGACAGGTGACAGGTGTGTTTACAGTGTCTGTGCTCTGAAAGACGTCACAGCAGGAAAAGGAGTGAAAATTAGCGTCTTCACTCGGGTGTTGTGTTTACATTTATGCCGATCAGAGTTGGAGCTGATAAATACCTGTGTCTACCCAGGAGTCATGTGACCCAGGTGTGAACGCAGATTGTTCCCATTTCCATTGCCGACAAAAGCCCGATGTTAGCGNTAACAATAGCAGTAGTCATAAAACAAAACTGTCGCACAATAAACGACCACTCTATGCTAATACAAATGTTCTTTCAACAAAGAGGCGAGCTGCCACTAATAGTCAGCTGCCACGACTGACAGACGGGCCGGAGCTTTATAGCTGGGGTTCCTGATTGGGCGGCAGGGATTGGCCAGCTGCAGACAAACCGCTCCAATCAGGCTAGAGAGGGTGGAGCATCTGGGTGAACAGGAACAGGCCGCTCGGCAGGCAGCCTGGCAAACAGAAGATTAAGCACAACAAACGAGGCCAGAGTAGCGGCCGTAACATTCCCATTTCCATTGCCGACAAAAGCCCGATGTTAGCAGGTCTTAGCAGGTATAGGCAACTTGTAAAATAAGGAATTACCAATGCTATAATTACACAGTGGTTACACATCTATTT
The DNA here is from genome assembly GCF_002260705.1 of Seriola dumerili. Classification (NCBI taxonomy): domain Eukaryota; kingdom Metazoa; phylum Chordata; class Actinopteri; order Carangiformes; family Carangidae; genus Seriola; species Seriola dumerili. The sequence continues at coordinate 1,119,935 of NW_019174522.1, read as the reverse complement.
CAAATAGAATATTTTTCCAAGGAAAGGATCTGAATATTGGTGTTAGTCTGTCTACTTTATTATCACAAGACTGAAATGGAAAAGTGAAATGGAAGTTTTAAACTGAATTACAGTCCAAAATACAATTACAATCGTACAGTAAATACACATCATTGAACCATTAAATGACTGTTTTATTCCTAAATCTATTCTTTAAGAAGTGGAAATCAAAGTTCTGGGAGGGATGTACCCCTCTATCATCCACTTTCTCCAGGTTTATGTGGAGTATAGCAGGGGGAGGCTCATTGTTTCTTTTCTTTAGTGGATTTTCTTGTGTTTTTATTGCCAGAGCTGTGAAATGTGGGCCCTCGAACTTCTATTTCTGCTCACATCTGGAGAGAGAGCAGAAGGGTTTTTTTATTATTTCAAAGGGAGAACAGCTTTGATAATTATTTCTTAAAATAATGACGTCCCTATTACAACGATGTATCCTCGACCATAGTCATCCCATTCTCTTTTCACCATGAGAATACATAATGAATAGGATTACAGAGTTTTCTCTCTCTCACTCCCTTCCTTGGTCTTTGTCTCTTGCTCACTCTATACATAACTCTTTTCTCTGCCCACCAACCGCCCACCCCCACCTCATCCCACCCCCTGCCACACCCACCCATTTTCTTCTCCAAAAGAAATCTTTCAGGCATGTCCAATTGGCTCTGGCCACCACATGCATGTCTCCCTACTGGGAATAAACCGTAAAAATCTCTTTCTCAAACACACACACAGGCGCGCTCTCTCACCCTCTTTCTCACACACACACACACACACACACACACACACACACACACACACACACATATATATAACAGACATACACCTCTAAATGAAGCTGTGACTCAAGGAATAGGCCTCTAAGAGAACATCAGACTTCTCATTAAAGGCTTGCTATACTGTCCCTGTCCCCTTTATGCGTGTGTGTGTGTGTGTGTGTGTGTGTGTGTGTGTGTGTGTGTGTGTGCATGTGCATGTGTGTGTGTGACAAAGAGACAGATCCCCATGGTAATATTGTGGGTCCACGCCTGGTTATGTGCCACATAGGTCCTCTTTAGTGGGCTCTTGCTACGCACACACACACACACACACACACACACACACACACACACACACACACATACAGACAGACACAGACACACACACACACACACACACACACACACAGATGCACATAGACAAAGTAAATTGGATAGATTTATATTATTGCAGTTGTAAAACTTTTCTTTAGTTCCTGTCTGACCTTTCTTTTTCTATCTTTTTATCAGTTCGCTTTTATTCTCCTCATTTTTTTTAATTTGTAGTTGCAGGGACATTCACCATCTCCCCTTTTTCTTCCTGTTCTTATGTCTTTCCTTTCCTACTACCATGCTTCTTTTCTTCTGCACTGTTTCATTCAGACTCTATTCACTTTTAGCTTGCACACCTAATCTAGTCACTGTAAAACCTTGCAATTCCAATTTGATTGAATTATGTCTGTATTGTTGAAAAAAGCTGCTTCGGATTTATAAAAAAAAAATTAAAAAAAAACATTAAAAACTCATTTCTAAAATTAAGCTCAGGCTACAAAAGAAAAAAAAAAGTTCAAAAGTTAATGTTCTTTGTAATTCAAAGGGAAATTTCACCCTTATTATGGATGAATGGTCAGTCTTTGGTTGACTCTATAGTCCATGTAACCCATAGATGCTTTGAGACTCATGACCTCAGGGGCAGAACAGCGACAGAGCAGAGGACCCCAAGCAGATGGCCAGAGAACAGAAACACTAGCAAGAGGAAACAGGAGAGAAATGAACAGGCAAACTGACAAAGGCCTGAGGGGAAGACAATAGGATGCAGGTGACAACTATTTGGGGCGAGGCTAGCAATCCCACAGGCGGGAAAAAACCAAAGACATAAAGTCAAACCATAACGATAACACATGAGGAAGTTAATTTCAAAATAAAACAGGAATTAATAAGAAAGTCCAAGCAAAGAGAAGAAGAAGGCCATGTCCATTTTTATATGTCTATGAGTCAACAATCATGCCACAGTCAATCAATCACATTTTTTTCCACATTCTGATGTTTGAGGTGAACATTAACTGAAGCTCCTGAAATGTATTGGCAGGATTCTGTTGCACTGCTGCCACATGATTGGTTGCTTGGATAATTGCATGAATAAGCAGGTGCACATGTTCCTAACAAAGCTCTATGAGTGCGTATTTTCTCAGCAACACAGTGTCTTCATGAGCAGGCATGAATCAGCTTGCCCTCCTTTCCATTTGATTGCTGCTCAGCCATTTCCTTCCTGCCTTTCTACCTGTTGTTCTTTGACAGTTCTCTTTCTTGTTACTTGTGTCTTTTTTTTTTCTTTCTCATCTTTTTGTAATCTCTCTTTCATAGCTCAGCCCCCCACTGAGGCCTTGAAGTAGACTAGCTTAGATTGCTGCAGCAGGCAAATCCATCTCCTTTATCCTCCCGTTTCTGTTCCTCATACCTTCCCCACTCATTTCAGTCTACTTTAAACATTCTGTCTGTCTCACTTGGTTTTTCAGTCAAACTGAAGGTTGCTGTTTGTCGTGGTTTCTTTCTCAATTCATTCCTCTTTTATTTACTATCAATTACTCAGCGCTGTTACCTAGAAAATACATCTCTGTACAACTGAACTACTGAACTGCTAAAGCTTGGTAAGTTTGGTAGGAAATGTAATTGTGACCAGATTACGTTTTCTGTCCACACAATGAGGAAATCTTGTTATTTTATGTCAAAAATATGTTGAACATATCAGTAAAATGTTCACACATGTGTTTGTTTTCTGCCAAAATATCCAGTCTTGCAGTACAATATTAATTCGTAGTGAATACAGCATTATTAAACTTTGTTTAATATTTACAACAACAAAGTAGCTACAAAAATCACCATATAACTGTGTCAATACACTTACAAGTATCAATAAAAAACAGTAAAAAACAATGACAGGTAAGGTAGCTGCTATTTAGTGCTGTAAAAATTTGATTGTATTAAATTATATTTCAATTATCCACTTACCACTCTCTATAAATACAGTACAAATTAGTAACTATAAATAGTGTGAGTGTCACTAGTTTTTTTTTTTTTCCCTTAATCGGATCTTTCTGCTTTCTGGTGAGAGAAACATTACAATAACCAACACAGCTGCTGACCAGATAGTTTCTCTTTAAATACTGGCTTGCATTGGTATTCACCTCCCCTTCTAACTGTTTTACTTTTGCATTCCTTTCATGGTTGGAATTATTTGAACTATTATATTAATTAATAAAATAATAATAACAATAATACTATATAGCAAAGTTACAGCACGTAGAATCCATGTTCAGATATGAGATTTACCTGAGATGAGGTAAGTTAGACAACCCCCCCCCCCCTGCCCACTCCTCCCCCAGCTACTGTATCATGTTAAGAAGGGGATTCTCTCTATGTGTAAACAAAGCTGAGGGACATTTCTGTTGTATGGCCCCAACTCAATATTGCTCCTCTCTCTCTCTCTCTCTCTCTCTCTCTCTCATAGAGACACACACATGCATGAGGTAGCAGGTAGTAATTGTGCCTGGAGTTGTGGTTTCCTGTGGTTTCCATGTCTTAAAAGCAAAAAGAAAGAGGGGGAGGAGAGGGGGAGGAGAGGGAGGAGGAGAGGGAGGAGGAGAGGAAGGAGGAGAGGGAGGAGCAGAGTCCCAGGAGCCTGACATGCATTTGACGACATTTACAGGCTCTGACCAACTGCTACAGCAGAAGCAGCTGGATGTGTTATTCAAGTGTACAGGAGGGCATGTTTGTGTGTGTTTGTGCGTGTGTGTGTGTGTGTGTGTGTGTGTGTGTGTGTGTGTGTGTGAGGGGGGGGGGGAAGGAGATGACGGTGTGTTGCATGTGTGAAGGTGGGGGGGTAGGAAATGAGATGCAAACAGAAGAAAAAGGGGGGAAGACAAAAGAAGAGGGGTGAGTAAAGAAGAGGGAGAGACAGAGAGGTCTCACTGGGTTTGCTGTCGATCTCTCATGCTGCACTTTGATCACACACACACACACACACACACACACATATAAACATTTAGACACATAACACTTAGAGTGAGGGGCAGTTGCTGCAGACACTTGTCTTTTTCCCTCTCATCCTTTTCCTCTCTAGAGGGATGAGACAGAGAGGGGAAGAGAGGAATGATGAGAGGAAGAGGAAAGTTAAAAGCACTTCTGGCATCTCTCTCTCTCTCTCTCTCTCTCCC
>NW_019174522.1:1065450-1115649 GCF_002260705.1 Seriola dumerili | reverse complement strand
AGAATACCTATATTATAATATATATGCAAATTAGATTTCTATGAGACATTACGTGTACCTGCTCAAGCGCTGGGGAGCAAAGTGATAAATTCTGTCTGAAATTCTCAAATTTTTATTATAAATAAAATGAATTGAGGTTGTATCTTAAGGAATAATAAAAATAGAAAGGACTGCAATTGATATGAAACACAACATATTGCCCACCATTTTCATTGCTGCGATGTCTTATTTTTCTATAACAAAACCACACTATGCCATTGTGCATCAGGAGAAGAAGCAGATCTTCCACTAATCCGCATACAAGCGAAGGTTCCACCACAGTGGCTCCTTGATCCCTCCTCTGGTTCTGGGCTAGCTAGATAACAGACCCCAAAATTGCCCCTGATACTGTAAAACATCGGCTGTGTGAATTGTGTATAATGGTAGAGAAGCGCTAATAGGATCTTCTTATACTGAATGTGTGTGTGAATGGTGTGAATGCGCCTCCTTGGTTAAAGCTCTTTGACCGTTGGACGTCGATTAGACTAGAAAGTGTTATTGCTTACAGTTAAGAGCATCTCCATTTACCATCTAGGAAATTGGAAAGATTCTGATGATAATGTTTAATTTGCAGGTAATTAGACGTAAAGCGTAACTCAAATTTAGGCTGAATCATTTAACTCGGAATTTCAGCAAATCAACAATTCGCTGACAAGAAAATGTACCATATGAACAGTGTCCCTAATTGCATCTTTTTTACAACTTCGATTGACCCAAAGTACATAGGTCGAAGCGTAGAACCCTTCTGATGAATTCAACCTATGTCACATATCACTTCCTCTTACACTCCACTCCGCCTTGGTGTCCCTACCAACATTTAGCATGTCGTTAAGAAACATCCTTTAAACGTCAAGCTGTTAAGACCCCAAATCTAATTATATTAAACTGCCAATGCATCGCACTCCTCTCCAGACTTGCGGCAAGAGTCTGACGTTATGTCGTTTCCTCGGATTACAAAACCAACTGTCAAAGCGAGTTGTTGTCATCACAGTGGGTCTGCAGCTACTTACATAGAGCACACCACCACACACACAGATGCAGTCTACACACAGAGAAATAGATGCGAGCCTTGCTAGCAGATCCGTCTTTATCCAACATGTTACCACCCTCATCCCGGCTAAACTAGAGGCTCTCCCCTAGAGCAGCAAAAACCAAATGGTTGGGAAGCGTACATATTTAAATCCGGGTACGGCGCGTTTGAGCTTAGCCCCAGTGAACGATCGGATGTGATTTTATAAAACTTAATTTTTCAGGGCTGCAGCTTACGCACTCTGATAGAAGGCTGAAGCTGTGCAGGTGTTCCTGGATCTACAACAGCACTGGAAGTTGCTCACACGGTTGAAGTTGTGTCCGTACCCAGTTCTAGTGCTCTAGAATAAGAGGGGTGCAACAGCAGGAGAACAAGGGAGTTGAAAAGATTACGTTCTTCACTCGCATAGCTGCTCGGTGTGTTTTATATTTAATGCCTGGACTCATAGTTGGACTGATCAAATACCTGTGTCTACCCAGGAGTCATGTGACCCAGGTGTGAAACGCAATTGTTCCCATTTCACATTGTGCCCGAAAAAGCCGCGATGTGTACACGGTCTTAGCAGGTATAGGCAACTTGTAAAAATAAGGAATGGTTACTAAGTGCTAATAAAATTTACACAGTGGTTTACAGCGATTTATTCAAAGTAGAGTATTTTTCCAATGGAAAAGGGCCTTGCTAATATTGGCTTTGTTAAGATCTGTGCTACTTGATAATTATACAATAGACTGACAATGCGTAAAAGTGAAATGGAAGTTTTAAACTGAAGTTACAAGTCCGAACATACAAATTACAATCGTTTAAACAGACACTGATAGCATTACGTAGTGGTATAAACGGTTGGAATGATGTTTTCTAACATGCCACTACTTATTTAAGAAGTCGGAAATGCAAAAGTTCAGTGGGAGGGAGTATACCCTCTAATCTCCACATATACTCCGGTTTATGTGGCAGCCCTATCAGCAGGGAGAGGCTTCAATTACTTTCTTTTTTTTAGTGGATTTTTCTTGTGTTTTTTATTGCCAGAGCTGTGAAATTGCGCCCTCGGAATCTTCTATTTCTCTCACCATCTGCGAGAAGAGAGCAGAAGGGTTTTTTTATTATTTCAAAGGAGAACAGCTTTATGGATAATCTATTTTCTTAAAATAATGACGTCCCTATTACAACGATGTATCCGTGGACATAGTATATGCCATTCTCTTTTCACATGAGAATACATAATGAAATAGAGATATACAGAGTTCTCTCTTCTCACTGGTCTTAGACCGGCTTATCTGATTTGTGCTCACCTATGGACTAGTAGACGAGTATTGTGTCTGACTGAAGCACCACATAAGCCGCTACCCAGGCATCACTAGCGACGACACGGCACCCATCTTGCTCCAGAAGACGATTAAGGCATAGGTCCAATTGTCTGTGCCCCATATCGCATGTCTCATATCTAATCTTACTCGTTACAAGGCGAAAAGCAGCTCCTGGGTAGACTCGGTAAATGCTCTTTCCAACACAACACAGCGCGCGCATCAGCTCTTCACCTCTTTCTTCAACAACACACACACACACACAACACACATGCACAGGGACGACGGCACCCGGTATGAATAACAGGTCGGGAGCATACACGGCTCACCGACAGCTTACTCAAGGACATCCCAGGCCCTAACGAGAGCCACATTACGTGAGAGCTGGCTGCCACTATACAAGTTTGGCTTAGCTGTAGCGCTGTACAGGGCTCGGTGATCGCTATGACGTGTGTGTAGCTGTTGTATATAGATGCTCTCGGAGATGTGGTCTGTGTAGTGTGTGTGTGGTGTGTGTGTGTGTTGTTGTGCATGTTCAGATGTGTGTGTGAAGCATATGGTACAGGATCCATGGTATGTCGGGTCTCATCGTCGCTCGGTATATGTGACTATAATACTCTTAGTTGCGTTGTCTCACGCCAGCACGAACTTACACACACAGCAGGTACACCATTTACCACCACACAGCACTAAAGCACAGCACACAGAACAACACACACAACAACGACACAGACACACACACAGATCCTGATTGGTGCGACCACTGAACAAAGAGCACTAGACAAAGTAAATTGGATATGATTTATATTATTGCAGGTTGTAAGAAACTTTTCTTAGTGTGCTGTTAGCCTTTACTTTTTTCTATCTTTTTCAGTTGCTTTTATTACTCCTCATTTTTTTTAATTTGTAGTTGCAGGGACATTTCACCATCTCCGCCTTTTTCTTCTGGTTCCTTATTAGTCTTCTTTCCATTCTACTCATCTTCTTTATCTTCTGCACATGTTTCATCAGACTCTATCTCACTTTTAGCTTTGCCCACACCTAATTAGTCAAGCTGTAAAAGCCTTTGCACAGTTCCATATTATGATTGGAATTATGTCTGTGATCTGTTGAAAAAAGGCTGCTTCAGGATTATATTAGAAAAAAAAGATTAAAAAAAAAACATTAAAAACGTCATTTCAAATTAACGCTTCAGGCTACAGAAAAGCAAAAAAAAAAGTATCAAAAGTTAATGTGTTTTTGTAATTCAAAGGGAAATTTCACCTTATATGTATGGATGAATGGTCAAGGTCTTTGGTTGACTCTCTATAGTCCATGTAACCATAGATTGCTGTATGGAGACGTCATGACCTCAGGGGGCAGAACAGCGGACAGAGCAAGGACGACCCAAGCAGATGGCCAGAGAACCAGAAGCACTGAGGCAAGAGAAACAGCGAGAGAGAAATGAAACGACAAAAACTAGACCAAAGGCTTGAGGGAAGTACAATAGGGATGTGCAGGTGACAACCTATTTGGGCGGAGGCTACTGCCATCCCACATGGCGGGAAAAAACCAAAGACATTAAAGTCAGAACCATAACGATGGACACACTGAGGAAGTTAATTTCATAAATATAAAACAGGAGAATTAATAAGAAAGTCCAAGCAAAGAGAAGAAGAGCATGTCCATCTTTTAATACTGTACTATGAGTCAAAATCATGCCTACAGTCAATCAAGTCCACAGTTTTTTTCCACACTTTTGATGTTTGAGGTGAAAACATGTAACGTGAAGTCCTTGAAATTGTGATTGCGCAGGAATATGCTGGTTGCACTGCTGCCATCTAACGTGATTGGTGCTTGGATAATTGCATAGGATGAAGCAGGTCGTCACATTTCCTAACAAAGCTCATATGGAGTGGTGATTTTGCTGCAAGCAACACAGGTGTCTTCTATGAGCAGGCAGTGAATCAGCTCTGCCTCGCTTTCCATTTGATTGTGCTCACGCGATTCCTTCTGCCTTTCTACCTGTTTGCTTTCTTTGAAGTTCCTCTTTCTTTTACTTTGTGTTCTTCTTTTTTTTTTCTCATAGCTTTTTTGTAATTCTCTCTTCATAAGAGTTCAGCCCCCCACTGAGCTCTTGAAGTAGATCTAGCTTAATGTGCTGCATAGGTGCAGGCCAAATCCAAGACTCTCTTTATCGCATCGTTTCTGTTTTCTCATACTTCCCACTCATTTTCAGTCATACTTTAAAAATTTCTGTCTGTCTCACTTGGTTTTCGAGTAACTGAAGGTTGCTTGTTTGTCGTGGGTTTTTTTTCCTCAATTCATTCTCTTTTATTTTACTATCAATTAATCTACAGCGTGTACCTAGAAAATACAATCTCTTGTTACAAACTGAACTACTGAACAATGAGCTAAAGCTGTAGAAAGCTTGGTAGGACAAATTGGGACCAGATACGTCTTCTGTCCACCACAATGAGGATGCTTGGTTTAATACTTTATTGTCAAAGAATATGCTTGAACCATATCAGTAAAAATGCTTCACCATTATGGTGTATGTTTCTTGCCAATAATACCTTACCATAGTCTTGTCAGAAGTTCCAACATACATCAATGAATCAATACGCCAGATTCTCGTTACGTGTAATCTAAATAACTACCAGTAATCATATTACAACTTTGTTAAATATTTTAACGTCTAATCAAACAAATGAAAAAGCCTAGCTACAATACTAACCTCACACAGTATATACGTGTAGTCATACTATCACTTACTAACAGTAGTCAATAAAAAAACAGGATAAAAAAACAATGACACGTAAGGTAGCTGCTATTTAGTGCTGTATAATAATTTGATGATGTAAATTAATTATATTCAAAAATATATTCCACGTTACCACTCTCATGAAAACTAATCAGTACAAATTGTAACGTATAATAGTGTGCCAGTGTCATAGTTTTATTTTTTTTTCCCCTTAATCGGATCTTTCGTGCTTTTGGTGAGAGAAACAGTTACAATAACCAACACAGCTGTCGACCAATAGTTTCTCTTTAAATACTGGCTGCATTGGTATTCACCTCCCCTTCTAACTGTTTTATTTTGCATTCCTTTCATCGGTTGGAATTATTTGAACTATTATATTAATTAATAAAAATAAATAATAACAATAATACTACTATTAAGCAAAGTTACAGCACTAGATTCCATGTTCAGATATGAGATTTACCTAGAGATAGGTAAGTTAGACAACCCCCCCCCCCTGCCCACTCCTCCCCCAGCAACTGTATCAGTGTTAAGAAGGGATTCTCTCTATGTGTAAACAAAGCTGCGAGGGACATTTCTGTTGTATGGCCCAACTTCAATATTGCTCCTCTCCTCCTCTCCTCTCTCTCTCTCTCTCTCTCTCTCTCTCTCATAGAGACCACAGCACATGCATGAGGTAGCAGGTAGTAAATTGTGCCTGGAGTTGTGGTTTCCTGTGGTTTCCATGTCTTAAAAGCAAAAAAAAGAGGGGGAGGACGAAGGGAGGAGAGGGAGGAGAGAGGAGGAGGAGAGAAGGAGGAGGGAGGAGCAGAGTCCAGGAGCCCTGGACATGCATTTGACGACATTTACAGGCTCTGACCAACTGCTACAGCAGAAGCAGCTGGATGTGTTATTCAAGTGTACAGGAGGGCATGTTTGTGTGTGTTTGTGCGTGTGTGTGTGTGTGTGTGTGTGTGTGGGGGGGGTAGGAAATGAGATGCAAACAGAAGAAAAAGGGGGGAAGACAAAGAAGAGGGGTGAGGTAAAGAAGAGGGAGAGACAGAGAGGTCTCACTGGGTTTGCTGTCGATCTCTCATGCTGCACTTGATCACACACACACACACACACACACACACACATATAAACATTTAGACACATACACTTAGAGTGAGGGGCAGTTGCTGCAGACACTTGTCTTTTTCCCTCTCATCCTTTTCCTCTCTAGAGGGATGAAGACAGAGAGGGGAAGAGAGGAATGATGAGAGGAAGAGGAAAGTGTGGTGTTGATCAGTCATCTCTCTCTCTCTCTCTCTCTCTCCCTCTCTCTCTCTCTCTCTCTCTCTCTCTCTGTGTCTGTGTGTGTGTGTGTGTGTGTGTGTGAGACCTTCTTGTGTACACACATGGGAAAAAAGGACGCCCTGAAAACAAGCATCAAGCAAATGCATCAACATCTTCAACGTATAAAAAACGTGGTAACTGCTGTGAAAAACAGGCAGACCCCAAAACTTTGGTGATGCCATTTCTCTAAAAGTGGAGAAATGGCATACGTCTCTCTCAAAGACTCATACTTATCTCTTTTTGTTTTTACTAAGTCTTCCTCTTCCTTTTATGCAAAGGCTTTTTGATTTCTTGTTTGTCCTTTTTGTTTTTTAAACGAGGACGAGCAGAGGTTATGTCTTACCAAAACTGTTCATCAATCAATGTCTGCAGCCGGGATGACCAGATTTCACTTGCACTTCAACTTGTTTCTGTATTCATCAAATCTATTAACTATAATTACATTTTCCCCTAAGGTGGCTTCTGCCATTAAATGCATTATTAAGCCCTTTTCTTATATGTAATGTTTTAGTTGATATATCCATGAACAAATTTGGTTGGTGAAATGATCACAGACTAACTGACAAACACCCCAGGGACAGGTTAGTATTGCTGCCCAGAGTTACTGGTTGGTTGCTGGGACTCATGGGTGGGTTAGGATGTACATGTGTGGGCTAAATAACTGCCCATAGCTGCCTGGAGGGTTAATCTAGCCCGGATCTGAGTGAAAACAAGACGCAATAAGGCAAATCAGTCAAGAAAAAACTTTAATACACATAAAAAACTGAGCAGCAAATCAAAGAAATAACTGATTGAACCTGCATTGCAATAATATGTTAAATTATTAATCTGCTGTGGGGTGTTGTGGGGCGTAGTGGTCTAAGCAGGCGCCCCATATGTAGAGGCTACAGTCCTCGCTGCAGTTGGCCCCGGTTCAAGTCCCGCATCGGACTGCCTTTGCTGCATGTCATTCCCCCTCTCTCTGCCTCCCCATTTCCTGTCTCTCTCTACTGCACTGTCAATAAAGGCATAAAAAGCCCCAAAAAAATATACTTTAAAAAAAAGAATTATTAATCTGCAGTTAATTGTCAGTAAATTCAGTTACTCAGTGTTGATATTCAGCTCCTTTCAATATTGGAGAAAACACGATCATGAATGAAAACATCTCTTACTGTACAGTAGTGATAGCAGGGTTAGAATTACAATAAAGACAAATTAGAAACTCATTTAAATAGATTTCATATTTGTTTTGTATTTAAAAAGTTGTTAGTTTAATTTGTCTTACTTATTTTCTTTATTTTTTTGTGATGAAAAAATAACATATAGCTCCATAATCTATATATGGACTAGGATTTTGTGTTTATGTTAAGGTACTTTATATACTGTCGGGGCAGAACTTTACTGTAATGTGAATTGTTGCCTATTGACAAAACCTGGACTAGGATTGGTAGGACCAGTATCATAACATGCTGTATAGTGAAAAAACACACAAATTTTGTTTTGTTCTTCTGCTTTTAAATCTCACACAATTCCTTCAGAATTTGTCTAAATAGTGAAAAGCAGAGGCGACTCTGATCTTTTCCTTTCATTTATTCTTTCTTTCATACTGCAGCTCAGACACACTGTGCAGTCAGTTTTAAGATCACAACTTTACTTTTATTATTTTATTTTTTGGAATAAAACACCAAAATTTAAATGTGAAGAATTTTCTCCACACAATTTAGCCCTATTGTATCGTTCCGTCCTCCTGTTGTTACTTCCTGTGGCAGTGAGGTGCAGGTAATGTGGAGAGACATTCATGTGGAGTTTTGTACGTGTGAAAGAAATGGCAAATTATTGTTGGTGGAGGACAGGTAGCGTCATTTCTAGGAGGAAGCAGGTTGCACTGTGTCATCTACTTCAAGCTTTCTCAAGAGTATTCAGATCCCATAATTCAAACGTTTATACCACCTGGCTGTGGTGTTCATACACTATAAGTGGAAACCATTTGCAAAACGAACGTGATAAAGTAATTGTCAAACACAGTAATATTGTAGGGGACTGATAATCCACAGTGTATACATTAAGCCTTTTCAAACTGTTGGTGCTTTGGCAGAGAAGAAGCTCACAGTAAATCAACATCATCATCATCAACCTTTATTTATTTTCTCAGAGATACGTTGAGGGGTGACCCTCATTTTCAGTGATGCCCAGATTACAAAAACAAAGCAAACAATTGGAATGTAAAAATCAATTCTTGATAAAAAAAAACAAAAAAACAAAAAAAACAATTACATTTAAGAAACATTAAGATTTAAAAGCATATTTCTAAACTGTCCCAATGTTTTCAGGGAATCGATATTTAAAGTGTGATGTAGTTATTCCAAGAGTTTGAAGCAAAAAATCTAAAAGCAGTTGCATCAAGTTTGGAGTTGATGTGAGGAACATGGCGTTGATCTTGTTTCACAGAGAGAGAGATTCAGTCATTTTAAACTTTATATCTTTCATGTTTTATTTAAATTCATTTTTGTATGTATGTTTATGTGCAGTTTACTCTCCATATATACTGAATTCATTTTCTTTACTTGACGCACTTGTATTTGAGAATTTCCATTAATGCTGCTTCATGCTTCCATTTTATTACAAGCAAATCTTAACTCTGCTACATTGATCTGACAGCTGTAGTCAATAGTTATGTTTCAGATTCAGTACCTACAGTATGGTCAACAAAAAAATATGCCATATTATTACTGATTAAACTTAAAATGAACTTAACTTTAATTAGCTACAGCATTGACATCCTGCTCACACATACTCAAAATCCAATTGTATAACTATTTATTAGTTAGAGGGTTCATTTGCCTTCGTAAACAATTAAATACTGTAACTTTTGATTTTATTAAAATAAAGTAGTAAGGATCTCAATATTTATTCCACCAATGGAGAGAAGGCAGCATAGCTCTCCGAATTTTTAAAAAATAATAACACACTGCATTGTTATTATTAATACATTGTGATGTAAGTCCAGATTTAAAAGGATGCAGTTGATTAACTCTTAAGTTTTTAAAGGATCATAAAAGCTATATGAGTTGTTACATGACACACTAAAAACCCACAGCTTGTATTTGTTTTGTGTTGTTTCTTATTTACAAACTTATGTATGATTTTATTCTGAATATCAGTTTTAGTTTTATTGTTCTGTCAGCCCATCCACCCTGACAATCACATCACTGTCAACAGCAATGAACTATTGGCAGCTTTAATCTAAAACTATTAATATCAGCCTAAGACATGTATCCTCTTCTAATATTGTGTATTCCTCTGTGTAATCCAGGCCTTCCTGTGTGTGTGTGTGTGTGTGTGTGTGTGTGTGTGTGTGTGTGTGTGTGTGTGTGTGCGTGTGTGTGTGTGTGTGTGTAATGGGTCTGGCATCAGTGTTCACCATATCTTTCCCCGGTGACATTGCATCATTGTTCACATGATGCTTATTTAGACACACATGAACCTTGTCAGTATTTCCTTTTGTTATTTATTTCTTTATTTCTTTATTTATTCTGATCTCCATAGCTTTCACAAAGCGTCGGTTGTCTTCCTGGGGTCCACACAAAAAAAAGACAACAACAAAAAACAAACAATTATTAAAATCACACTATATCAATAAAACGAAAAAGAAAACAAAAGAAAGTCAAAACACAGAAAACAAGTAAAATTACACTTAAAACATTGACATTTGTAGCTTACAATGAAAACAAAATCAAAAATGTCAAAAAATGTGTCAAAAATACACAAGAAGAAGAAAATAAAAACAAAACAACACAACCACAATAACTTCTATTTGAGAGTCAACAAATTTTATTTTATTAACTTTTTGAAAAAAAAAAACTATTTTTGGTCTGTTTGTAGATGAGGAAAAAACAGAACAAGCTCTATAAATAACAGTTCTCATTATAGAATTTGTATAATTTAATTTAGCCTCCACAGTTAGCCATGCTAGTTTATGCATCTCACACACACAAGCACGAAAAGAATATTGAAGAGCTGATCTGGCTGCTCTGTTCTGTTCTATTTAAAGTTTTTGTTTAGAAATTTCTCAGCAGTACTTGACCTGAATAGAAATAAAAGTGGAACCAAGCAACTCCCCTGTGGAACAACACAAGATCAGCCTTGCTAAATACTAAAATTGCCATCAAAAAATATTTGCGTTGTGTTCTTCCAAAGTAGCTCTTCATCCATGCCAGAGCTAAAGGTGAAAAACCAAAACATTTGAGCTTAGCAATGAGAGCACTGTGGTAAATGAAATCAAAAGCTTGAGTAAAATCCAAGAGCAAGCTCCAACTATTTTCTTGCCATCCAAATATATTAACCACTGTCATATCAGTCATATACTAATACAGTGCTAGTGGAGTGCCCTGGTCTGTAAGCATGCTGTGCTTTTGTTAGTCCATTTCTGCTAAAATAATTCAACATTGATCGTTTAGACTCGTTCCATNATACAGTGCTAGTGGAGTGCCCTGGTCTGTAAGCATGCTGATCGTTTAGACTCGTTCCACAGCCCCGGACATGTCCTGCTGAGTAGACACCTATTAAAAATGTGACATAGTGGTTTGGAAAGCTGCCGAGCTGTGATTCTCTATAGTTTTCGATCCAGGTTGTCTATACCAGGAGAGGTATCATCTGAGAGAAAGAAGGAACATCTCTAACTGCGCCTTCATTCTTATTAAATGCTGTTAACAATTTTGTTAAATTCATATCAATTGTTGATAAAGTTGATAAGCTGGTGATGAACTGACCTGTACATTCCTCTTTTGAGAGTTGTGTGAACTTTTTACACATTATTTCATGCAATTCAAGTTTTCCATAGGTTTTTCCCACCATTTAAAGAGCTGCACTTTTGTTTTTATATTCTTTCTTTGTTTACATCATTTTCCTGACGGCAGGAGCTGGTTTCACAAAGACAGACTTTGACTGTGTCTTAGATACAACGAATAGTCAGACTTCAGATTGACTAAGTTCATGTATTACACAAAGCAGTTTAGTCTTTGACTTTCTTAATTGGTGGTACAATGAATTCTGGGTAAATCCGTATTTTTTTTCAGTATTAAAAAGAATGCCCAACAAAGGAATCACATCCAGCTCCATTTACCCCAGCAGAAAATGTTTGTCTTTAGGAAGAATTCAACAGTTACAAGGATGTTTTACTTGATTGTGTCATTGATTGTTACCATGGTAACATTGGTCTTGGGCCTGAGTTAGCATGGTGGAAATGTGTATAATGTTTTTGACTTAAAATAAGTCAGTCTTTATTTTTGTGAAACGGTCTGACTGACACAACAGACCAGTCTAGGATATCTTTGTGAAACCAGCCCCTAACCACTGTACATTAGGTAGATGTAGGAGATGTTGATGTCCAGTCAGGCCTGTATTTCAGAGGCCTAGCAGGCCCAGAGATTGATCAACCTGGACTACAGTCCATAATGTTGAGAGAAAATACAGATTAAAATCAGGATTACGTAGAGTCTTGCTATATGAAGATAAACCAGATTCTCAGAGACAAGACAAAGCATAATTATTGTTTTATATATTTCATAGGAAAATAAAAACACTAACAACACTTTTTTGACTCCATGCATGTTTTTTTAGTGAAGCGTGTCAGTTGTTGCCAGCTGCATATNACCTTGTCAGTATTTCCTTTTGTTATTTATTTCTTTATTTCTTTATTTATTCTGATCTCCATAGCTTTCACAAAGCGTCGGTTGTCTTCCTGGGGTCCACACAAAAAAAAGACAACAACAAAAAACAAACAATTATTAAAATCACACTATATCAATAAAACGAAAAAGAAAACAAAAGAAAGTCAAAACACAGAAAACAAGTAAAATTACACTTAAAACATTGACATTTGTAGCTTACAATGAAAACAAAATCAAAAATGTCAAAAAATGTGTCAAAAATACACAAGAAGAAGAAAATAAAAACAAAACAACACAACCACAATAACTTCTATTTGAGAGTCAACAAATTTTATTTTATTAACTTTTTGAAAAAAAAAAACTATTTTTGGTCTGTTTGTAGATGAGGAAAAAACAGAACAAGCTCTATAAATAACAGTTCTCATTATAGAATTTGTATAATTTAATTTAGCCTCCACAGTTAGCCATGCTAGTTTATGCATCTCACACACACAAGCACGAAGAGCTGATCTGGCTGCTCTGTTCTGTTCTATTTAAAGTTTTTGTTTAGAAATTTCTCAGCAGTACTTGACCTGAATAGAAATAAAAGTGGAACCAAGCAACTCCCCTGTGGAACACCACAAGATCAGCCTTGCTAAATACTAAAATTGCCATCAAAAAATATTTGCGTTGTGTTCTTCCAAAGTAGCTCTTCATCCATGCCAGAGCTAAAGGTGAAAAACCAAAACATTTGAGCTTAGCAATGAGAGCACTGTGGTAAATGAAATCAAAAGCTTGAGTAAAATCCAAGAGCAAGCTCCAACTATTTTCTTGCCATCCAAATATATTAACCACTGTCATATCAGTCATATACTAATACAGTGCTAGTGGAGTGCCCTGGTCTGTAAGCATGCTGTGCTTTTGTTAGTCCATTTCTGCTAAAATAATTCAACATTGATCGTTTAGACTCGTTCCATAGCCCCGGACATGTCCTGCTGAGTAGACACCTATTAAAAATGTGACATAGTGGTTTGGAAAGCTGCCGAGCTGTGATTCTCTATAGTTTTCGATCCAGGTTGTCTATACCAGGAGAGGTATCATCTGAGAGAAAGAAGGAACATCTCTAACTGTGCCTTCATTAAACTTATTAAATGCTGTTAACAATTTTGTTAAATTCATATCAATTGTTGATAAAGTTGATAAGCTGGTGATGAACTGACCTGTACATTCCTCTTTTGAGAGTTGTGTGAACTTTTTACACATTATTTCATGCAATTCAAGTTTTCCATAGGTTTTTCCCACCATTTAAAGAGCTGCACTTTTGTTTTTATATTCTTTCTTTGTTTACATCATTTTCCTGACGGCAGGAGCTGGTTTCACAAAGACAGACTTTGACTGTGTCTTAGATACAACGAATAGTCAGACTTCAGATTGACTAAGTTCATGTATTACACAAAGCAGTTTAGTCTTTGACTTTCTTAATTGGTGGTACAATGAATTCTGGGTAAATCCGTATTTTTTTTCAGTATTAAAAAGAATGCCCAACAAAGGAATCACATCCAGCTCCATTTACCCCAGCAGAAAATGTTTGTCTTTAGGAAGAATTCAACAGTTACAAGGATGTTTTACTTGATTGTGTCATTGATTGTTACCATGGTAACATTGGTCTTGGGCCTGAGTTAGCATGGTGGAAATGTGTATAATGTTTTTGACTTAAAATAAGTCAGTCTTTATTTTTGTGAAACGGTCTGACTGACACAACAGACCAGTCTAGGATATCTTTGTGAAACCAGCCCCTGACCACTGTACATTAGGTAGATGTAGGAGATGTTGATGTCCAGTCAGGCCTGTATTTCAGAGGCCTAGCAGGCCCAGAGATTGATCAACCTGGACTACAGTCCATAATGTTGAGAGAAAATACAGATTAAAATCAGGATTACGTAGAGTCTTGCTATATGAAGATAAACCAGATTCTCAGAGACAAGACAAAGCATAATTATTGTTTTATATATTTCATAGGAAAATAAAAACACTAACAACACTTTTTTGACTCCATGCATGTTTTTTTAGTGAAGCGTGTCAGTTGTTGCCAGCTGCATATATAAATCTAATCAGTAAGGCACCTTGGGTACTTGGTGCAAAAGAGGCAAATGTACGTAGATGTGTGTTCTCTCTCTCTCTCTCCCTCCCTCTCTCTCTCTGCATCTCTCTCTCTCTCTGCACCTCTCTCTCTCTGCACCTCTCTCTCTCTGCATCTCTCTCTCTCTCTAGAGAGTGTTTAAGGCCTACTCTCAGGATTTGGAGCAGACATATTGTCTTCTGCTGGAAAAGACTGAGCACTAATTGGCTAGAGAGAAGTTTGGAGACAGCATAAAGATGTAGAGTGAGGGAGGTGAAGAGAGAGAGGGAGTCTGCACGAAGAGAGAGAAAGAGAGAGAGAGAGAGAGAGAGGGAGGGAGATGATGCTTTAAAGTGAGAGAAAATGAACGAGAGTGAGTCAGGAATGTTTAGAAGACTAAAAGTACTTTAAACCCATAATGGACCTATTTCCAGACAGGCGCCAATTTTGAACCCCCACCCACCACCCTCCACCCCCACCAGTATCCTCCCCTCCCTCCCCCAATACCAATGATGGGGCCCCCCCCCCAAAAAAAAAACCCCCCCCCCCCACCCCCCCCCCAACCAAAAAAACACACATACACACACACACACACACACACACACACACACAGGCCTATATGCACACACATATACAGACACACTTTAAGTTGATTTAGAGTTCTGACAGGCAGAGGGTTTTTGGTGCTCAGAGAACAGGATGCCCCTAAAAATAGGTGGAGAATATAAAACCAGATTCTTTCTGGAAAAATAATTCAACTGATGCAGAATGTCTCAATTCTGTCACTGAACTGTTTAAATCAATACTCAGCAGCATCTTATATCTTATATGAAGTTCTTTTTTTTTTTTTTTTTACAATTCTCTCTATAATAGACCCACAGCACTGGAAATATTTGCTCTTAAAATATCAGGGTATATGAAAGTGAAACATGCTGAGCAAATGTTTACGGATTCGTACCTTAAACTCTTTATCGCTAGAATCATAGTTATTATCTGTTACCCTTTAAAATGACTTTTTTTTCTGAGCTTCAGGCAGGCATGAGATTTAGTGACAAATAACCTTTCACTTCATGTCAGATTCAGCAGATAGACATTAATAACACAGGATATGTGCATGTACAAGTGGAGGAGCCAGTTAACAGTGAAAAGGAAAGAAGAAAGCAAACAGAGGGAAAGTAACAACAGGCCAGACTTTGTATCTCATAGACCAACATCTGAGTATGTTTAAATAATCCTGACACTCTCAGTGACAATTTAAAGAGCACTTCTTGTTGTATTTGAGATCTATCCCCTAATGAACAATGTTTGACTGAACAGAAGTTCCAAGACTCTGAATTATCAGAGCAATACTCATCTATTTCTATGCTGTGCTTTTATCGTTTCTCCATTTGATTTTATAATCTTAACAACTTCAGCATGTTTCTGTCAATTTAGCTACGTATTTTTCTCATGTTTAACCAGAAGTCTCTGCTGAGGGTCTTCAACAGCTCCAAATCGTTTTATCGCCTTCATACTTCAGTACTTCCCCTAATTTAATAAGAAACACTTATTAACATGATTTTGATCTGATGATGTGTCAGATCCAAATCACAGAGCAGCATTATCCTCCCACGTCTGAAAATAAAAAAACAAAAAACATCTATTTAGATTTATTTTAGGAGAATTTTAGTTGTAGAATTTTTTTTTTTCAGTTTGATGAGAGGTGTAACACAGAGTTTGACCACTCTGGGGTGAAACAGATATTGGGGTTTTAAGAGGGTCAGGAGTAAAAAGTACGCAGAGATAAAAAAAAATATATATTGATATTGTAATTATAATATATAATATAATTGGAGTAAGAGGGACCCCAAACAATCAGGAAATAAAGGCAATGTCAACAAAACATAAGGGTTAAATTCTTCTGCCATAGCACCTTCTTATTTTCTATGAGAACATTTTTTATTTTAAGTCTTAATGGTAATGCTTTATTTTACTGGTCCAAAATAGCCTAACTGATCCTAATAAGTAAAGAAATACATCATTATTCCTTTATTATTAGTACATTTTTTCCAGATATATATTGAATTGTATGCTCACCTGTAGACACATTCATACATGTTCAGCACACCTGTAAAGATGCCCGTTATGACAGCGTTTATTTAAAACTATTTATTTAGAACTGTAATTGAATTGTCTTTGTTTTCCTTATGAACCAAAGAACATTTCTCTTCCCAGGAAGCTTTTTGGAAATGATTATGAAATTATTTGCTACAAAAATAAACCCATAAAATACTATGCAGAGAACAAGTGCATGCATTTTAATCTAATTCGTATCAGTTTCACATTTGTGAAAATCACATTCAGTAATTCTGATACAGTTTTTAATATAAACAAATACACATTGTTAGCAATTGTTCTCTTATTCTCTTCATGACAGAGCATCATGCATTATGCTGCAGGCACTCCTAAACTTCTTGTAGCATGTGATTACTGTTTGCCTGCTTGTTTCCTGACCTCCCAGTTTGTGTACTCACATTGAGATGTCCGTACCTGTGTGCATGCATCTCAGAGAGAAGGGTCCACTGTGGAAGTGAAGTACGCCAATCAGCCAGATTGTAATGTAGGGTGGAATTTGAAAAATGTCCTGAGATTGTGTTTACCTTTGGAAATAGCTTTCTCGGTAGAGCAAATGAATTAATGTTAACAAACATTAAGCTGTGAGACTGAGCAGATGTCGCACTGATATTAAAAAGACAGGAAAGGATCATTAATGCAGATGGAGCAAAAGAATGACTTGAAGCAGCCCACCGTTTTTGATTTAATGCCCTAACTGATGAAGTCAGGCCAAATCAGGTTCATCTGAACAGGCCACCATCCCAAAAACACGCCCCAGTGTAACAACTCTGGTAGGAACAAAGACTCAGATGCAGAGAAACTCACTGGCGGCAAGGTTGAGTTCAAAAAGGCAAAGTCTTAACTGACAGTTCAAAGGGTCATACTCAGGTAGGCAGCCCAAAAAAAGGCAAACAAAGCAGGCAGGGAGTTGGCAAAAATCCACAAACCAGTGGAAACAGCAAAGTCAAATGCCACAGAAACAAACTCTCAAAAAAACACCCGAAAGCAATGAACACTCGAGGGAACAAAGACAATCCAGCGGGGAAGCATTGGGAAACAGGGAAGTATATATACACAAGGATGACTTGAGTGGGAAAGTGGGCTGGTGAGTGATATCTAGCTAAGTAATGATGATACCATGGATGTGGTAGGTTGTAATTAGTGTGACGTTATAGGCAAATGTACACAAGTCCTTTGAGTTTTGAATGATTTCATTTACTTAAACGAGAAGGGAGCATCAGGTCTACCAGCTGTTATAGATCATGGAAGCCCAGTGCTTAAAACCCAGTAGTGACAGCTCTCAGAAGGCTACTCCTTTACGAAGCGCACACACACACACACACACACACACACACCGAGCACTTGATTATTCTCAGTAAATTCTAGGCTGTCGTGTGGGAAAATCCCAGGAGACCAGCAGTTTCAGAAATACTCAAACCAGCCTTTCTGACACCAACAATCATGCCACAGTCAATCAATCACATTTTTTTCCACATTCTGATGTTTGAGGTGAACATTAACTGAAGCTCCTCACCTGTATCTGAATGGTTTTATTCATTGCACAGCCATCAATCATCATGTAGCAGAACAAAATGACTCAGGGGGCATCTGAAATTAGTCAGTGTGTGCTAGAGTGGACACCTAAAAGTGATTATCCTCCAGTTAATAGACGACTAAAGCTGCTTTTATCCGGATCAGTCACAATGTGTAAATATATGTCCACTTTATGTCCAACCGTGGTCCATTCGAGGTATGTGTTTGTGAAATTTGAATGTTTCATGTAACTGAATAATCAAAGTCGAAGATGCAAATGCATTTTCAGATTACAGTGTAATCAGGCATGGCATTTACATGACTATAGGCAACAGTATAGTAATGTTTATATGCGTTTGGTATTTATAATATCCTTGTTTGGAAACTAAACTGTAATCAACATGAAAATAATGTGATGGCTAATATGGAAAATAACAGCAGAATCAGCAATGAAAAATAGTGTGTTATGGTTCCATAGTGTGGTCCCTGACGAACAGATTAACAGGATATAAAACTGATCACACGTTGTCTTTAGAGCATCATCACTCCACGATGGTTTGAGCTATAGACATTGTCTGTGTGAGTCACTGCCTTTGATCGATAAATGATGTTAGAAAAATTGTCCACAGTCTTACCGTGTGCCGTGACGTCTAGAGTCACGTCGCTGATTTGATCCTTCCTGTCTCCCAGTGGGTGTTGTCACAGCCAATCAGAGTATCTGATTCGGAGGCTTGGCTGTCAGTTGCTTGTATGCCGAAACTAAATGCGAGCAGTGCTGTTTCATTGTGAGTTCAGAGTGAGGAGAAGTCGTTCTGACTTTATTGTACTGACAGAAAACAGACAGAAAGATGTGACCGGTCACATATTTAGTGCAGCGGAGGACTTGGAGCTGATTTTTTTCAGGGCCACACAAAAAACTCCCATAAATACTGCTCCAGAGAATGAGCATATCTCATGAACAGATAAAGATAGAAACTTCAAATCACCTAGAACAATCTAGATATGTGCAACTTTCTGTGTTGAAGTTTTCTTTATTATGGTTTACCGGGCTTTTATCTATATATAATAAGGAAGAATTAAAGGTCTTTTTTTTTGTTTGTTTGTTTTATGTATTACTATCCCCTATCATACTGTACAGAAGTCTGAGTGACATATGTGATTAGTTGAGGTTGTACTGATTCTGAATATGTGCAGAACTGAAACTCTTAGATTATATGACAACTTTATAATGCAAAACACAAAGGTATGAAAAAACTGAAAAGTCTTGATGTGTGCTTCAGAGGGTCAAAAGGAAAGTGGAATTTACACTGAGGGGAACATACTTCAGACTTCCACTGAATATCTTATTTGAGCAGAAAAAAAAAAGCTCAAAGTGTCCAATATTGCTGAAGGTAGGTTTACGTTGGAGTCAATATACAGCCACAGTTGTTCTGGGTGTCCAATATTGCTGTGGATGGGTTAACATTAACTGAAAGCCCTGTGCATCAATGTACAGACCTTATCTTTGAGGACAGCAACAAAGCATCAGTATTTGTGGACTTTATTCCAATGATTGATTATTTGAGACCCCTTCAAGTTTTGACTTGATGTTGATTTTAATCTCAGGAGAAAAATGTATATTGTAATCTTGTTTTCTCATATTATAGATTATCTCTACAAGTTTGACTGTATGAGATGTCTCCTGTGAATGTAAATGATAATGATTCATAAAAACTCAGTCAGTCACAGTTCTACACATGCCTGTTTGGCCCTCAGTGTAAAGCAGTTTGGCATTATGGATCTTCTAATTTCATATGCAGTGATTATTACAGAAGGGAATGCTGGGAATAATTTTGATTGAAGCCTGCAGAGTAAATGAATTGTCCTGCAACCACACAGCAGTCTCTGGGCGAGAATGAATTAAACTGATTGAACACCTCCAATAAGTGGGAGTGAGACTACACACACATTCATGCATACACATGGAGAAACACTCCCTCCGTCACTCAAACACTTGCATGCAGGCACAGTCTCCATCATACACACAAACACGATCAATTTACACATCAGGCATTGTATTGATCAGGCTATTTGCTGCTCGGTTCCCCTGCCATGGCCTTTCAATTAAGACAGGAAAGAGAGTCAGAGAAGGGAGGGCTGAAATATAGATGAGACACAAACAGGACTTTTTCCTCTGCATTCCTTCTGCTAGGTTTCATTAAAAGTTAGAACAAGATATTTTCTTTTTATTTCCACTATAATTGGAACTAAATGAGCAAAAAAGCTAATTTATTTAGCACGTTTCATTCCAGGGGGAACCACAATGTGCTGCACGAAGCATGAGCTACCACTAAAACTGTGTGGATGCAGAGATAAAACAAAAGACATAAGTGGTCAATACAATTAAGACCAATATATGAGCAAGAAAAATGAGAATGAAACCAATAAAAGGACTAAATAAAATTAAATGACATTTAAAGGTCCAATATTTTACACTTTTCCAGTGCTTTATTTGAAGTGTTGATCCATAAGAAGATATATTTGTGGTTTTAAGACACAAAAACCATCTCAATGTTGTTTTACATCTCCTCTCTCAGGCTTTTCTCTGGAGCTCTGGTAGTAACAGGTCGGTGAGCCAATCAGAAGAGAGGAGGCTCTGAGCCTCTTTTCTGATCCAATAGAAATTTAGCAGATTTCAGGTAAACAAACCAAATCCTGCACGGTCAGATGGTGGGTCGAAGGTGCATCTCAATACAGGCTGTGTACATTTCTCTGTGGACTGAGCGCTTTGATACTTTCACAGTATTAATATAGAACCTAGACCTGCTTTATAATCAAACAACACATGGACATCTACCTTTATACTATATGGGACCTTTAAGAGCAGCAAAACCATATGACTGAAAGGCGCAGCTAAAAAGGAAAATCTTCAGTTTAGATTTCTGGGACAATAGAATATGAAGACCTCTAATATGATTAGGTAACATTTTCCTGTGGCTTGGAGCATAAATGCTAAAGAATTTTCACCAGTTTTCGTGGAAACCCGGAAAACTGACCAGACAGCCTGTTGATGCCCAGAGGACCTGAGGGGTCAGGCTGGTTCATAGCTCACAAACATTAAGATTTTAAAACTTACTGGAAGCCAATGTAATGACCTCAGCAGAAGTGTTATATGGTTCTATTTCCTTTTTAGTTAAAACATTTTGAAGTAGCTGCAGATAATCGTTACCCTACACCATGAGCTGTTTGTGAGCTTTTTTCAGACATGCATATTTAATTGCCAAGTTTGGCAAATAAAAATAAAAGAGACAAGATCACCTGAGGAACCGTGCTGTTTTTAAACACGCTCTGGACAAAGACAGATGGAGAGACGAAAATGGCACTGCATTATTAAAAGCAAGGGGATGTGTTGCACTGTCCAATTAAATTAATACAAATCTGACAGTTGAAAAAAAAAAAAGGAAACATGCTTTAAATTTGAAGCATGTCAGTCTGAATGAAGAAACATACATTAAACAGAACCCTTATACCACTTTATTTTTACATGTTTTTTCTCTTATGTTGATATTTTGTTATTATTGAAATAGTTATTTCCTCTGTATCTGTTGGTCATTATCATATATCATGTAATAATGGTCCTCTCCAGTGTATAGTCTGTACACACCAGGTGTAATCAATGTCTTTTTGCTGTTTCCACCCTGATGAAGACCCCATGACATCAGAACCAGACAGCAATTTAAACTACAGACCGGTGACAAATTAAAGGTCATTCAAGGAAAAAACAACAATAGTAAGGTGTTGACGAGGTCAGTGCTGTGCCGCCAGACCGTCTTCAGTGCACCATAGCCTTGGTGACTGTGAAGGCCCTCATCTACAATCCACAACATTTTAATACTCATCAAACCATCAGTGACCCCCTGTCCTGCCCTAGAGCCCGGAGGGGGGAATTGTCATCCTGGAAAGGACCCCTCCACATCAGGATAGAACTGTTTCCTCATAGAATAAAGGTGATTACTCAGAACAACTTTGCATTGAATTGCAGTGACGCCTCCCTCTAAGAGGACAAGTGGACCGGTGTAGGTGGGCATACTCAGTGTCCTCGGGGACACAGGTCAGATCCACCCCTCCCTCCTCCCCAGCTCCACCCTCTCATCCAAATATGTCTCTTCTGGCTCCAAAAAAAAAAGAATGGCGACATTCATTAAGTCAAACTCGAGGCTTCAAAACGGCAGTTCACAAACCAATGGGTGACGTCATGGAAGTTTGCCACTTGATTTACTTGTATTTAATAGGCCAGGGCAGTGTGTAACATTGGTTTGCTGAGAAAGGTGAGCCAGGTTCAACTGTTATGTGAGAACAGTCTGCTTTTTTGCCACTGCATCAGCACATTGGTCTCATAGACAAATTAATAAGGATGTTGGTTTTTTTGACACAATGCTGATGGCCTAAGGCCAGCTGCATGGTTCTTGCTCCAGTCTTCACACTCTTACACTCAAATTTTGTAACATAACAGTCTGTGGTTGGACCATCAGCTTATCGGTCTTTGGTATCCCCAAGTCTCTCACTTCCCTCTAAAACATATCTGCATCCAGATAGCGGACATATTTTTGAAGACGAGAAGTGTAAAGAAACAAGTAGAAGACTAGAATCCCCTCCTCATGGTGATCTGACTCTCACTCAGAGTCAAATAAAATTTGAATCATTGGTGTAACATTTTGTCATAATTGCTGTATGAAGTCTTGAGTAATGGTTAAAGATTTGTAAGTGATTTGTGAGGTCACACTGACCTTGGCCTTTGACCTTTGACAACCAAAATCTAATCAGTTTATCCTTGAGTCCAAGTGAGCGCTCTCAATAAAAGTAACAGCACATATTCTGTCCAGTGGGGACATGTAGAGTGTAGTTTAGAAGTTTAAAAGTGTCAGACAGCAACTGCAACTTCCGCAAGTACAAGGGCATGAGTGTGTACAGTGAACAGTGCACACACTCTCATAGGAGGTGAAACACAGTTTGACACAGGGAGGATGGAGAGTGAAAAGACAAATTACTCAACATTTAACAGGAGACTCATCAGTCTTCAAACAACACTGTCACAGCTGAGGCGTGGTCCCGACTTCATGCGTTAAAGGCTTGACATAAGTGAGTCTCTAGGCAGATGGTAAAGACAACAACTCCTCCAACCTGATACAAGTCCTGCAGCGGGACGTGTACTGGACCTTGGTTGTCATGGTTACAATAATAAACATTGGGATTGTACCAACGGTGCTGTTCTTACCTTTATCGCCATGGTTACTATAATAATAGACATGGCATGGTTAGGTTTAGGAAAAGATGGTGACTTGAGTTAAAATAAGTACTTTCTCAACATTAGAAGATCTTTGTTGTCATGGTTACAATATAAACAGCAAATTTCACATGGGGATCGAACGCTGCTCTCCTGTGTCATATTCATCCATCCACCTCAACCTCCTCCTGACGTGGACTTTGTCTCTCTTTATACTACGTCACCGCACTTTTCCCTTTGCTCCTGTCATAATTGGTACAGCCACTATATGTTGCCTAGCAACAAAACCTAACTATGGGTCATAACAACCTGCTGCACAGACAAACTATGGGTTTGTTTTGTACAGGACAGTCTCTGATAATAAACCTCAAACTGCCTCTGCTTCTGTTATTCATAGATTTGTAGAGCAAAATGTTACGGCCGCTACTCTGGCCACTTTTGTTGTGTTTAATTTTTCTGTTTGCCAGGCTGCCTGCCGAGCGGCCTGCTCCTGTCCACACGGATGCTCCACCCTCTCTAGCCTAATTGGTGCGGTTTGTTTGCAGCTGGCCAATCCCTGCCGCCCAATCAGGAACACCCAGCTATAAAGCTCCCGCCCGTCTGTCAGTCGTGGCAGCTGACTGTTAGTGGCAGCTCGCCTCTTTGTTGTAAGAACATTTGTAGTGTGTGAACCTTATGATAGCACAGAGTGGTCGTTTGTTGTGCCACAGTTTTTGTTTTGTAACTTACTGCTGGTAATCTTGAAGCCCTGGAAGTGGGGTCAGGTTTAGATTTAATACTGACACTGATTTTGCTGGTTCATCTGCTCGTAGCCATTTGTATTGTTAAAAACACTAGGTGCAGGGGTGCTGTTTCCGGTGTATTTTGGTTCTTTAGTCGGCCTTGGTAGCAAGTTTTGTTTCTCCTTTTACTTTCAAGTGGATAATCCCTTGTACTGATTAGCTCATAAAGAGTCCTCCTTTTGTTATATTCTGTTTTTGATTTGGACAGCACCCACCGGCCCCATTCCTTGGTTTGTGTTTTTTTCTTCATATAAACCATTATTTTTACAATTTATGATACAATAAACAACTTTATACCTATTACCAACTGGGTTTTGTGTTGCTTCCCTTTCCCCTGTGAGCCGGGTTGTAACACAAAACATTCTGTTTAAGTCTGAAAGAGGGAAGTTTGATTTATTATCACAGTGATGAGAGGCTGTAGTCGGCATGGATTCATGTCAGTTACAACTTCTTCTATTTGTGAAACTTCTCAAACCGCTCCTCCAGCATCATGCTCTTCACACCCACCAGAAATATGTCCCAGTCTTCACATCTGACCCAGCTGAGGTCACATACACTTCCCCCCTTCAACTGAATGGGAACATGGTATCACACTTTTGGACTCCACTGCGCATCTGAAAAATATTTTCATTTTGGTAAAAACACTGTTTGAGGCGTGTTGAGCATGCAGATCATCAAACAGCTCAGATGATTCTGCAGCAGGTGTGGTTTATAAGTTTCTATGGACATCGCATCTCACAGAAAAAAGCCCTCCAGTGTCACGTGCTATGACTGACAGAAGGTTCCTGTTGGAATATTATCAGGGGTGAAAATGGGGCAGAGAAAAGAAAAGTCCTTGAGTAAAAATGAAGGTAGAGCAGAGTTTTGTCAGAGGAGCCTTTCTTGTGTTGGAGTGAGACTCTTCGGTTGGGAACTCTGTTGGGGTTTGGGTCTGTGGTTGTAGGAGGAGATCAAATGCTCCTTTCTTTGCAGAACCAAAATGGTTATTGTGACAGTTTGAATAAATACAAGTTAGTGATCATGTGAACCAGGTGACACAGGCAAACAATACTTTTCTTCCTTGTCTTTCTTTCAACAGATTGGCACGCTAGCTCAGAGGATAACAATGGTAGTTTTTTTTCATGATTGTGTGCCGGTCAAAGTTGCTGGACAATCTGTTACATTTTTGAATTATTTTACAGACTTGTGAGAGGAAGAAAAGGTCCGAGCTTCCAGTGTGGGCTGAGTTATGATAAACAGGGCAGATTTGAAATCACACATGTAGATAATCAACAAAAACACTGAAAAAGCACGATGAAATGTAGACAGAACTCTAGCAAAACAGCTAAATCAATGACTGAACTGCCTTCCATTTCAGAAAAGATTTATTCCTTTTCATTTTACCTTGCTTTTGACAAACAGAATCCTTTTACTACCAGATGCACTGCAGGAACAAAAAAAAAAAAAAATCTATTTAGACATTCTGTATGTTGTGAGTTTTCAGAGGCCACTGGGGTCTATTGAAGCTTATTCCATCAGTTTCTCTTTGTAACCATGTTAGTATAATCTAAAAAAAAAAAAAAAAAGATCATGGTGTAGTTGTAAAACTCTTACAGATGACATGGAAAAATGATAAAATATAGTTTCATACAAAAGCCCTTGATGGCAGTGTGGTGCAGGTCTGTGCAGAGTTTTCTTTTTTATGTTGAATACGGATGTCAAGAGTTGATCTGTAAATACATCAGACACTCTACTGCAAGATTTTGTGAAGACAGACAGATTATTCCATGTACAGTAAATGAAGTTATAGCTGCACGGCCAATTTAAGTCATTTTAAGCACTTACAAAATGTGACTTGGAATATACGAGGTTTAAATTAAGCAATAACTTTTTAGAAAACATTTGTTGCTGGTTAATATAGCGATTCAGACTGAAGATAATAAGTAATGATAGAAAGGCCAGCAAAGTATATTCAGTTTATGCCACTGAACAAATGTGTCTCCTAGATATTTTATAGTCAACAACAAATTTGCAATAAGTTTTGAAGAAAATGTCAAATGCAAAAATATTATGTTTTCTATTAAAAATCAATTTGTTATTTAGTTACATATTTGACAAGTTAAAAATATATTGATAATGATCGTTTCAGTAAAATATTCATATTTTCTGCCAAAATCTTGCCGTGAAGTATCTACTTGAGGTCAGAATCACCTCTGCCTTAGTTTGATATTGAAAATGTCAACAGTAACTTAACACTAACTCCAGCACTTTGTACAACTAGTGTGTGGTACAAAAATGTAGCACTCCCTTGTGCAGCAATGAAATAATTTAGGCAGCAAATATGTTTTGTTGAGAGCACAATGTGCAAAAAAGTTACTAATATAATAAACATAGCTCCTAAGAAATGGGGAGCAGCACTGGATCAGGATTTGGACTGCCTTGCTGTGAAGGACTGTCTCATGAAATAGCGCCCCTACAGTGGCAGATGTATCTACCTTTGTCACCATGGTTACTTTAATAACAGCCATGCCTTGGTTAGGTTTAGGAAAAGATCATGATTTGCTTTAGATAAGTATTTCCTTAACATTGCACGGTCTTTGTTGTCATGGTTACAATATAAACAGCTAGTTTGCCACTGGAATCAAACACCTCTCTCCTGTGTCATATTCATCCATCCACCTCAACCTCCTCCTGACGTGGGCTTTGTCTCTCTTTATACTACGTCACCGCACTTTTCCCTTTGCTCCTGTCATAATTACTACGACCACTATATGTCGCCTAGCAACAAAACCTAACTATGCATCGTAACAACCTGCTGCACAGACGACCTGTGGGTTTGTCTTTTACTGGAGGACAGTCTTGATACTAAATAAAATGCGTGTTCACATAGACAGGGGGTCATTACTCACTGAAATTAATCTAGCTATTCACGCCATTAATGTCGGTTAAATTTACCTGGACACCAGAGACACAACACAACATATAAATCCACCAACAGATTTGTTTCCTCCCCTGTCGACAAAGAAGTGGCAAAATTACCAAACAGTGCATGTTGACTTTACCAAAGGCAGCTCACACCATCTTCAAAAATCATCATCATATCATATCATAGATTTATTGAGCATTGTCATAAAACACTTTATTTGCCTTTTACATGAATTTCCCCTAGGGGATAAATAAAGTATCTATCTATCTATCTATATATCTATCCATCTATCTATCTATCTATCCATCTATCTATCTACCTATCTATCTATCTATCTATCTAATCTTTTTTCTAATCTTAGAGCTCTTTCCTGGAGAAAACCCAGGAAGTGATGCTTTTTATGTTTTGATGCATGCAAGAGCATAAAACCATTACCACTGCTTTGTAAATCATTTTAAGTTTGTTAAAACGGAGGAACCTAAAATCTCCTGCTGCCTTAAAATGGTGAGTGAAGTCTTTTTTTTTACTAGGAGCTGAGATATCTACAGAGGTGCCCTCCTCTCCAAAACCAACAGACAAGGGGATTATAATCAGTAAAAGACATTGAATAAAGAATTACATTAAAAGTTTTGTCGACGCTCTTCAGTGACACAGGACAGGACGTCTCCAGCAGCTTGGAGCTGAGCTGTCTAACATTTCCTCAGTTTGTTTCTCTGATAACTTCAGCTCCTAAAATCACAGATTTCTCTGGTTGGAAAATTGATGAAAATATTTGTGATAACGTAAGAACACAACTCACCAACATACTGAACATAGCTCTACATGTTTTAACACATTTTAATGTGTAAATGTTACAGATTACACTTTGAACCTGAAATTAACAGATCTGACATATTTAAATTTAACAAGAAAACATGAGTTGATTCCACTAAATTCCTGTATGATGCTTTACACACTAGTGGTGTTCACTGTTGGTTCTAGAGAAGAGAAATCTTAACCCTGACAGTGACTCACACACAGTTATCCTATTTCGTGTCATCTTATTTCGTATCTGAATAAACGCTAAACACATGCACACCAATCACTTTCTCTCCTGCAACATTAATGCAACACATTTGACCCTTGCTTGAACTCTGCAGTAAGACACGTGTGTGTGTGTGTGTGTGTGTGTGTGTGTGTGTGTGTGTGCATTTCAAGGGGTTGTACAAAGTGCCCTCCACAGCCCAGTCATGTCTCTTAAACCTCCCCAGCCAACTGAAGGGAGACAGAACGTCTCACATCAATTATTGAACCACAGAAGAAAAAAGAGGGGGATTGAGAGGTTGAAGGAGGAAGGAAGGCAGAAAGAGAGATGAGAGAAAAACAAAAAGACAGAGGGAAATAGAGAAGAGATGGATGGATAGAGTGAGACAAGAGAAAGACAAAACTGTGTGATGCACAGCAATGGAGATGGGTGGAGAGCAAGGTGTGACTCATAAGGAGTGTGTTTAATTCATGGTTTTGGTGAGAAAAAAATGGGTGTTTAAATATTAACATCTGTATAAAATGTTTTCGGCTTGACCTCATCACTCATGCACACTCAGGTCATGGTAAAAAAGACTGTTAAGAGCTGGAGGCGAACAGAGTGGAAGTGACATTTTTGGACTCAGATGAATTCTTCTTTATTCATCCACAAACTGGTTAGTGAGGAAGTATAGTCACACACACACACACACACACACACACACACACACACAGCGGCTGTGAAGACAGATGTGCTTTTAGTGGGCTTAAAGGTGTATAAGGGATTTTTTTTAAGAGAAAAGAGTCAACTATGTCAGAAGGTGGGGGTGCAGCAGAGAGGTGCATCTCACCTCTTCAATTTTTAAATTTCAGTTATTTCTGGCAACAAACATTTTACAATGAAGTAAACATATAACTTATGGCTTGGATGCATCTGAACAGCCATTTTTTTCCTTCTGTAATGTACTTACATAATTTAAGTATATACAGTGAAGCAAAAGATCAACAAGAGAAAAAAGTAAGAAAAGCCAGAGGAAGGGGCAAACAACACAAGGTATAAAAAAAAACCCATCGTACTTTCACATAAAATGTATTTCACACAGATTTACAGCGTCAGAAATGCTGTAAATTCATCCGGTGTGGCCATCTGTTCCTAGCACCTCTCAAATCACGCCTTAACCTAGTTTTTGCAGAACAGACTGTCTCATATTCCTCTTTACTGACAGTGTCAAAGTGATGTAAGTAACAATATGACCAGTTTTTATAATCTGTTTAGATGTTTAGAGCTTCCAGAAGCCAAACGCTCCTCTCTCATTGGCTTTATATTTGCACTGCCGAGTTACCGGGCTCTTGTAAATGAAGCATGTGTTTGTGTTCTTTTCCTTTGTCCACGGAGAAACAAGCATCTGACAACATAAACTTTCTGTCATTTTTGTAAGGTTATTATTGACACTCCTCCTTATGAAAAACAGTGATTACAGCCTAAACTATCATGATTTCTAAGTAATTGAAGATGAAACGTCTATTTTTATTCCATGTATATCATAAATCCTCGAAAATAAAAACGACTATTTGAGATCGGTTAAGAAATCTAAAAGTTATAGAGCTTTTTATCCAGAAAAACTGCAGCTTCTCCATTTTATTCCTATTTGTTCACAGGGCAGTCTTTCCTGGTCCAATATGTCGGGGGCATTGATGTATGGTCCCAAGATACTGCATTCCATGCATATAAACTCAAAACTTCCTGTAACTGTTTCAAATTAAAAGCTCTACCTCTAGCGTTTCACTGGACAGAAACCATTTATTTCTTACCAGGGCTTTTATTGCTGTGCTGCAGTAAGTGTATTGTCTCATTTCCGGTTGCTGGTGTTGTTGTTTACATGCTATTGCTAGCAGTTAGCAATAACTTCTCTCTCTCCCTCCCTCTCTCCTGCTCTCTCTGCTCGGTGTGCATCATGTTTAGTTCTTCCTTTGCCTCCTTTAGTAATAATGATACATGGAATCAAAGTAGTTTATTTGCTGTAAGTAAGTAAACCACAAATTATGAGCCAAGTTTTCCTGTTTTTTGTTGAGTGCCACTGCTCAGCGCAGGTGTCATCGATTGTTACTATGGTAACATCAGTCTTTGGCCTGAGTTAGCCTGGGGGAAAGATGTCTAATGTTTAAGGCAGAGTCATAGCTCTGTCAAATCTAAACACGCAGATATCATACATTATTATTATTATTATTATTATTATTATTATTATTATTATTATTATATTTGTATTTTCTTTGTAGGCTAATTCCTCCAAAGCAGGACTCTTATCCATCCCACGTGAAAATCTGAGGGATGCTCAGAGTTTAAGCAACCAACATGGTGACTGTAATAAAAAATATTTAATGTAGTCCACATGAAGATAGGAGATGCCCCAGAGCATAGATGCAGGTGCTAATGGTGTAAATCCAACAGGTGGATTATGGGAACCTGCAGTTAACTCTCCCTGAACGTTTTAGAGGTAAAGATGGTGGTGGGAAGGTGATGTGTTGAGCAATAGTCTGAACGACAGAAATACAGTGATATTTAAAGACAAGCATCCAAGGACTTATTGTAGCTTGAAGAATGTGAGGGACTTTGACAGCATGTTTCACTGGAGTGACAAATTTCAGAAATTCACAAAGAGACAAGGACAGAGAAAGTTAGTTTAACAAAATCCTACAGATTGGAATGAAACAATGCTGAAAGGGACATAGTGGAGAAGCAATGTGAAACTCAGAGCTTTTACAGACATGTCCACAGACAGGTTGAGTAACTCTATAACCTCACATTGGCTTTTTATCAGGCTTCAGTTTAATGTAATGTGCATTTCCCAGTGTTCCCAGTATTTCCTCAGTTACATACAGTATATGTACATATACAGTATGTTTGTAAATAACCTTCAAATTCTATCCACATATTAAAGTTTTGTCACTGTTGTGTCTCTGCCAAAGTTATAGGAATAGAATACAAAAGTCTTTTTCAGGCAAAAAGGAGGATAAAGGTCTAAAGACTGACAATGTAGAATAAACTACTCTTACTTCATGTGAACAAGATATTGTGAAAACAATATAGCCTTTATTGAAGAGTAAAATAAGAGTCAATTAAGAGTGTAAATGTAAACCTGCTTCCATCAGGTACATGTACATACTGCTGAGCAAAACTGGAATTTCCCCCAGTGAGTTTGATGTAAAACTGTTTTCTCAACACAGCTGCACTGTTATGGATGTATAAACATTTCTTTATGTGCAAGAAATGAATGAGCGGGTGCATCTGTGTGTTTGCACCAACACGTATGTGCACATGCTGTATGTCTGCATTTGCACTGTTGAGCTCGAGTGGTGAAAGAATGATTTTGAAGCAATCGCAGTGATGAATGTACACATTCCAACCAGATGTCTATGGAATAAATCAAGCGTGCTATTACTCTGACCTTGATGAATGACACATCACACTTAGAAATGCGGATTCCAGCAAAATGCCTACATGGGTAATAAACAGTGAGTGGGACAGAAAGAGACACTCTGAGGAGGGGTGGTGGTAAACATGGAAATGTATCACTGCTCATAAGCCAGGTGTAGCTTCTTAACATGACTGGTCTCCTAGAGAAAGAGGAAGAGTTTGGATTACTAATATAAAGCCTATTGAGTTTTGAACATAAGGAATGTTTTGTTTTTAATGACACAATAATGACCTTTTCCGACAAAAGATCAAAATTATTTTTTTGTACAATGGACTAAGTGCTTTATTTTGTTGACATTATCAGACCAGATATGAAAATGCATAGTTTGGCATGAAGTTACTTTTGCAGTCACACAATTTAACAAAGGATCATTTCTCATTTTTTTGTATACCCTGTTTTGTTTTTGTAAAATTGAGAAAAAGCAAACTTTAAATGCAGATTTTTAAAACTTCATGACTTCATAATAGATGCCAGGGCCACTTTTCACATTAAGATTAATTAGTGAATCCTGGAAGATTCATTAGCAAAAGAAAAAAAGCGAGCAAAGTCTTATCTTGCTGAGGATGAATTTATATTCTCCTTTCAAAGCTGTGGAAGGACATTCAAGGTCATTAATGAAGACACAACCACACATTTTTATCGGTGACATGGTCACATAATGCGTGGCAATTACAGCTCAAAAATAGTCTAAGATATACACAAAAATGCATGAAAAGACCAATCAAATAATTTATCCTACTATAATGTTGTGTGTGTGTGTGTCTGTGTGTGTGTGTGCATGTGTGTCCAAAGCCTGCTAAATGTTATACCATCACCTCTTGAGCTACACTGTTGCAATGATAATTCCTTCATTAACATGAACACACACACACACACACACACACACACACACACACAGCAGTGCATTTTGAGTCCCATATACACAGTCCTGCTGCTAGAGGTATTTGCTAGAGCACCAAAAGTGTGTTAATCCACAGCTGAAAATAGTGCCCAACAAAAGCACTATTTACTTTAAGTTTGAGTAATGTCTGCTTGAAACTACAGTGCCCAGCCGTAACGGGAAACAAGGTCAAAGGTCGAACTGTGGATGTTGGAGTTATGTGATATGCGCCAGACTACCCAACATTTGGTAATTTTCATATAAATTCATAGTGCCACCTGTCATTGCGGAGCAACTGACAGCATCTTAGCCACTGTGACACAGTATCAATAGATGAAATCAATTCTCAGCAAATTTTAATAGAATGTGATTTTACTGACTATATGAGACAAATGAAATAGAATTAGGGGATGAGTTAACGTCAGTATCGCTGTGAAAAAGAACACAGAGCAACATCGACACAACTTCTCTCGCGACCTGTCTTTCGCACACACTCACTCACACACACTCACGCACACACACATACACATACACACAGACACACACACACACACACACACACACACACACGTGCATGCTCAAAGTTCTGTAGCTCAAACTGCCTTGTGTTTACCAGTCATGTTGGACAGATGGATCTCGTTGAGTCATTTACCCTTCTTACACAGCCTCTGTGTGTATGTGTGTGTGTGTGTGTGTGTGTGTGTGTGTGTGTGTGTGTGTGTGTCTGTGTGCATGTACACTCCTCTGCGCCTCCACATATGTCAGCATTCATCTGCCTGTCTCTCACTCAGAATCTATTCCTGAGTCTAATTTTCAGAAATTTCACCACAGTTCTTTGCTGCTTCCTCTTCAGCATGACAGTGAAGTGATTATATTAACTGATCAAGAACTGTGTGGGAAACAACCTTCAATAAATGTCTCTAAATTAATCCTTAGCAAAAAGGGGAGATATAAACCACAGATTATTACTTCACTGGAGATATCTTTGCTCGGACTAAATCTTTTCAGAAACAAATCAAGTATACGAGAGCAGAGTCTGAGAGAGATAGAGAGACTAAAAAACAGAGGGAGACTTTAGAAAGAGTGCAGAGAACATAAACTGATCGAAATGGAAAAGAAAAAAAAGAGTAAATGTGCATTTTATAAGAAAGGCACACATTCATAAAACATGGTTCAGTTCAAATATTTTAACATGATTCCTATGTGTCTGTATGTTAACTGCATTGTAGACACAAAACCACTGTCAGATCAAATATGAAAACAAACGGAAATATTTTATTATTGTTCATAGATTGTATGCTGGAATAGTCTGCCTGTACATTTTCCTGAAGATCCAACTCTTTCTCCTAGAAACCGTTATTAATTAACAAAAACACAGGGGAAAAATCGTACTCACTGGTGATTAGGGGAGACATATTATGACATTTAGTTTGGAGCAGGAAGGTTATAATACTGTGTCAGGGACTGCACTCAGGTCAGCCAGCAAAAGGCTGACCTAGTAATTAACCCGTCCTTTTTTTCTTTTTTCTTTTTTTTTCTTTCACATAATCAACTACTGAAAAGCAATTTGTGGGAAACTATTATCAGTCAAGTCTTATGTACAGACTATAGATAGCAAGTTGAATTCATTGTGTTACCCAGAACCAAAAACAAAGCACTGCCAGAAAACTCGAAGAGGCTTATTGAGTAAATATTGAATGGTGACGATCACAGAAAGAACTTTGACTTTTAGAATCTAAATTTTTTTGGCAATTACATTTTATGTAGAAACATATGTGTTTTTCCCCCATTCAAGTGAATGGGGCCACAGTTTGTCTTTGTGCACACACAAATGAAGTTGTAGGTGGATGGTGTGCGTGCTGTGCTTCGACACCAGAGACCAGGTTTTTATCCTGACTCCCATGTGGTTAGATTTAGTTAACAAAAGCTCAGGTCAGGAAAACATTTTTGGTTTTAATCAATCAATCAATCAATCAATCAACCAATAGTTTCAGGTCACTCTTGACCAGTGCAAACTTTAAGGATACTGTACTGCATGAGTGGCTATTGTAGGAAAATAAATTAAATACATTAACTTCCTCGTTATATTGTTAAAAATATAATCAGCATTAGCTTTCGTACAAAACATATTTGCTGTGTGTAATTTAGCAGTATGTAAGCTTCATGTTTCATGCATACAGTTGTGGGAAAAAAAAATCTACCGTTTGGGTTAATGTGGCTGAATGTTTTTTTTTTATGATGTTAAAAATAAAGTATCAAACCATGAATGAAAGGATGTTTGCATCTGTGTGTGTGTGTGTGTGGTTTGCAAAACTGCTGGACACATCATCCTTTAGTTTTGAGTAGCTCAGCCTCATGCAGGTACTTGCTCACCTACCTGGAACCAAAATATAAAAGTTGTGGTTTACATTGCAAATGGCTTTTAGTTCTCAAAATGTATTATACAAGTAATTCGTACTTCCTTTGGCCCAAACAAACGGCTTTTAAATAGGTCACTCATATGAACGGTGTAGTTGATGCTGCAGGGAGATCAGCTGATGATCAGCTGCATAAATGGTCCTCCCATGAGTGATGTTAAAGTTAAAGTTAAATCATTTTTAAAGATTTTTAAAATGTTTGAGTTTCTTAAATACATCACTTATTAACCACGATTCATATTTCTCTCTTTCGTTCTTTCGTTCTTTCTTTCTTTTTTTTCTTTCTTTCTTTATTATAAATGATCTATCTGCATCAACCCATCAACATCAAGAGGCAGCAGAAGTGTCCCTACACACACACACACACACACACACACACACACACACACACACACACACACACACACACACACACACACACACAGACCATTGATACATGATCTGTCTCTAATGTTCTTAATGTGAGTTTTGGAGATTAGATGACGAAAATGCCAGAAACACACACACACACACACACGCACACACACTTATGACCCCATCCCCCCTCATAGCATCTATGTGTGTGCGTGTGTGTGTGTGTGTGTGTGTGTGTGTGTCTTTGTGTGTGCGTGTATATTTGTATGTGTGAGCTCTTGACGTTGATGGTTTACAAATGCAGACGAATGATCGGCGGATGACAATTCCCGTAATTGTTAGCCTCCAACCCCCACACACACCCCCACCCTCTGGCAATACGAGAGTGCGTGTGTGTGCTATCCATCAATGGAGAGTGGAAAGAGGGGGAGTCCCGAGTGTCACATTTATCTTGAAGGGGAGAGAGAGAGGGATAGAGAGCTAGACAGCAACAGAAAGACAAAGAGATAAAGATTCTGCTTGCGCTCCCTTTCTTTCTTTCTTTCCTCTCGTAGCAGATTTCGGCGCTTTGTGTATAAGCTTTGTGGTGTTTGTGTCTCTTTTGGCATCATATGTGCTCCATTGCTATTTATTGTTGCGACAACTAGACACAATGAGGCCTATACCATGATGCCATGATGGCAGAGCCAAAATTCAACAACCACCCACAGTGTGTTCCAAACACCAAAAACTATGCACAGTGGACTGTGGTTTATGGCATCATGTACGCTTCCAAAATGTTTGTTTTTTTTCATCTTTTTTTTTCTTTCTTTCTTTCTTTCTTTCTGTCTTTCTTTCTTTCTTTCTTTCTTTCTTTCTTTCTTTCTTTCTTTCTTTCTTTCTTTCTTTCTTTCTGTTTTCTTTTTTTCCCACACTACTGTAAAGCGATAGAAGAAGCATTCAGATACTTAAGGCAACTAAAGTAGCAATACCACAGTGTAGAAATACATGGAGGCACTTTATGTTTTAATTTCCTAATAAAAATAAATAAAACTAAACTGCTTGTACCTACTATCTCAGTCAGGATAAGGTCAGATGCAAAAATGTCATATTTGTTTCTAAATTAGAGGAAACAATTACAACAGAAAATTTCTCTGCAAATCAACTAACTTCACATAACTATGTAATTTGTTTCAAAAAATAAAAATAATGAAAATAAAAATAAAACCCTTGCTTTGTGTATTTTCTTAATGCCAAATTACATAGGTCTTTCAAGGAAAAATCTGGGGAAATTATTAAGAAACTACAGGGCCAATAAAAGGACATATTCCACTGCAAGTAAACATCCTGTATTCCAACATAAAGGTAAAGATCTGCGAAATGTACTAAAGTATCAACAGTAAAAGTAAAATGTGTTTATATTTAACAATACTGAATTAGAAAAGCAAATTATATTAAAGTAAATTATTAGTAAAGCAGTAATATGTAACCACCAGTCGACCATCTTGTCAAGGCTGAGCTTTTCCTCTATTTCTTATGTTACACAATTAGGTTGTTTAATGTGTAAAAATGTATCATGTGTTTTTCTCTAATGATTTATTTTGCTTCTGAAAATCTAATGTGCAAATAAATAATTGTTTAAGTATAGGAGCAAAAAGTTATATTTCCCTACAATGAAGCATGTTGTAGCATAAAATGAAGTAATGGAATAATGCACCCTTCAGCATGTATTGTAGTAAAACTACCGAGTCACCATTGATTTTAACATGAGCTTTATGATACCAGTGAAGTATTTGCATCTTCAGCTTTGGTCTGCGAAGATTGATCTGTAAATGACATAAAGGCAATTCTAACTACAAACAATATGAAAGATTATTATACCTTCCCTTCCTACAATACACAACTAAAAATATACATATTCTTCTGTGCATTTTTATTTCTGTTAATTTAATCATTTTTTAACTGACTGTGCTAAATGTTTTCATTTTTTCTTACAACAATTGTACACATTATTTTTTATTATT
Source organism: Seriola dumerili (assembly GCF_002260705.1). Taxonomy (NCBI): domain Eukaryota; kingdom Metazoa; phylum Chordata; class Actinopteri; order Carangiformes; family Carangidae; genus Seriola; species Seriola dumerili. The sequence goes on along the minus strand of NW_019174522.1, from coordinate 1,078,764 downwards.
AGTCATCACCCTTATTTATTAAACATATCTTTTCCTCTGAAGAAACAGTGCATTGCCTTTATCTATTTTCAAATAACATCAGAGCACTTTCAGAAAATTAAATTAATTTTGAATGACTTAAAGAGATTTGCATGTACAGTAGATTCAGCGTTTCAAGTTAAGGATGAGTGATTTCAGGTCAGTTTGTTTGTGGAAATTTTTCCAAGCAGCAGCCAAATTAAAATCCTAAATATATCCAGAGCTTCATTTGAAGGTAGATGAAATGTGTAATAGCCATCCATTATTTAATGAAACAAGAAAGATCATAATTTCAGAAAGAAAATCATTTTCCCTGAAAGTTGTCCTCACATGACCTCCATCGTTTTGACTTCCTCACAGATACCACAAGATTGAACTAATAATTAAATCCACCATTAAATCAACAGATTAATCTCAAATGTTACAACCAAACATCACACAATACAGGGGTTACACTTTATAATAACATAATAATAATAATAATAATAATTAATAATAATGATAATAATAATAATAAGAAGAAGAAGAAGAAAAGAAGAAGAAGAATCAACTGTCTGTCAGCTGACGGAGTAACTCACCTCTAAGCATGTGTACAGCTAGAAAGGTGTGGACAATTACTTTAGAGTCGTGAACCCACCTGACACACTGAAACATACATGTGGAGCAGATGTTGTACGCCTCTCTTTGTCTTTGTCTGTCCTTTCTTTTATGTTCGTCTCTACATATTATTTCTCCTTTATCTCTCGCTTGCTCTCTTTGTCTCTCTGCCCACATACACACACACACACACACACATGCACAGGACCCAGAGGAAGCAATAACAATCAAATTCCACCCTCCCTAGTCATCCCTGACCCACCCTCCCCTCACCTCCCTCCACCACCACCTTTTACCCATCCCTCCTCTCATCTCTGTCCATCTAATTTTATGAGTGTCTGGGGAGTTTGTCTGTGTATGTGTTTTTTTTTTGTGTGTGTGTGTGTGTATTGCAGGATGCGGTGTGTATGTCTGTGTGACAGCACTGTGTTTGTGTGTGTGTGTGTGCGTGTGTAACTCTAGCGGAAAATGGCTGCCTGTCGCATTAGTGGTTGGATGGGCTAAAAAATCACTTCTGTAATCACATTTAGACGTCAAGCCTGGTCATGTTAACCTCTTTATTTAGAGGTATGGATGGATTTTAGGATGGCTGCAGTGATGGAGGGGAAAGAGGAGGGGAGGTGGAAACCAGATGCTGTTCCTATCAAATCTATGATTCATTTCACTCTGTGTTAACCATTTCTGTACATCTTTAAAAGAAGGCTACGCTCTGATACGTCATTCGCCATTATGGTTGCAAAAATAAACATGCAGTTAAGCTCATGGAATGGTCACAGTTTGTTCAGGTTTAGGAAAAGATTGTGGTCTGGAGTAAAATAACAACTTCCTTAAGGTCATGGTTGCAATAACAAATATGTGGTTAAAGTGGAACGTCACGGATAAAAGAAACGACGGTGACGGTTCCTTTCAAACAGGAAACAAACAGCGGTCTTCTGTGTGCTGTGTTTTCCATCCGGCACAGTCCGGCCCCCTCCCAATGCAAACTTTGTCACTCTTCATCTTTCTCTCAGTTACTCACAGACTATTTTTACTAGACCAACCAGACTTTTATATATTAAACTGACATCTGTCTGCTAATGACACATACTATTTAAAGATGATTACATGTGACATTTCATTTGAAATATTTATTTGAATGGAACACAACAACAAACATTAAACTTCACTAATAAACTTTAGATTTTTGTCTCAATAAGCATAGTATTCTGAAAATATGCATTGTTTGACAATAATATTGTTTATTTAGTTAATAATATTTATCAAAAAACAGTTATTGAGTTTTGTTTTTTCAGAACATAGAACCTGTCTTGAGTCAAAATGGACACAATTTATTTTATTGCTAATGATAAACGGAACAGGTAAATGAGATCATGACACTTGATGACACCTCTTCATAAATCTTGTTGTTTGACTAGTGGTTGACTGAAAAAAGTGTTGTTTATGGAAATTAAAATAAAATTAAATTGAAATTAAATTTAAAAAAAGTATATGTGGTCAGTTTTGACCCACAACCCAACAAATGTAACAATATTGTCTCATCTTACAAGAAAATACAAACAAATTGTTTAGTTTTTTTTATTTAAACCTCTGATAATATATTTGCCTGTTCTGTTCATCATAAGCAATAAAATAGATTTTAAACAAAAAAAGTAATTTGTATACTGTAAGTTAAATGTGGTGTAAGGTACATAAAATATCAAAGTAAGTACATATGTATTACAGTTGTGAATTATTAATATGTTACTTAGAAGATAAAACATTTTACTGGAAGATAATAAGTGTTTATTCAGTGCTTGTAAATGAATTCAAACATGACTCAAACTTGATTCACAAACACTAAGTGTGTAAATCCTTCTCAAACACAGTATGAGGAATAAGTGACGGGTTAGTTTTATTTTGACTGAATCCCACATTCCCCATCCTGCTGCTAGAGCAGCAAATGTTCATTATTCCACTGCTGAAAATAGTCACCAATAAATGCAGCATTACACCTTTGCTTAAAACTACAGCGCCCATATGGCAGAGCTGAAGCAGTTCTGTGTGAACAATGATCCAAAAATTCCTCCTGAACGTTCTGCAGATCTGATCCGCAGCAACAGAAGACACTTGTTTGATTCGACCAGTTCTGAAATCCAAGGCGTCACTTCCTTTTACCAGCAGCACTGTGAATATTTAATGGATGTGTTCAACAAAGACACAAAATATTGTAATTATTTTTGAGTTTTGAGTTTAGCTTAAGCACATGAAGATCAGATCATATTTTGTGACCAGTTAATGCAGAAAACCAGGACATTTCAATGGGTTCACACACTTTTTTCTTGACACTGTACTTGTGTGTTAAAGACAGTGATACCTATATGTATGAAAATAAAAACACTGATGAAACTAGAAAGGCATTGCAAACATCCCATGCATCTGTCAGTGACTGCTTATCATTACTGTATTTATTTCAATATTTTCTATACTTGTTTAGTCAATTATTCATGTATCTCTTCTAATAAGTCAATACTATTCTATACTATTTCCTTCAGGTACTAGTTCTAATTTTTTCAAGAACTCAGAGAGCGCAGACCTCCACCAAGGCCAGTGTCAAACAACACACACCAGACTTCAGAGAACAAAATTCAAATTGATGGTAACTTATTCAGATCTGACACAAAATTGAATGGGTTCTTCCGTGGCCCTTGACTCATCGCTCCACCAAGTTCACTACAAATTGGTTCAGTAGTTTTTACGTAAACCAACAAACGGCCACAGGTGGAAATATCACCTCCTTGGTGGAGGTTAAATCGAAGGTGTCGGGCAAGTGTGATCGTGTTGATGCTACTCTGACGACTTTGTCACACAGGACTTCTCAATCGCAACTGTGTCATAAGTGACTAATATATAATAGTAATAATGATGTAGATAGCTGGGTGATCTATTAACAGAAACTGTTTCATGAAAAAAAGAAAAGAAAATGATAGGTATTATTTTATTTTATTATCTTATGAATTAAGTAGGTTTGCCAGGCCTCGGTAGAGAGCAAAACAGTTCATTTTAAAAGTGTAATGTGAGTCTGACTGTCTGTAACTGTCCAGTAAATCCTTATTCAGCCTTCAGCCTCTGTCAGGACTGAATATGTAATCAGATAAGAAACCACAATCACTGGGGATGCTGCTGCTTCCTTGTCCCTGTCAGTCTATCTGTCACTCTCTCTCTCTCTCTCTCTCTCTCTCTCTCTCTCTCTCTCTCTCTCTCTCTCACACCCTCTCTCCCTCTCTCTCTCCAATTCAAATCTTAAAGTCAAAGGTACTTTATTGGCATGAAAGTTTCATAGGAACACAATGTTTCCAAAGCATCAAAATACAACTGCCAAATACAAAATGTAACAAAGAACACCAAGATCGATATACATATACTGTATATATATATATATACATATATTAATCATATATTCACAGAATATATATCTGTGTGTGTGTGTGTGTGTGTGTGTATGTGTGTGTGTGGGGGCAACTCTGAGGTTGTGGCATGTTGCTGTCTCCCTCTCCTAGGAGTATTTTTAATTTTAATGTTATTTACTACAGTGAATGATTTACATTTTAGGAGGAAGTGTGTCAACCTCACCTGTCGAACAGTGACCACATGTTGCCATGAATTGTGTCGTCTTTGTCAGTTTGTGGTCACTGAGTCTGGACTTGGAGGAGGATCAGGATCTGCCTCTGACAGTTAAGATATAATCTGTTCAGCGACAGACAACATTCTCTCCTGTGTCTCACATATGTTTGTGTTATAACCTGGTTTACTCTGATGGGTGTTTGGAAAGCTGTGTTGTTGTGAGACTGGTCAGAGTGTGTTTGAGAGGGGGCAGTTAGTCTCAGCAGCAACTGACACAGGGGACTCTTTTCTAGGCTCAGCTCTTGGGTTTGGAGGGCTGTGGAACGGAGGGGGTCTGGGGGGTCTGGGGGCTCGGGGGGATCTGGATTTAATATGTAAGTGTTGTCTTTTGAATGTTAATTATTAGTAGGTATATGTCTATTTCTACTCCACAGACATTTGTTGATGTTTTTCTTTGTACGTGTAAAATATATCTGAAGATTCCATACATGCCATATACTGCGATGGGCAGGATAACACTCTCAAATACTCTCATTTTTTGTGGAATTTGTGGAAGTTATAAAATTCTATCTTAATTAGAGTTAGAACTTTTAAATTAAGAGATTTTTTTTTTGTTGCATTTTTTATACCAATGTGGGTATAACTCATACTGTGTTCAGTGATTTGATTATTTGGGGGACGAACTGGTATTTCTTTCCTTCACATTTACTGCCAGAGCCCAGTATTTTTACTGTAGTCCTGGTTCAGTAGGAGATAATAGAACAAGGTCTTCACCTCTGTGTGTAGGAGGGAGAGGCCAGGAACAGTACAAGTGTGTAATGCAGTCCTTCATGCCAAAAGGGTCAAAAGCTTTTTTGAAATTGATAAAAAATGCAGATGTCTTACCTTTGTTGTTTGGTGAACAGGTTTGTTAATTAAAGTGGGAGGTATATATATATATATATGTGGTGCTGTGTTTTAGGGGAAGCCTATTTAGATATAGGGCGGCACCTTGTCGTGCGCTCAAAAAAAAAAAAGTAACATTTGCACGATCCATTTTCCATCAGTCATTTGCATCACGTCAATAACATCATGTTACTGTGTGGCCTTTCTGGGTGGTGCAGGGTTCTGCTTGCAGAGAGGGTCTCTTGTCTCACTCTCAGAGGTGGTGGGAAACAGGGAGGGGTTGCCGGGGGTAGTTTGACCACAGGTCTCCCCACTGGAACGTGGTAATCTATCAAATAATGCATTTCTATCTCTATACAGTATTAATGCAATAAAATCAGTAACACCATGAAAAGCTGCCAAATAAAACCACAGTTCATTCATAATACTGTGAATACGCACCTGTAGTCTCACACACATCAGTTTTCTGGGTTGTGTGAAATCATTTAGAACTAACTGATGACTTTGCATCAAGGAAAGTAAGACAGGTCAGGCTTTAGATGACAGTTGTACAGTGTAAAATGTGTGTGTCTTGTTTGAAGTGTGCATTAGTTTAATAATTAATTCTCTTTGGTGTGTTGATCTATTTGTGGGATGAAGAGTTTGTGCAATTAGAATTCTACGATTCTCTATTTTATTTGTATGTAGGTATATACACTATCTCCTTTCTATACTTGTTACTTCTTCTTTGGTATTTATAATTGTATATAATTGGTATTTATTATAATTGTATATTTTGTTCTATTTGTGTAGTTTTTAAAAGTAATGATTTTTTGTTTTTTATGAAAAGTTACACTTTGTGCCGAATAGTGTGTCTTTAGTTCTGGTAGACTGGGCTCTGCTGGCTTCCTCAGCCAGTATGATGTGTGCTGCTATGGCGGTACTGTGGTGGAGTGGCTTTGTCAGTGTGAGGACACCAGACTTTCTTCACTCTGTGACGAGGGAGTAGCTTTCTGTGCTCCAGGAATTTTCCATTTGAGTCAATGAGGATTGCAGTTTCAGGGTGCTGGGGACGGAGTGGTCCCTGTTTGGCGGGTCAAGGGGCAGTGTGTAAGACTGGAGGGGCAGTGTGGTCCTGGGGAGGGCTGGATGGTCTGGATGGTGGTGCTGCTGGGACCAGTCTGTGAGCGTGTGTCACCAGTCTGACTGAGGGTGCTGCTCTGTTGCTCCATCTGAAGAGGCTTCAACTCCGGATGGACAAGAAGTGTGTCTCTCTGCTCCATCTCTTTGATTATCTAGACTTCCCAGAGGGGGAGACCCTCCTGAATGCGCTGCACTGACACTGGTGTCCTGGGTGAGGGCTGTGTGGACATGGGAGGTTGGAGCAGTTGTTGTGGGAACTGAAGGCGTGTGAGTCTGATAGAGCTGTAACTGCTTTTTCCCACCAGACTTTTCACTCTGCTGAAGTCTCTTTCAAACTCGTCCAGCTCTGTCTGAGCCCCTTGAGCCGTCACTGAGTCTGTGTTGTAAAGATTGATGGTGGACAGTATCTGTGTATAGCTGTCGGATGGATCATTTTGAGGTCCTTATGTTGCTCACGGGGAGTGGAAGGCCAGGCTTCTGGGTGCTCCTGTTATTACTGCTCTGTCACCTTGTCTTTTAAAGCCTGCTCTGGTCTCTCAGCAGCTTCACTGCTCATGTCCTCTGGGTGGTGGATCACCAGACTATCCAGACTCCAGACAACTGAGAGAAATTATTTCTGTGTCCTCCACTTTAAGCTGTTCGGCTGTACAACGTTTACTCTGATGTTACTCTGATGTTCCAGAAGTCCAGTTTCCCTTTAATAAAAATCTTCTTACCCCTCAACAATTTTCTTATCCTTCCTCCTCCTCTTGCTGCCCTTTTCTGTAGTTCTGTCCAGGTCCAGGTCTGAGAGTCCATGGCAGTTGGTATCTGACAGTTGACAGTCAGTGCTGTTACCGGTTAGCTTGCCAGCTAGCTATAGCTTCTTCCACAGTTTTCTTTACTGGTTTTAGTTTACAGCGAATCAGACTGACCTGGAACTTGCCCAGTTTGTTCCCAAATTCTTCACGTTTCATTTGATATAAAACATGATCTAAAGGAAGCTCAGTTACTCGCTGAAGTAGGAGCTCATGTTTTGTAGTCTCTCCAGTTCAGGACAGGGACACTTTTTGCTTCCCAGGTGTATTAACAGCAGAGCAGAGGTCGACTCCACCTATTTTGTTATCTGTTTCTTCACCCCTCTCCTTTCTTTCTGTTCCCACAGCTTTCTTTTTTTTCACATTTTCTCTCTGCCACATACTTTGTCTCTTTGTTTTTGCTGTGGACCAAAAAACTGTGAACAAACCCTCTTATAGTTTCAGATTACATCCCTGTTTATCCAGAGTCACATAAAATATGAACCATTTGTGCGAAAATCTGTCATAATTGCTGTGTGAAGTCTTTAGTAAAGGCTGAAAAAATGTTTTGTGAAGTCACACTGACCTTGACCTTTGACTTTTAGCCACCAAAATCTAGTCAGTTTGTCCTTGAGTCCAAGTGGACATTTGTGCCAAATTTGAGGAGGTTCATTCTATGTGTTACTGAGATATTGTGTTCTCAAGCCCAATACCGCATTTGTGAGGTCACTGTGACTTTAACCTTTGACCTTTGACCACCAAAATCTAATCAGTTCATCACTGAGTCCTAATGGATGTTTGTGCCAAATTTGAAGAAGTTATGCCACAGTGTTACTGAGATATTGAGTGTCCACGAGAATAGGACGGACAACCTGAAATCAGTGTGTCCACATTTGGCTGTTCTCTGGCATGAGGTATAAAAACTGTGTGTATTAAATAATAAAAAATGTTAAGCATGTCTATTTGTTTATGTACAGTGGCACCGCTTTCCCGTTGACTTGAATGGAACAGTGGGCTCCAAAAGTCTGAGAACACTTTCCCACTGAATGGGAAAGTGGATTTTTGTAGTTCCCAGATAAAGTGTCCAGCTGCACTGTTAAACCAGGGAGTTGTTTGATTAAGATCATAATTTGTATTGTTTGTTATTTTGTTCATCAGTATTGATTAATTTGTTCCATAATGTATTGTGAGAGATGCTGTGAGAGATGCTGTGCTCCCTGCGTAGCTGATGTTTACACAGGCGTAATGCAGTTTTTAACTCTTTGGCCCCATTCTTAGCCCAGGGCTAATAGCAGTCCAGGACTCTTGCCTTGGCTTACACTGAGGTTTCACATCATCTGAAAGGATTTGACATTGATCTTAGCCCAGGGCCAGTCTAGTTCTGCTCTGAGGACACACTACAGCTCACTCCTGAAAGTCCAACAGTAAAGATTTGTAGAAGTTGCTGCAGTGTGCAAAGCAGTCAAAACAAGCCTCAAGCCAAATCTTGGTCTCCACTTGCTCTGTGGTTTTAAATAAAGAAACGACCAGGCAGTTGCCATTATGGAATTTCAGTCAAGCACAGTGGCAGACTGCCTCGTTGCTAGGAGAATTCTGATTAATGTTGCAATCTGCAATTTGTGCTTGATTTGTGCTTGTATGCAGCCTCTCACAGCTGTGCAGGCATGAATAGACTGTGTGCTAAAAGAATAAGTCAGACTGTATCGGCAGTAGGTGACTGCTCAAACAGGATGCCGTGCCTGTTTAATATGGGCAGCTCTGGGATTGTTGAGATTGCTATGAGTATAAATGGCAGAGCTGTCATTCCCACATAAACTCTGAACAGCTGTACGTTAAATGACGTACTAGCATAGCAAGACTGCAGTCAACGAGCCTTGACAGAAAAGCAGGAGTGCTAACTGACAAATGAGGAGCTAGTAGAGTTTTGGTGCATGGAACGGCCATGGTGAGGCTGGGTGACTACGCACCGCTCAGCTTCTTTGTTCCCAGCCTCAACTTTCAATATTTATCTGTGTGAGAGCTGATGTTAAAATTACACTGCTCCGATGATCTGCCCCCGTGAAGTGGGCTTGACGAGACACATAATCTATATCAGCTGCAGGTTGACTGCTCTGTACGCTGACCTATCTTGACCTTCTCAAGGTGGAGTTAAAACATAACGGAAAAGAAAGTGGCTGAGCAATGCAGCCAATTCTGTATCCTGTGTAAATGATTGCTTATGTTAACTTTTTATGGAAATCTGTATGTGGTCAAAAAAGACGCTGCAGTTTAACTTTAAAATACAACAGTGATGAGCATAAAACTGTCTGGGTGAATAACATGTATTAGATGAAGGTCTTACTCTCAAATCAGTTCTGAGAATTAAAAATTTTGTTTACCAAAGGTTCAAATGCAACTTATACAAAAATATGTAATTAAGTCTTTAAATTCAAATTTTTAAGATTCCATATCGACCAAAACTTTTATCTTATTCATAAAGAAACTTCACTAAAAGCTTAGTTGTGTAAAGTTTAACAGTAACATCTTACTAACCTTTATACACTTGTTGTTGTTACTATGTCAGAGAGATGTAATACAATCCCATGCAACACAACAAGTTATGGTCGTCCAAAAACTAAATGTGAATGTATGCAATATGAATTTATTGCCTTCTGTGGTGGAAAGTTTCTTGAGCAGAATAAAACATAGTTAAGCCACGGAACTGGTGCATAGCACTGCAGTTCCACTGTAGAGACTTTCCTCCTGTACAAAACAAGCCCATAGATCGTCTGTGCAGCAGGTTACTATGACTCCGCTGTCGTTAAAGTTCACGTGTTTATTATTGTAACCATGACAACTGAGGTCTGATACACCTGCCACCGTAGGGGCAGTATTTCAGGAGACACTCCTATGGGTTGTATCAGAGGGTTGAAAAAACAACTAATATGGTTGTTCAGGTGGAGGAGTTGTTGCCAACTAGAAATAATCTGCCTCACAATACATTTACTAATATGCTGTTAGCTAGCTGGATACTAAACATAACATAGATAGCACAGTTGCTTCTTATTCTTACCATAAAACAAGAGAATACATTTCTCATCAAGTACAATGGATACAGCAAACACAAGGATGTGGCTCCTTATGAACACATCCATGACATCAGGGGAACACTTTGTTTTCTCAAGCGAATTTGACACAGTCAGTACATATCTTCAAATGATTCGGCTCCTATATTGTAATGAGGATCACTTCCACACGACAAAACTTAAAGAATAAATCATATATTGAATTAGTCATAAATCCAACCAAAGGAGATATTTACAGTCTCCTAAATAAAAAGTTACCTTTTCACTGCTGGACTTTTGCTTCTTACTTTTACTGAACCAACACTGAACCTGGACTTTTGCTCTGCCTTAAGTCAACTCATGTCTGCAACTCGGTTTAGTTCACCTCAGTTTCACAAGAGCCACAAGGTGCTATGTTCCGATACTCTGTGTTCCATTAGCAGCTTTTGGCAATGACAACCTTTTGACCTCCATCACTCCATAACACAGGTAGACCTCTCTCTCTCTGTCTCTCTCTCTGTCTCTCTCTCTTTCTTTCTGTCTCTCTTTGTCTCTTCATAGTTCACGGTTTCCAGTTGGAGCTAGTGTGGTGCACTTTGATTGCCCTCACTTTGCGGAAAAGGAATGCAGAGTTCACAAGTTCAAGTTGGGTGGGGGTGGGGGTGGGGGTGTCAAGGTAGATAGTGTGACCTCAAAGTGTGAATTATGAATAAGCACTATGGTCAGTAGATTTTTATCTTCACTCAGTCATTTTAAAAAATGCAGACATGTTTGTGTGGGGGTGGGGGGTGGAGCGTTTACAGTCGTGTATGGCTGCGTGTATAAACCTGTCACCCCTGGGGACCCATAGCCATGCACTCTAGAGAATGATGTGTCATCTAATGCAGATCCATGAGTTACTGTACGACAGAGCCTGTCAGCATTCTTTCTTCAACACAGTGGGCTTCATTTATCAATTATTAAGCCGTGGTTCTTCATTTCATCATTACACATTTGTATAATTCAAGCACTTGTTTCTGTTTTTTTTTTTTTTTTTCTCGATTTTCATTCAGTGAATCAGTAATCAGTATACCAATAAATCGGTAATGTGTGTCCTGTTCCACTTTCAGGTCTTCAGATGAAATAGCCAAATTCAAGCCCTCACTGCAGACGCCTCTTTCTGGTGAGTGCTCTCTCTACTTGATCTTGGGATATGAGTTGAACAGCCAGTGTTCACTGGTGCCAGAAGGACAAATCAACCAACTAAAAAAATGATTCAAGGGTAGGCTGATTGACATTTGATTTTCTCAGTTGTTAATTTTGGATTCCTGCACCAACAGAAACAGAGATGCTGCTCTCACAGTATCTTCTCTCTGCCCCACTTTCACCTTTATTTACTTATTTATTGCTGCAGAGCAATTCATATGTCTTTGGGTCACTTTAGGTCAATTCATTTCAGTTCGTTTCACAGTGAAACGAAAAAGACATTTTTAAATTTCCTTAGCAAACTGACTCTTTCATGTCCTTCTAATAATAAATGCTAAAAGGATTTCATTTCTGATATGTTTATCTTAAAAACTAAACATGTTTACCACCTATAATCTTGAGGAGTGTACTGGCTGCAGTGAAAGTAAATGTTCTGGTACATCTGTAAATACTTTATATTTTTTCTCGCATTTCTCTGTTTTTGAAGTATCTAGTTTACATAATCAAAACAGCACTGTGCTATCTCAAACAACTGCAGTGGGCAGGAACAAGATTTTGCTAGTTTTAAAGAAACCTGGTTAACACGGTCCAAGTATGGCGGTGCTAAATTGGGGTGTGTTGGACTTGAGGATTGTGGCTGCACAGAAGTTTGTCACAGACAGAATAAGGATTAGTGAGTCCCTGAAGCTGAGCTGCAGCCTTGGCTGTAGCAGTACTTTGGAATAATATCATCACAGATGGTGCCTTCACAAATTTCAATGTGGCAGGAAAGGTGACATGGTGACAACCCAGCACCAAAGTTGTGCCTTGGATCAGGCCCAATGTTTATGATACACTCTCCCACTTTTACTACTGTAAATAAGTTTTAGGCCTGCAAAAATCAGAAGGTTTTGCATAAAAAAAATATTGTGTGTATGACACAGTTTTTGCTTCAGATACCAACTGAGAAAATGAAGACAAAGTTGTCCTTTCACATATTTTTTAAAAAATTTTTTGTATTACTATGTAGCCTTAAAAAGTAGAAAAATCATTACATATTCCTCATCAAGACCAACTGTGGTTATATTTTGATTTACTTCTCGTCTTCCATCTCTCTCTCAGTTTGGTATCGTGACGCAATATATAACGGTCCAATAACACACAATATTTTTTTAGGCAAAACCTTCTGATTTTTTGCAGCCTAAAAACTTATTTACAGTGAGAAAAGTGGGAGAGTGTAATTCATAACATTTTGGCTGATCCAAGGCACAACTTTTGGTGCTGGGTTTTTCACCATGTTCAACCTTTCGCTGGCCAGCATTTGAAGATTTGTGAAGGCACCATCTTGTGATGATATGTATTCCAAGAGTACTGCTAACAGCCAAGGCTGCAGCTCAGCTTCAGGATCACTAATCCTTATTCTGTCTGTGACAAAACATTCTGTGCAGCCACAATCCTCAAGTCCAACACACCCCAATTTAGTCACCGCCATCTTGGGCACCGTGTTAAGCCAGGGTATCTTTTAAAACGGTAGCAAAATCTTATTTCCTGCTCACTGCAGTTGTTAGATAGCACAGTTGCTGTTTTGTTGATTATGTAAACACTAGGATTTACTTCGAAAAACAAGAAATTGCAAGAAAAAAATATAAAGTATTTACAAAATGTTTTTCACCAGTAACACTTTCACTGCAATTGGCCAGACACTCCCTCAAAGTATATGGGTGGTAAAACATGTTTAGGTTTTAGATAAAACATAACAGAAATGAAATCCTTTTTAGCATTTATTATTTAGAAGGACATTGAAAGGAGTAGTTTTGCTAAGGAAATTTAAATGTCTGTTTTCGTTTCACTGTGAAAACGAACTGAAATGAATTGACCCTAAAGTGACCCACAAGACATATGAATTGCTCTGCCAGCAATAAATAAGTAAAATTAAAGGTGAAAAGTGGAGGCAGAGAGAAGATTACGTGAGAGGCAGGGCATCTCTGTTTTGTTTTGGTGCAGAATCCAAAATTAACAACTGAGAAAATCAAATGTCAATCAGCCTACCCTTGAATCATTTTTTTAGTTGGTTGATTTGTTTCCTTCTGGCACCAGTGAAAACACTG
>NW_019174522.1:1064565-1065425 GCF_002260705.1 Seriola dumerili | reverse complement strand
TGAGAAAATGAAGACAAAGTTGTCCTTTCACATATTTTTTTTAAATTTTTTTTGTATTACTATGTAGCCTTAAAAAGTAGAAAAAGACCAACTGTGGTTATATTTTGCAAGTTTAATCTTGAAGGTTTTTGAGTTTTCAGTTCACAGTTTTACTTTTTTTGTAACGACTTCAAAAAAGTAAATATAGGAAATTTTAGTTTAGTTTTCTTTTCACACTTTCTTTGTAATTGTCTTAGAAATTTACAGATACATGTAATTTGGTGCTAATTACACAGAAAATAGTGCTTGGAGATTTTTGAGGTTAGTTTATTTGTGTGGAATTTATAAGTATTTGTAGATTTCCAGAGCAACTTCCTCCAAATAAACCTAACTAAAAAAATATCTATTTATTAGTTCACTTTGTTATTATTTTCCATGCCTGTTCTCTTGACATGATAGATGTATGATATATTGTTGACAAGTTACATTTCTAGTTGAGTTGCAGTTCATCCACATGGCAAAAGTAATAATGCTTTCTCTGAGTCTGGGTCCCAGTGAAAGTCCATAGTCTTTCATTTGGGCTCACAGAGGTGAAAAAGTTAAAGAATCCCTTGAAGTACAGAAAGTTTCAGTGATGGTGCCTCAGATATGGTCTGCTGCTCTCTCTACATTTCTGTCCTCACAAACACAGAACACTGTGGCTTTTCAGCCTGTGTGTATATAATGTGTATCCTCAGTGTGTCTCTGTGTGTGCACTGTGACTGAGAGTAGCGGGTCTTCAGGGGCAGCTCTGTACCCAAGGCTCATTTTAATATATGTAAAAGCTATGGCTCACTGGAGAGCCTGTACAATGGACTGATCGGCCTCAGGGATGTGTCAGA